>NC_040913.2:25683123-26291104 GCF_004126475.2 Phyllostomus discolor
ATGTATAACTTTAAAATATAAGAGAAGTTACAGACAGTACTTTTATAATCTTGAGTTATTAAAGGATTTTCTTAGAATGATGATATACAGAAAATAATTTCCTGATGGCAAAATCAAACTTTATAGAAATTAGCAAAATTTGGAATGTATATAATCCTTTACCTATGACTTCTAATTATTTTCATCCAGAAAATATTACACAATTTGACAAATATATATCTTTAAGAATGATAAATGCAACATTATTTGTAACAACAAAATCCTAAAAATATCTTAAGTGGCTTATATTTTTTATATAAATTATAGTCTATCCATGTAATGATTTACAATAATGATGTAATAGGAAAATACAGATATGTTATAAATAAAATATCTTGATGAGTGTATATAATAATATCCTATTTTGTGTTAACAAAATAACTCGTGCACACACAGCAAACAGTCTGTAAATATGCTCTGCAAAAATGGCAACAGTATGTAGTTTGGGTGAAATAGTAGATTTTCTTTTTTGTTTATAACAATTTGGATGTGAAATTATGCTTGCTTTCAAAGACTATGGAGGCAGGATTAGGAAAAGCAATATACTTGTACACTGAAATGTTCAATTAAGTTGTTTTTCCATAAAACAAACATAATTTAATTTTAAAATTTTCCACATTATTTTCACTTTATTAGCTTTCCAGTAATGTCTCCTAGCTATTAAAGTAAAAAATGTACATGAAAAACAGTATAATTGTCCTTCAAAAAGTTAAACATAGAATCCTAAGTATATATCTAAAATAATTGAAAATGGGGGATTGAACAGTTATTTACACTCCAATGTTTATAGCAGCCTATTCAGTAGCTGCTATAGTGGGTATATTTCAAAGGTAGCAACAATCCAAATGCTCATCAACAGATTAATAGATAAAATGAAGTATATTCGTACAATGGAATATTATTTAGATTTAAAAAGGAATGAAATTCTAATGTGTGCTACAATATAGATGACCTTTGAAACCATTATGCTAAGTGAATACATATACCAGTGACAACATGATAAATATTGTATGGTTTCACGTATTTGAGTTACATACAATAGGCAAGTTCATAGAGTCAGAATGTAGAACAGGGGCGACCAGAGGATGAGATAGCAGGGGATTATTCTCAGTGGACCCATGGTTTCAGTTTGGGATGATGAGTAAAATCTGGAGGTGGATAACTGTGATAGTTGTACAGCACTGTGAATGTACTTAAGGCTTCTGAATTACATACCTACAAATGCTTAAAATGGTAAATTTCATGTTACATGCATTTTACCACAACAAAAAAATTCTAAGAATATACATTACTTTTTTTGTTATTCTGTTTTCTAAACAAAAGTGATTATATATTTAAATTGCATGTAATTTGATGTCCAAAGGACATTATTTACCTTTTTATTAAAATTATTTTAATTCAGATTCATTTAGAGAATCACAGCAAATTAACAATGTAATTTTTAAACATATAGTTGCTACATTTATGTCAGTTGGATAAATGATTCTGGTAGTGTTTTACCTGAGGCAATTGTATGGGCTATGCACTTTTAACATTTGTTTAGACTATAATAAATGTCGTGCAAATTAATCTTCTTGATATGGTATTATAAACAATAATGCTTTTATTTATTTATTTATTTATTTAAAAAGTTATTTATTGATTTTAGGGAGGGAGAGAGAAAGAGAGAAAAAAAACATCTGTTTGTTGTTCCACTTATTTATGCATTCATTGGAATGATCCTTATATTTACTCTGATGGGGGATAAATCCTACAACCTTGGCACATGAGGACAAAGTTCTAATCAACCGTGCTACCTGGCCAGGGTGTAGTGCTTTTATTTTTCTTGAATTTCTTTGCTGATTTGGGAAAAATCTAAGGAAAAATTAGTTTGAAGTTAGCAATTTGAAAATGAAGTCAAACAACAAAGAATGTAGTCATATAGTTTAAAATATTCTTCCTTCATGTAAGCATAGAATTTTTACTACTCTAGCTTTATTAATTCTAAAGTAAAGGAACTTTACTAAATATCACTTTCTTAGTTTCAAATGACCAATTGTTTTCAATGTAAAATGCTTTCTCTTTCCATTATGTTTCACGCTTTTATGAATGTATATTACGTTAGAAATAAACACTGTGAAATTATGCTCTTTGTGAGTTGTGTTTACTGTTCCTCTTTAAAGTTTGGCTTTTTGTTAAAATATGTGTTGTGTATTTGTATTAAACTATTTTACATATTAAAATGAATATTCCTTATAGTTCTCTACTAGGCAACTTTAATGTTCTAAATATTTAAAATATCATGCCTAGATAATTGCCTGAACTATGTAATTGCTGTTTACAACAATGAATATAAGTATCTTCCTTACTAGCAGAAGTGAAAAAGGGGGAACATATAATTTGCTTAGGTGAACATGCTCTTGGGTGGACTGAAGTCAAAGGTGCAGATACTGACATATATGAGTCTGGGAAAACGTCTAACCATTGTTAGTATAATGAAAACGGTTTGTGGGACATCAATGTACCCTTGCAGTCATGGAGAGTGGACTGGAATGTGTATGCATGAACAATGATGACTTCACTGTACTAGTCAGTGGGAGCAGTAGATGCCATTGAGTGAGCATGTGTACTGTGTGGCCATCACATTCAAAATGACTGAGCAAGTAGCGCAATGAATTTGCATCAGATTTTGCGTTAAGCTTGAATATTCCTCTGCAGAAACTGTCTGGATGATTCAGAAGGCCACAGCTCTGGGCAAAATGGTGGCTGGAAGCTTCATTAGGACAATGCCCCCACTCATGCATCACATCTTGTGCAGAGTTGTTGCTTTTTTTTTTTGTTTGTTTTGTGAAACATCAAGTTACTCAGGTGGCTCAGCCCCTACAACCAAGATTTGTTGCCCTGTGGCTTCTGGCTTTTCCCAAAACTAAAATCACCTTTGAAACGAAAGAGATTTCAGACCATTGATGAGATTCAGGGAAATATGATGGAGCAGCTGATGATGATTGGGAGAACTGTGTGGGGTCCCTAGGTGTCTACTTTGAAGAGAACTGAGGTTCCATTGTCCTATGTACAATGGTTCTTGTATCTTGTATCTTCCATAAATGTTTCTATTTTTCATATCACATGGCTGGATTTTCTGGACATACCTCATACATATTATTACAGTTAACCCTGAAGGTGATTTCTGAGAGTATCCCAGTAAATACCCTTTAAAGTAATTCTTCATACCATTATTTCAGACCTGGATATAGAGGACATATTTACATGTTTAGGCTGACAAGGATTTTAGGATAAGTCATAAAACTATAGATACTCAAATGGATGTAAACAAAACAAATATCATGTAGTTGACACATTAAAAGTATACATGACTGTCAGTGTCTATATTAGTATACTTTTCTGAAGAAATAGTTGAAGTAATAATAATAGAATCTCCTATTGATAGGGAATACTATGTACTGGAAAATTGTGCTGGAACAGAATATATTCTATTTGAACTGCTGAGTTTTTACATCTGTCAGCCAAGGCAAACATCGAAGTCTCTTCTAAAGTAATGAGATCCTTACAGCAACACTTACTCTCTAAAGACAATGGACCAGCATATTTCAGATAGTCACAGAATGAAAACGTTGACTAGGATTTTTAGTTTAGTCAAACTGACTTACCCTTTAAGGGTAAAGGCCAGAGACCAGTAGTTTTAAGTTACTGAGATGTCTAAACTGAAGGATTGATCTCTAGAGCACTTCTTGCACAATTTCCTAGGAATGTACCCTAGACAACTAAGAAAAAAACCTAGAACAAACTTCAGCAAAATATCTGGTGGCATTGTTGAGTTATATGGAAACTAAATTACAAGGATAAAAATGACAGAATCATGTTGTATATATATATATATATATATATATATATATATATATATGACATTATTTTTAATAATAGGTTAGAATTTTTAAATTCAATTTTGTTTTTTATTTAAAATATTTTTAAAGATTTTACTTATTTATTTTTTGAGAAGGGAAGGGAGAGGAAAAGAGAGAAACATTAATATGTGGTTGCCTCTCACAAGTCCCCTACTGGGGACCTGGCCCGCAACCCAGGCATATGCCCTAACGGGGAATTGAACTGGTGACCCTTTGGGTTGCAAGCTGGCATTCAATCCACTGAGCTACACCAGCTAGGGATAAATTTGGTTTTAATTTGTCAGTTACATCTCAACAAAGATGAAAAGAAAGATTACTGATTTGCCCATGGGTATTAGCCTGAAAGTAAAATATTAAAAATGAATGTGAACAGAAATAGTAAATAGTGAAGACATTACTACCAAGTTTAATTACTGCACATATTGAAGTTGTAGAAATTTTTAAAAGCAGTATCTGTAATAGCTAATTACTAGAATTATAATTTTTAGAAAACTATGAATACAAATAGTATAATAAGAAAAAGGGGGATAATTAATTCAAGCCAATAAATTGGTCCTATTAATGAATGTAAATGGCCTTATCTTACCCACTTAAAAATATTTATAGATTGCTAACAATGCAAAATCTATTTTAGACTTTTAATTGTATAAAACAGACATAAAATGAAAATAAAAACACAAAAACTCCATAAGAGTGAAGGAAAAAAAGGATAATCTAGAATATACTAGAAAATGAAAAGAAAAATAAATCAGGTTAGTGATTTTGACATTGAACGAGGTACAACCCTTCAAAAACAATTAAATAAGACAAAGTCACTTTATACTACTAGAGGCTACCATTCATAATGAAAATGTACCAATGACTTTCATATAAAAGAAACTACCAAAAAGGAAAGTAGAGACACATAAAACATCATAATGTGAAATATTAATGTACCTCTCACAGACACAAATTGATTAATTTGGCAACTAAGTCATAAGAATGGAAAACACCCAAACAATATAATCAATATGGTAGATTCCAATAGCAATATTTATCTCATTGTGAATCCCAGCTCTAGTAAATATGTCTTTCCAGTTGTACATAGAATATTCAGAAAAACTGACCATATATTAAATAAAAAAGAAACTATCCCCAAATATAAATAATACAATCAATATTATCTAACAACAAAGTAATAAAAATAAAAATTAAAATCCATTTCTAAAACTATTAACAACAAAACAAACTGCTTTGAATTGCAAATCTAAAAAAAATGCTAGTGAACAAATATTGATACAAAAGATGAAATTGGAAAATATCTGGAAAAAATAAAAATGCATATATGAGAATCTATGAGATATTGTTAAATCAATGCTTAGAAATGATTCATAGAAATCAATGCTTCTACAATTTAAATGAGAAAAAATATAAACAAAAAGCTCAAATTTTGAAAGAACAAGGATGGAAAAAATTATAAATTAATTTAAACATCAAAAGTGTTTATAAAACAAAGCTAATAACAGCAATTATAAACGTGCTTTTCTGTAATGTATTGAACAAGCATTGAAAACCCTAGCCAAAGTAGTGAACAACTTTAAGGGAAGGTGGGAAGTGACAACGTGCAGGCACACAAAGAGAAAGAGTCATCGAAAATAAGTGTTTTGAAAATAAGAACATTAAACAACTCTATTCATATAAATTTGAAATCCTTGAAATCTTCCAAGAAATGTATTTTACCAAAGCATTTCTTCAGTAATGTCAGAATCTCTTAACAGAACAACTTCCAAAGAACTGAAAAGAAGGCAGAATGAACACAAAAACAGAAAACCAAGAGAAAGGAGGTTTTACTGGGCATTTTAGGATATGTAACAGACCAGGTAATCCCATTGCAACTCACTTTTTTTTCAGAGTATAGAAAAAGAAGGAAAATGTGCATATTGTTTTAGGAAACAGCACTAGCTTTGAGAACAAATCCTGAGAATCATGGCACATTAAAGGGTGGTGACAGTAACGAGTCTCTGGCCCTTCTGCATGTGCATGTGTTGAGAGTGAAATCCAGCTGCCAAAGAACACTTCGAAGCATGGAGGTCCACTGTGCGTATGCTGTAGATTTGTAGTGAAGTACTGGCCATTTATACCAATTATAGGCTATAGAAGAAAAGCCGCACATCCTTATGATGAGATACAGAACTTATACAATATTACAGAACGAGAAGTAACATGAAAAAAGTGTTTCTTCTTTATCTGTTTAGGAAATGATATCCCTGAGAATGGATGGAAAATGAATTCATATAATAGCATAAACATACAAAAAATTAACATTCCAACAAAATATACATTCTGACTGTATTAACTATATGTAAGTGTATAATATACATGTAGGCCAATATTTTTAATATATTCCAATCAAACATTATAAAAATTAAAGAGTTATTATATAAACATATTTTTATTAACTTATTTATTTGATTCTTGGTCATGATTATCCATGAGAATGTAAATTAGTTTAGTTCTGACTTTGCCTTAGAAAAGAAAAAACTGTGTCTGATATACAAAATTCAAGGGAACACATTTTAAGGTATTCCTTAAAAAATTAACTGATATTGAGAAAAAGTTAAGGGTCTAAAATATTAGCTTTGGACCATGTTTATAACATTTTTGAGGAATCCTCTGCTTATCTCAAGGCAGGGATTTGATAAACACTGAATTACTATAGCAGTCAAACACAATTTTTAATTCATTTTTTATTATTCTAGCCTTAACATCATATTTTATTATTATCTTAATGTAGTCTGAACTTATTTTTAACAATCTCCATTATCTTCTATATTTTGCACCTGTTTGGGGGAGATGTGATATATTAGAGCTGTTGCTGTATATGAGCCTGGGAGGAAAACTGAATTTCCTTTAAAAATAAAACTAGTATTTTGTTAGAGGGTGAATTCATTATATATTGTCAAGTTTTCAAAAATAAGGCCTCTGCATATAAGTTAGAGATATTTTATACATAGGTTTACATTGCTACATAGTAAAGTGACAAATATTGATCTCTTGATAACATTAATGGGAGTGTTGTTCTGCTTCGTGCTGCACACTTATTTACGTCATGTGGATTCCTTAAGACAAGAAAGTAGGAGGCTTAAGACTGACTGAAAGGAAAGCTGGTGAGGAGCTCTATAGAGAAAGAAAGGCTGATACATTTGTAGGAATAATTATAGGTTGAAATTATTTTTATTTGATAAAATCTCTTTTGCATATAAAAAGTCAGTGAAAGTCGACTACACATTAACTACACATATGTACCTGGTCCTTCAATAAATTAAAGACAAAGAATCCTGGTGTTCCAGGCAGTGATCAGAGGTAAAGGGAGGAGAATGCTGAGGCAGACCTGAGGCAATGGTTAGGAGTTTAGCCTTTGTGGGAGCTGCAGATGGAAGTGACTCAGAAGGAAGCATTAAGCCAATCATCCCCCAGAATCTCAGGTGACCGTTGACCCATGTACGATAAGGATTAGTGGTAAAGACACATGACTCTATTATGTGTAGAATGAGTAGTTATGCAATTTGATTTAGCTAGCAAAGGGAAAGGTGAGGCCAGAAAGTAGGCAAACACTATATGATATTCTGGTATATGTATATGTATATTGCATAAAACATGTTGACACATTTTATTGATATGAGTTTAAGTGAGTTGCAAGTCTATGTCAACACATTCACACAGACAAACCAAGAAAAAAATATTGTTCATCTTTGTTTCTAGGGAATTGATTAATTTTGAGATAAAATATATTCTTAGATAATCTATTATTTTTTCCTCTGGTCGTTTGAGTGTTCAATAGATGCACAGTTCAATAGACTTGCACATGGGGTTCAGGATATTTGTTTTCCTTCTTTGCCTCTGATTACTTTTCCTGATACTCTTTGTCTACCGTCGATCAGTCATTCACTGTACAGCTGGGACCCATAGCAAGTATCAAAGGGAAAGTGTCACTGCTTGTTATTTTCTAAATCATGTGTGACAGAACTATTTTATTGTTCTCCAAAATCTGCAATTGGTCTCTATTTAACTAGGAAATGTTTCCCTGTCATTTGGCTTCTCTTTCACGTTGCTGCTCACTGCAGCCATGATGTCTGTTACTGACAGACAGGCAGATGTGCCACTGAGGGGAACGATATCATCAGCACCGCCCCCTTGGTAATATCTTCTTCAACTTGCTTAGCCAATTCACTCCTTCATTTACTATTTGTTTTCTTTCACAAAATATGTATGACTTAGGTCATAATAGGTATTCTATCATTCATTGATCACATTTACCCCCAACCGACAATATAATTCTTTTTCAGTAGAAGAGTCCTTTTCTTTCAAATGAATGGCTGAAATTTCTTATGGATACTGATTTAGTTATATATCTAGAGTGTTTGTATTGTATGAATCCATTAAATTTATGTGAAGAATTCCTGTGAAGCAGGAATTCTCTGTTGTGATTCATTCAATTTCCCTGTAGAGCTTTAATACCTGATAATGCTTTTTTTTTTTTGTAATTAAGATTTAAGTGCCAAGTCCCACAACTCTTGGCATATAGAGAGATGCCATTTAACTGAGCACTGTCCCGTTGTGACACTGTCATATTCTAACTTTTCAAGTCTTAACAGAAAGACTGGTTGAATGCAAATTCATTATGACTCCAATGCTGCATTTTAGTACCAAATGAATAACATGACATCAAGAACAGCAGATAAAAAACAATTGAGCATACCTGAACTGACAGTATTATAGCTAGATACTTTAAAAATTCTGTTTATCAAAAATTCTAAATATGATAACTCTTTTAACTTTTAATATTCTTCCAAATTTTCTATTTATATGATTATCACAATTTTCTTATCTTTCCATTTCAACTATATGCAATAGTTTATTGAATAATAAAATATCATTGGACATCTATTCAAATGCATATTCACTAAAGCAAAGGGCAATACATGGATACTTCATGACATAGAGTATACAATATAGAAGGCGAAACAATATTAAGCACAGAACTACATGTGTAATTATTTAAGTATATTATAAAACAGAAAGAGTTTGTCCACCAGGCACTAGCAGAGGCAAACACTAGGCATCAAGGATTGTACCAAGAGTATTGGCTATTTTATTATAAATGGCACCATCCAGGAGAACAGGAAGCTAATGCTCAACAGCCAGAACTCGATGGTGTATAGAGCGACTTCACTGCATTGGTATTTGTTTGGATTAGTGTTAGCATGATGTATTGTTCTTTATATTTAACTACTCTGTGTCTTTATATTTTAAGTGCTTTTTGTTGTTGGCAGCATATTATATGGTCTTGCTTTTTTAATGTTACAATCTTTGCTTCATCATCAAATAATTTAGACTATTTACATTTAATAATATTACTGAAATTATTGGGTTTCTGTCTACTCTCTTGCTATGTGTTTTTTTATTTTTTCTCTTTTATTCTTCTAGTGAATTTTCTGATTCTATTTTATAAATGTAACAGCTGATGCTAGAATAGGAAGGTAAAATTAAATAAATAAAAATGGGTTTTTCATCATAAGCAGTTTGTTCCACCACAAAGATGTCGACTTGATGAGAAGCTGTGTTGCAGAGGGAGGGAGACGATTATGCAGCCACACAATATTGACCAGCTTAAATTTTTGAATTTTATTTTAACAGAAACTTTATCCAAAAAGCCATTGAAATTTAAATGTTGAATTAAAAATTTTAGGTTTGTGCTTGTAGGTTTGATCCCTGATTGAGGCAGGTATAGGATGCAACAGTTTAATGTTTTCCCCTCTCTCTCTCTCTCTCTCTCTCTTTCTCTCTGCCATTCTCTACCTTTCCACCATCCCTCCCTTTCTCTCTCCCTAAAATTCAATAAACATACCCTTGGATGAGGGTTAAATACAAAATTAGGTTTGCATTTTATTTGGGCTCCCTGATTTTTGAAGAAAACCTTGCAGATGGCATCTACAATGCGGAATAAATATTTAATGAAGCTGTCATATAGAAGATGACTATTATGTGACATAAGCCAATTAAAAAGCAAACAGAAAAACAGGAGAGAAAAATCAATGAAATGAAATTCAATTGATTATAAAATTGATCAACAAAATTGACAAATCTTTAGTAAGACTAATGAATTAAAAATCAAAGACAAATAATACAAAGAATGAAAAAAACACATTATTACTAAACCTGAGGAAATTAGAGATTAAAAATATAATTTACCACTTTCTGCCAATAAAATGTATAAATGGCTAAGTTTCTAGAAAGACACAAAGACCCAAAAGTGACTTGAGAAATAAAAACTGTCTAAATAAACCTGTAAACTATACATGTATTTCATAAAACCCCAGACTCAGATGATTTTACTGGTGAATTTTTTCAAATATTTAAATTAAAAAAATACTAATGCTTAAAAATATTTCAAAAAACATACAGAGACTTTTTACCAGTTTATTATGAGACAAATATTACCCTGATAAAAAAGCCAGTCAAAGATATTACAATAACATGTTCAGTAAAACTACAGAACAATATCCCTCATAAGTACAGATAAAAATACTTAAAATATTAACATGTTTTAATAAAAAATTAAAATATCCTAGGGATCTAAGTTTGTTTTAATATCCAAAAACCAATTAATATACTATGTTGATGAAATATAGGGGCAAAACATCATCCAATAGATACACATAAAATCAAATACTTCTTTGTGATAAAACTCTAATATAAACAGGAATAGAAAGGAACTTTTAATTCTGACATATCATAGCTATGGAAGACTTATAGCTAAATCATTATCATCACAATGACATCTGCTCTCTTCCTATGTGTCAGGATGCAAGATTACAAAAGTCATTTATGTACCTTTATACCATCCATCTATGAAAATGAAAAGACAAACAAACCACAGACTGGGAGAAAACAACTGTGCATCTGTTAAAAGATTTGTACCCAGAATATATTTCGATCATTATGCTAATACCTCAATGTCTAGATTACTCTAGGTCTCTAATCAACTTTGAAATAGAATATTGTAAGTTCTCTAACTTTATTCATCTTTAAAAAAAATAGTATTGACTGTCTTTCATCCTGTGCACTTTCATAGCAATTTTAGGATCAACTTGTCAATATTTACATAATAAGGTCTGGTGTATTATATGGAATTTTAGGCAGTTTGGGAGATATTTGCCATCTTAACAATATAGAATCTTCTAAACATGAATATGGCATGTATCTTCATTTCTTTAGATTTTTCTTTACCTTGTATCAATGTTTTGTTGTTTTCAAGGTATGTATTTTGCACTTCTTATATTAAATTTACTACCAGGTATTTTATTGTGATGCTATTATAAAATGAAGATTAATGTTAAGATTAATAGTTACTAGCGTGTGTGTATGTGTGTGTATATATATACTTGTGTATACACTCACTTCCCGAGATCTGTTGAGAAAGTATCCAGTCACATAATATGAAAAATAGAGACATTTATTGAATAAGGCCCAGGTACAACAACCACCCTTTTCCCTCTCTCTCACTGTTTATTTCAATAAATAGTACATGTATTGAACTTATGTATCTATCCAATCTGATATTTTTTGCCTTATAATTGGAGGGTTTAAACCATTTACATTTACTGGAATTGCTGATACAGTTGGGTTTAAGTATACCAGCTTGCCCTTTTTAAAAAAATACTAAATTTTTGTGGTGACACTGGTTAATAAAATTATGTAGGTTTCAAGAGTACAATCCTGTGATACATCATATTGCATTGTATGTTGACCACCCAGTGTCAAGTCTCTTCCCATCACCACCTCTTTTCTTTGGGGAGGGGAAAAATTACTTTATTTGAAAGAATAGTACCAATAAAGGACATTAAGTGGATGATTCATATAAGTTATAGAAAAGGTAAAGGCAACTCCAACATGCACGTACTGCTTTGGTACTACATGGCTGTGGGAAGGCAGCCTAAGGCTGAGCTTTCTGTACTGTCTCCCAGAGTGTGCTTGTCAAAGAGAGACTCTACCAGGCCAGACCCAGGGGCCCCCGACCTGTGCAAGTTAGTTACATGGTCCCCCAACTCTTTGGTGGATTTCACTTGCTCATCCAGGTAGTGAGTCTCAATGAAGTCACACAAATGAGGGTCATTTTTTTTCAGGGGCCAGTCTGTGCAGGCCCAGTAGTGACTGATTCACACTTTTTCCAAGTGTAATACACACTCTATTGCATTCAGCCCATCTCCCAGTCATCGCATTCTGATTTCTTGATATCCTGAAGGAAGATTCTGCCACCTTGTTGGTTCTGCAGCTTCATAAGTTTCTCAGCATGTCCCTTCTCCCCATGAGATTGGTGAAGAAAATCTTTGGCAAAGCTCTTCAGAGCCACATCATCACAGTCAAAGTAGAGAGACATGGACAGTTAGACATAGGAAGCATAGAGCTAGAGTTCATCTGGGGTTGACGGCGGCCTCAAGCCCTGTAGTAGTTCTGGCGCACCTTCAAGGTGGATGTCCTTATGATGGGTGGCTGAGGACAGGTGGCTTCAGGGTGCTGGAGCAGTGGCGGGGAACTGGGGGCAGTCTGAGGATGATGTGAAGAGGTGGCAGGATGGAGCTGGGTGGCTGCCTGGGGTGGGGTTCTTGGGCTGGTTCTGTTCAAACACTGTTGAAACAGGAAACCACAGTGATGCCCAGGGAAGACTGTCCCATCACCATCTCTTTGACCCCCTCCATTTGCTGTTTATCCTATTTTGTTTCTTTGTTCTTATTTCTTCTCTTTGTTCATTAATTGATTTTTTGTATGATTTGATGTTATCTTCATGAACTATACATCTTTCTTTATATTTTTAGTAGTGATCCTATGGTGTGTGAAATACATCTTTAATTTACCATAGTCTGCCTTCAGACAATGATGTGTCATCTGTTGTCTAGGAACCTCAAAACTTTTCCCCTTCTTGCCATCTTATGCTTTTGCTGTCACAGAGAGCCCTTCCAATTACATAATTAACATGGCAGTATATAGTTAAGCATATTTTTGCTTTAAGGAACCAAGTTTCTTTTAAAGAGATTTTAATATAAGAAAAAATGTGTTTTATATTTTTCATGTATTTACCATTCCATTGCATAATTTTCCTTTTTTTCTGAAGAATTTATTTTTTTTACTATGAAAAATAGAGGCATTTGTTGAAAAAGGCATAAGATATAAGAAATATTGTATATAGGACAATGGTGCCTCAGTCCCCTTCACTGTAGGCATCTTGGGACATCACACAGTTCTCCAGTCTCCATCAGCTGCTCCATTGTATTTTCATAAACCTCATCAAGTATCTGAAATCTCTTCCCTTTCAAAGGTGATTTCAGTTTTTGGAAAATCCAGAAGTCCCAGGGATCCAAATCTGGACTGTAGTGAGGCTGAGTCACCTGGGTGATTTGATGTTTCTCCAAAAAAGTCTGCATAAGACATGATGCATGAGCAAGCACGTGTGATAATGAAGCTGCCAATTACCAGTTGCCCATAGCTGTGGCCTTCTGAATCATCTGGATGGTTTCTGTGGAGGGATGTTCAAATTTAACACAAAATTTGATGCAGGTTCATTGCTCTACTCGATCAGTCATATTGAATGTGACGGCCACACAGTACACATGCTCACTCAATAGCATCTACTGCCTCCACTGACTAGTACAGGGAAGTCGTCACTGCTCATGCATGCACAGTCCAGTCCACTCTTCTTGGCTGCCAGGTTATATCAATGTCACACAAATCATTCTCATTGTATTAATATTGGTTGGACTTTTTTACTGGACAGACCTCATATATACAGGATTTGGCAGAAGTAATGCCTGTTTGGGTATGGTTGGTAGGGTAATAATATGGATGTAATAATTTATAGTTTAATTTGAGCATTTTACTTGAAATGTCATGTGGTGTGATTGAGTGTGATATTGTTATGTTATAGAATTACATGCTTATGATTTTGAATAAGTGATTTTATAATAAAAAGTTATTATTTGTGCTGGGCCCTGTGTATGTATGTGTGTGTGTGTGTGTGTGTATCTTATCTATAGATATGAGCAGCTAATTAGCACATAAAAATGTTCAACATCATTAGTCATTAGTGAAATACAAATTTAAAAAACCACAATTAAATAATATTAAAGCTATTAAAATGTCTATCACTGAAAATCTATGGTACCAGGTTTTAAGGAAGATATAGATAAACAGGTGAAAATATCAAGTAGTCTAGCCACTTGGAAAACGGTTTGGCCTTTGCTGAGAAAGTTGGGTATATTGTATAGTAACATACAATTCAAGAATTTCTCTGACAGGTATTCATTCAAGAGAAAAATATAGCAACACAAATTCTCATACATGAATGCTGATTGCAGTATTATTTATAGTAGTCAAAACCAGGAAACGATCTCAGTGTCCTCCAGGAGGTAAACAGACAAGTAAAATGTGGCACATAGTCAGAAATGCTAAAACATGCATGAACCTCAAAAATATTGTAAGTAAAAATCACTAGACACAAAAGCAATCTAATAAATAATTCCATTTATATGAGAATTCTAGAGAAGGCAAATTTCCAGAAACTGAATGCAGATTATTTTCCTGTGACAGAGAGTGGACAAGAGAATGATCTATATACCTAGATTGTGGTGAGGATTATGTAACTATAAATTTATTAGCAATCATTGAAATATCCACTTAAAATGGAATAATTTGGGGGTTTGTAAAGGCTGTTAAAATCTTTTAACAATTTAAATATCATTTTTAATATTTCTTTGCAGACACCTGTTTTGTATGCCTTGTTGCCTTTGCTAACCCTTACCTCGCTGCAGAGGTGTGACGTCCGACAAAAGAGCAGCACACGACCTAACCTGGCAGTTGAATTGCGCAACCATCGACTCCCTCTTGAGACTGCTGCTGGGGACCCCCACACATACACAGTTTTGGAATCGGTAGAGGGACTGGGCAGAATTTGTCCTCACGTTTTTCCATCCCATTCCCAGGGTTTTCTTCCTAACTTTTCAGCAGGTCTGCTGATTCGGGATTCTGTCTTCTCCATCTAGGTCTAGCAAGACTGAGTTTTTACTACAAGATCTGGAAGAAGTCAGAGTACAAAGTTCCACAAACTTACAATTCCTTTTTTTTTTTAAGAATTAGTGGTGGTTTGTTGCCTTATGCAAATTTAACTAACGTGTGAACCATGCCAAAGAAGTGAAAACATTTCCAGGATATATGCACAGACTGTACATCTCAAAATTCTTCTGTCACAGTCTCATTCAGTAAAGAGAAAGTGTTCTGCTAAACACTTTCTGGTACTTCCAAGTGTTTTTTTTTAATTATTTTAAAAAATATTTTGTATTCGTAGGGTATATAGCTCTTGATTTTCTCCTAAATTGATAATTTTTATTCAAGATATGAACACAAAGCACTGAGTTATCACTGGGAAATATGTGTAAATGTTTTCCTTGAAACTCTATGAGAATATAGTGAAAATAAATGATGTTTCTAGTGTAAATTTAATTAACAAATAGCAGAAAAAGTTTTAAAATCACACATTGGTAATAAGAGAGTCTGGAATGTTCTACCTTCTCATTTTTCTATCTAGATATATTTTGTATATATCTAATTAAAAATATTGAAAATGTTATATAAACTTTTGTGCTTTAATTACCAGAAATAAGAAGACAAGGAAGGGTATCTTAGCAAAGGGAATTTATTGGGAAGAAGTGAGGAACACATGCAGTGTATGGAGAGGCTGGCTAAAGCGGGCCTGGACAGGACAAGGGTCCACTGAACTTCCAAAGGGCTCAGAAGGAGGAAGTATAAAGCACTTTACAAGTCAAGGTGCAGGTCCTGTGTGAATGAATCACAGGTTCCTTGTCATTCCCTGTGTTCTGCACTGAAGGTTCAAGTGGTAAGGACCTACTGGCCAGGTGCTGACCCTGCCCTTTACTGGAATTGATAAGGCAGGCTGCACATGGAACCCTTTCAACACTCACAGAAGGACATTCAGGTTTAATTTTCCCCAGTCTGCACAATAAGGCAGAAGAAGCACCCGAAGGAAAGTTGTGATTCTGTAAGGCAATAGATACACAGTTCATAAATTAGATGTGTTTTTTTCCTCTGCCATAACAATGAGGCTGTAAGCTCTATTTATTCAATTCCCAACTCTAAATATATAGAACAGAGCTTATATTTGCATAGTGAATAAATATTTATTAGCTGATTGACTTACCATCCTATTAGAGGCCCCTAAAATTGAATAAGAAAAGTTTTATTCATAAATCTTAAAACTAATGGAATACTTTATAATATTCTTGTTTATAATTTTATTTTAATTTGATTAAACAATTTAAATAATGTGTTATGGTATTACATAGCTTTTTCACTTTTAATGTTTTAATATCTGAAATTATAACTTGACTGGAAAAGCAGAAAATGAACCTCAGCATGTCTATGAGATGATAAAAACAAATACATCATTGTTATCTCTTCTCATCAAATTCATTATTGATTCTAACAGTTGTATTTGAGCCATGTTTCCCAAGATGGAAGAAAAAATGTGTTGTAAATTACGCAAGGGGAGAGAGAAATGCTTTTGATGATCTTTACACATAAAGAATGAAATTTGATTACTTAAGTTACAGACACTTGCAATCCACATAATATGCTGGAAACAGTGAACCAAATTCTTCAACAGGCTGTAGAAAAGATGTAGGGGAAGCATAGTGAAGGCAGTAAGTAGAACTAGATAAATTTACCTCTCTGCTTTCAAAAATATGCTTAAAAATGCTTAATTTTTAAGCCTTAAAAATGCTTAATTATGCTAATATTAATTTACTCAGATCATAGTAATTGTTTACATCTTGCTTCATTGAAATCTTCCCTTGCTAATAAAAACTAAGAACCTTTGAAACATTCTAAAGGCAAGATGATTTGTAATATATTAATCTCCTAAGGAAGCTGGTAACCTATTAATTTCTAAAGACCTGTGCCAAGTAAGAATTACCAAGGATGCATATCAATGATGTTTAAAATTAGTAAATTTTCTGAGTTCTGTTACAACCTAATTCACTTTGTGATTACACATCCTCTAGGTTATTCTTTGCCAACATGAATAAGCAATTCACATATTAGTCATATTAGTAGTAATTCATCTAGAATGAGTTTTCCTACTTTAGGCTGCAAGTGTGAAATCCTCAAAAACCACCGTCTATCCTCATGTGAATGGTGCAAACGACGCACTGACACATCACTGTGGAACAGAATTTATGACAGCTATCCTACCTTTTACACAGAGGGAGTTTCTCTTCTGAATTCACAACTGCCCCAGTTCTTAAAATGTTGATGGTACTCATTAAAGCTAAAGTAGGGGGAAAAATAGAAAAACAAATACCAAAAAAATTTTGGAGACCTGGCCAGAATAGATTTTGGGAGGGTCTAGGGATGAAGAATTAAAAACCAATGGGAGGAATTATTATTTTTTATTTTTAAACTTGAAAAAATATTTTTATAGAAAGATAAGAATTAATATCTTTAACTTCCTGCTCCTCCTGATTTTATGTCACAAATTTATTCTACTTAGAAAGACAAAGCGAGATGGGGAATCTTATACATGGAAAGGCAAGAAACATACTTTAATATACCCACTCAGAGCAAGATGAAACTCACTGATTGGTTAAGAGACATAAAATTTTATCTTAGAAACACTTTAAAAATAATTTTATGGAATTATTCACAATTTACAAATAATAAGCGACCCAACAATACAAGTAAATTAATACTTCCCATTTGTTGAGAAATCAGCACATTACTTTTCTTTTTTAATAACTCACTTTGTTTCATTTGTCCTCTTACAGAGTGTGACTTAAGCAGAGCATCACAGCATCATTAATTCCCATTACAGAAGAAGCAACAGCAATTTTGGAAAGTGAATTAAATCGATTTATATCACATAGTTACATAGGGACAGAATTATATATAGGATCCCCTTTTCTGATTCCTGGTGTAGAGCGTTTTATTCTGTAGTATCTGCCCGAATGTTGGATAAGTAATAGAGTAGCAGGAAAAGTAAACATAGTTATATTTCATTTTCTTGCACTGTGGGAAGCACACACAGGTAAACATAGACCCACATTCAGTGGCCTGCAGAGCATTTGAACCAGGGGATTAACAATTAAATGCACCACCAATATGACAGAATCTTATCTTGTAGTGGAAAATATTGCTTTGTGTAGTTGAGGCAGGTAATAAGCGCTAGGAAAATCAAAGTGTTAGCATATTAATTATAATATTTATAGAAACAAAAATAGAAGCAGAGAAGTCCTAATTGTGTTCCATGTGTTCTGCTAAATTTTAAGTTCATAATGTAAAATAATTGTTAAGCTCTGTTAAAGACCTTGCACTTACATGGTATGGGAGAAAAATATAAATAATCACTGCTCCCTAGAATATAGAATTATTTTTGAATTCCTCAAGAATATATTTGTTATTTTATGTTAAGAAATAACAAATTATCTATTAGACTTTTATTCTCATATTATTATTTGGTAAGATATATTTTAAAGTTTAATATTTTATTTGTTCCATATGTTACGGATAAAAAAGAGACCCGATTTTCCCATAGTACACTCAACAGAACTTTTTCTCCTACTTAATGAACAATCTGAAAGATGTTATGAAAAAACTGAGGCTCATTGTCAGATAATTTTGTGTTTAAATCAAACAAAATAAAACCAATTTTTCATAAAGCAAAACAAAGTAAAACAGCTATTATAACTTTAGGATTTATCCAAGCTCTTAACAGTCAAATCTTTACGAGTCCCCAAGTAGGGAACATAAAATGCACCATTTCTGTATTCCCAAGCAACAGTCATACCCAGGAAGGGGCACATAAATGAAACTTCTGCCTTCACACACCTTTGTGCATCACCATTGTGGGGCATTAAGTAATTTAGACAAATTACTTAAAGCTTCGTACCTTGGGGCAAGTTACTTAACTTCTCTGATTATTCATTAGTAACTTTATAATTTATTACCCTAAAAATGAATACCACTTCCCCCAATCCCCATCAATTACATTACATCACTAGACTATTATTTCACGACATATATTTTAAAAACATTGAAATATTTTAATTTAGCAATCCAACAATAAAAGTTATTAGGCAGATGCCATGTTCCAAATCATCTCATTTTATTCAAGCACACTTGAGGAAAAAAATTAAGAAGGAGGTAAGTATGCCCTGTGCTTACCTGATAAAACAGAAATGTCAATTGTCTCACATTTCGTAGTCAGGAAGAAGAAGATTTGGGTTTGAACTTATGTCTGATTGACCAGAAAATTGAGGAATTGCCATCATATCACACAACATTTCTGAAATGATTCAGTGCCTATCATTGTTGAGTGCATCCACGATGCACTGGAAATTTTGTTTATACAAAGGCTGTTTGTCCTTTCTGTGCTGCCATTGTGAAATTTTTGAAGTCAAGCACTATATTCTATTTAGAGTGAGAATTCATACTTTATTATGGGGACTAAAATGTGGTGAGTTTCTCGTCAGAACTTGTTCAATGAATAGATGAATATACGCTCTAAATGGGAAAGGTGCAGAGAGGGAATAGAGGAGATAGCACAAGATTAGGAGAGTGGGAAAACTGTCTAGTGGAAATGCTAAACATTAGGGTAAACAAATATATTCTAACAATAATACAACTCACTAACATTTAATATCCACTTAGTTATTTACTTTCCTAAGATATGAACCTGTCCTTTATCTCTCCCACAAATCTTTTAAAAATTGTATTCTGCTCATATGTTATTTGCATGGTATTTATTGTGGGGAGGATTTAAAGGAAGGAGTTCATTTCTATGGATCTTCATGGTACAGAATGGAGTCAGAAGTAATTGAGATGATGTACATTCTGTGAAAGTTTGCAGAAACGTTAGGGATGGCTGAATCCTTTAAGAATTTGCTGTATTCATTTGGCTGTCATCTGGGTTATTGGACAACTGCACAGTTTATTGAGGTTTCTTACAATAATTGAATGTAACAGTATATGCATATGAAAAATATATATACTATTCTATGCAAAATGGATTTGTTTTATATCAGGATTACTTTTTTGCATGAAACTGAGAAGGTAAAGGATATACAGTAATAATTTTTTTATAAACAGCTTACAGATTTTTCATTAGAGATATTGATCTCTTGGCAAGTTATGTAGTGCCGTGGGGACTCTATAGGGGTGACAGAATAGTCCCTTTCCTGGCTGCCACAGGCATAGAGCCAATGAGTTTGAATCCAAATAAACTTTATGTGAACTTCAAAATGGTATGCTATAACATGAAGTGATGCTGTTTTGCTTATTGTAGTGAATTTATTTTTATAACTTTGGAATTTTAAAGTGACCCATGGGTGAAGCTAACAATAAGATAAAATCCAAATTCCAACCTTTTTTTCCAACCTTTACTATGTAAAATTTGAACCTCCCAGAGAAGAGTATACTATATACTGATACAAGAAAACCCACCTTTACCTGCTTAAGTAATTATTTTTTCTCATTGCATTAACAAACATTAGTGACATTAATGTCATTGACTATATTTTTCTTAGCTGCTAAGAAGTAGATAACTTAAGTTACAGTCCCATCTTAGAAAATAAGACTACGTAGTCATCCTGGCTTTCTATTTTCATTGTGCCTTTGCTCTGAGTTTCTCAAATAATATTTCAAATGCAAATTACTTTTATTTTATGTTACACACTTAGATACTTTCAACATAATTTTAATTAAAAATAATTTAGAATATGCCCTGGCTGGTATGGCTGAGTGGATTGAGTGCAGTCTGTGAACCAAAAGGTCGCTGGTTGGATTCCTAGTCAAGGCGCATGCCTGGGTTGCGGGCCAGGCCCCAGTGGGGGGGGGGGGGGGGAAGAGGCAACCCACACATTGATGTTTCTCTCCCTCTCTTCCTCCCTCCTTTCCCCTGTCTCTAAAAATTAATAAAATAAAATCTTTAAAAAATAATTTAGAATATATCACATGTGGAACTGATAGCATAGCTCCTGTTATAGAACTACCCCTATTTATTATCACCTCTGGCCCCTAGAACTCGTGACAGCAGCCAGACGGTATACTCATACATAGCTTTTTTTTTAAAATGCAGTTTTATTGTATGGAATATTGTGCAATCTGGTTCCATTTTTAGATTTGCGTAAACTGTACCATTGAGCCTAGTGAAAAAAAGTGTTTCTCTCTAAATTATTTTATATTATAATAAGATTCTGAAACAAGCATGCATTATTAGGCCAATTGAATTCTCTTAAACAGTTTCAACTCATACCACAAGTTCACAAAATCAGCCTCAGGCACTAAAAATCTTAAATGCCAGTCTGATAGTGTTTCTTACAAATATTCTTTGAATTTTATGACTTGTCTCCCACATGAGGCGTAATAGTTTCAGTGTTCTAATTAGTACTTGTGTATATTGCTATTACTTTGTCTCTTTAATCACATTATTAAGACTGTTATAGAGATTCCTTATAGAATCGCACTTTATAACAGTGTTTCTAATTTGAATATGTCCTTTTTTATGTTGTCTGATTCTGAAACATCATAAACTCTTTTTATGGGTCCTTTGATAGTAGTCGCTCTCCTTCTTTATGCTTGATTAGAACATACAGTACTAAGTAATAAAGAAATTTCCTGAAGCTTAAGAGTTTTAGTATCAGGAAAAAAAAGAACTTCTGTTCCCTTGTGTTTTTATGCTTGGGCAAGGAGAGGTATTTTTAAACAGTACTGTTCTTGAATGTTGTATTGGGGTGTATATAAGGAATTCTGCTGCCTTAATATTTGGTAACTTAAAAAATAAGCCAAATTGTCTGAGCCCTGATAGCCTTAAGTCTCTCCTCTGTGAATATTAATCTTTTGAGGCCCAACATGTATCATTCTAACACAGAAATCCTTGAACTATTCATATATTGAAAAGTGAACAGCAATAGTGGAGTGAAAGCGTGATGCCTTTCTAAAGGCTCCTGAAATGGGGTCAATGTCAGTGACTATGGTAGCCTCTGCCTTTATTTCCATCACTTTTTTTTTGAGAAAAGGAATAGTTGAGGAATTGAAAATGAAAAACATTTGCAAAGAACTTTTAACTGTATTAACTTATTTGAATTTAGGAATAGTTCCATAAAAACTTTTTCCAATATAGGGAGTTTTAATCTTAGTTTTAAATTTTTAAATGTTTAGCCAATCAGTTAGAACATACCATGATTTAGCTCTGTTTTCATGCTGTTTCATTATATTGCCTTGCAATAGAGCTTGACATGGGGTTACCAGATTTAGAAAATTAATGTATAGGACACTCGGTTAAATTTTTATTTCAGATAAGTGACAAATAATATTTTAATTATGTCCTATGAAATATTTGGGACACACTTACACTAAAAATATTGTATATCTGAGATGCAAATTAACTGGACACCTATTAAAGCCTAGCTGGGCACAGAGAGAACATATAACAGTTAATTATTTACATTCTTAAGATGAAAACATGTGAGCGTAGAGATAAAACTGGTGGATGAGTGCTACCTAGTTTGCCTAGGTAGTTGGATTATTCTTGCCATACTGTCTTCACTTAGCATATTTAATTGAAATTATAGTAAAAAGTCACTTTAGTTCATCATAAGACTTAAATCTTGAAATAGGACCTTTAAAACCTAAGGCAATAACTTTCATGGTATCTATTTCTATCAAAGATCTGAAAATGAGAGTCATACATAATGTCAAAAAATACTTCTGACTCTCAGCCAGAGAGGCATGCTGAGTGTAAGGCAAGCAAGTGGGTGGTGAAGTTGTACAAGTGGTTGAAGAATGAGAGAGGCAAGGACCGCCAACCACAGCACACAGCTGAAGAGGAGTTAAGACACAGCCCATCTCAGCAAAACAAGCCATAAAGGTAAGCCAACCAGTTAGCATCATTTAGAGAGTAGAACACCACCTAGAGCTGTGGTGTGTATGTGTGGCTTTACATCATTCACAGAGGTGAGAAAGTCTGTGAAAAAAGCAGATTGAAGTTAAAGCAGAAGAGCTACAATGACAAATTACACAGGTCCGGCTCCACCCTAGGAGACTTGGTTTTAGTGTATCTAGTAGGGTAATTATAATTCTTTTTTCTTTTTATTTTTTAATTATTTTTATTTTTATTCTGTTACACTTGTCCCATTTTCCCCCCTTTCCCTCCTCTGCCCAGCCCACACCCCGCTCCCACAGCCGGTCTCCACACTGTTGTCCATGTTGATGGGTCATTTATGCATGTTCTCTGACTAGCCCTGTCCCTTCAGTTACCTAATATTGGTGGACATCTCCAGAGATATGCTTTATTTAAAACCTCTTAGTGGCAGTAAAATTTTTTTCCAGTGTGTCACTTTTATTTTCACTTTTAGTTTAAGGTAGAATTCATTGTATCTACTCGTAGAAAACATGCACAGATAAAGCATGTTCTGAGTAATTGCATACACTCCAATAGGTTACTTTCATAATGAGAGGCATATCTCTTGACTAGCCATTGCATTTTAGATTTTCGACCCTTTCTTCCATTAGTTGGCACATCCAACTCTGTTCTCCTTTAGCTCCAAGTATTGGAGAAAAACTATAAAATTTTAATGTGAATTACTTTGTTATTAAGTTTCTCTTTATGCCCAAAGACTGTTGGAGAATCTTTATAATCAGATTTCAGGATTGTAAATGCTTGCATTCTAACAAGTTTTTTAATTTTCTTTGTTGAATTGGAAGTACATATTACTGTAAAAATAGTTTAATGGGGAATATTTATGTGCCTAAGCCAGCAAAGAAAAATACTGTTTAATCTATAATATACCGTAGATTTTAGGATAAATTTTCAGTGAGAGTACTGGCTTTCATCTGAGAAAACCAGATGGCCACTGAAAATAGTCCACATTGTTATCATATACATAGAAAATTATCTAACTTGGGGAATCCACCATTGCCCATACTTTGAATCTTGTGGCTCAGAAAATTATTTTTGTTAATGATCCATAGTTTACCATGCTTTATACAGTACTTCAGTTTGGAAAGTTCATAAATCCAGAAGTATAAGAACCCAGATATACATGCATTATAATAAGTGGAAGAATAAAAATAAACTTAAGATGTCAGAATTAACTTAGCTGACATATTCTCTTCCCTGTACCTAGAAAACACTTAAATTCAAATTATCTAGAGGTCCTACAGTGAACAATAATTCATTTGGGAAATAAAAATATATTTTATTTAATGTCTACCATGTGCCAGAAACTGTCCCAGCTGTTCTAGATATAGCAGTAAACAAGATAGGCATAATAACTGCCATCAGTAAGCTTCTATTCTAATGTGAAGGACAGATATTTTATAAACAAATAGATTAATTAAAATGCCATTTTTTTTGAAGACGAGGTATATATTTTTAGACAGTATAGAATATGGGGATGTAATATAGTTTTCATGCAAAAGGAAGTATGCCCCAAGATGATGATGTTCTAGCTAAGATCTGACAATGGTTAATTAAATAAAGAGGTAGGAAGAAGCACATTTGAGGTAGAGGGCTGTTTATGTGATGACTCCAATGTTGGAAGTATCTGATTTTAAAGTCACAGAATGAAGGCCTCTGTGCTTGTAGGATGGAAAGCAAGGGAGATAATGGTGAGAAACGAAGTAGAAATACAGAAAAGGTACAGACTATGCAGGGTCCTGTAGGCCATATAGATTTTTATCCTCAAGGTAATGGAAGGTTGTTGGAATTAACAATATATCTGACTTATATTAACAAAAAAATTACTTTGAGTGCTGAATGAAGGGTAGGGGCAAAAATATAAGCAAAGAGACTAATAGTAGAAGAGAAAGGAGCCTTTGCAAATTGGAGTAGGGTTACATTAGTGGACGAAGAGAAATGAAAACACTGTAGACATGTGGAAATAGAAATTCCACAGAATTTGGCAATGGGTTTGATATGAGAACTAAATAAAGGACACTGTTGCTCATGTCCATGTGTCCTTTTTCCTTTTTTGCTCAATCCCTACCCCCTAACAGTATGGTAATTGTGTAGGGAATGGGGCTATAAGGGAGATAAATGGTAACAAAAAATACAATGATAAAAAAATTAAAAATTAAATAAAGGAAATAGATAGTTACTGATAATTAGTTTGAGCAAGTAGATGAATGGAACAGTCACCTAAAAGTACAAAGAATGTAGAAGGTATAGCTAATGAGAAGGGCTTATGATGTCAAGATTCTAATTTTGGAGAAGCTAAAGTAAATATGAATAAGATATAAATATATTATAGAAATGTTGAATAAATACTGAATACATGTAGCCAGATCTGACTTGGCAATACAATTTCAGAACCACTGGCATAAAATGACATTTATGCACATGGGGAGAGACAAGATTTCCTCTTGTGTCCATACAAAATTGGAAACAGAGAGACTTGAGGACTGAACATGATGAAACCTCAGTATTTAAAAAGTTATTAAGGAGCATTCCAACAGGGGAGATTAAGAAGGAATAGTCAGATACATAAGAGGAATATGGAAAGTGTTGGCAAGATGTGATTATAAGGAATTAAGTAGAAACCTAACAAGTGACTTGGATTTAAACTAAATTAATAATCTTTAATAATCTGAACAGTTTCTAAAGCCATTATAGATTGAGTTGATAGGTGAATTGAGTAATAAATAATGGAATAGAGATTAGTATGTGGCAAACTTGTTTCTAGAACCTATGCTAAAAACAAGAGAAAACAGAAAACAAAGCAAATAGAATGAGGTTGGAGGGCAAGTGTGTGCTCTTTGTTTTAGAGTAGAGGAGATTAATGCCTATTTAAGTATTAGTTAAAACTATCTAGTAGAAAAAGAAAGCTTTTGAAATGCAGGAAAGATTGAAGATGACCATGTTGAGAATGGATGAGATTTCATCATATCTGGGGTGTGGACATTTGAAAGGAGTTGACTCTTCAAGTCCTGTTAGTGGAGTGAATGTAATAGAAAATTATACCAAAATTGTTATATATTTGGAGAGAAAATGAGAAGTCTGAATCTTGTAGCTATTGCTTTTTTCATCAGAATAGTGAAGTAACTATGAGTTTGGGTGGAGGAGGCATAGAATGACTATTTGGTTTAGGAGAAGTTAGAAAGCAGAAATAAAATATTTGATGTAGTGAGTGACAGGACTTCACAGGAGAATTTCATTACATTCATTTATGAATGCCTGTATGAGGGTGCTGATAATGAACATGTAATAATTTTAACATTTCTTGTTTTCTGACTCTCCTTATCAGACAAAAAAGGAGAATCTTTGGGCTTAATCTGAGATTAGAATATTATAGGTAGATGTATGACAAGTGGAGGGAAGTTAACTAGAAGATTTAACTAGGGAGTTAAAATGTATGTAAGAGGAATGATTAAAATAAAGATCTGTATTAGTTAACAATGACAAATTATCTGCTTTAAATAATAGACAGAATGTCAGTGGCTTACTTAATTAACAAATTTTCATGAAACAGTCTACCTCAACCAGTCCAGAATTAATACAATTCCTTGGTGGTAGAGACCAACATTTTCTATTTCTTTGCTATGCCAACCTATTTAGCTATTATGTTCTTAAAGGTATGCACCAGCTCCTGCCATGATATCTTCCTTCTAGACAGAAGGAAGGGGAGAAAAACAAGGGGAAGCCTGTCACCTTCCAACAAAGGGTCCAAGTTAGAACTTGAGTTCAGTTAGCACTTTCATCTATCCCATTAGATGGAATGTTTTTGTATGTCCACATGTAGAAGCAAGGGAGCTGTGAGTATGTAATCTTTTTTTCCTTGTTCATATTCCTAGTTCTAACTATAGCCAGTGACAAAGAAATCTAGCAGTCTCTTCTATAAGCACTATGGAGTGTATGCTCAGAAAAAAAGCGGGGAGAGGAGGCTACATAGTTAACAGCTCCTACATAAATTCATCTCACTTTTCTTTAGAGAAAGGTATTCAGCAATACCACTTGGGATTCAAGTGTTGTGTGATAAAGGGTTAACTCAGTAGGCTTGGGATACTCAAACCCTGCACATTCCAAAGAAAGGAATCACTAATTAAAAATGATGTTTATTCTGGATCAAAGGGAGTTTGACAAATTCAAAATAAATGTCAAATTGATATATTGTGGCAGTATTTTAAAATCATGAACTAGAGCTTTGTTTTTTTCTGAAATATGTATTTATGTGCTTTGACCTTATTTTTGTTTACACTTTATTTAACAATAAAACCATGGATTAGTTCATAACAGAACTCAATTATTAGCACTGATATGCCTCAAAGGTTAATGAAATTATAATTAGTATTGCTTGTGCTACATGTGGATGAAAAGAGTTGTAAATCCAATTAATCCTTCTTAGTTCATAAATTATTGACTTGATAGGCAATAATCTCTTAGCTTTATTGTATCAATTTAACTAAAGTGTTGAACACTGTCTTGAGCTAAAAATCCCTCCCCATATTTTCAATGACTTAAGGAAACCAAAATAATTTTTTAATGAGGAACAGAAAATAGAACAAATAAACATTAAAAACTATATATGAGGTATATCTGGAAAAAGTCCAGGCATTGTTAATATAACAAAAATGACTTGTTTGACATTGATGTAACCTAGCAGCCAAGGAGAGTGGACTGGAATGCACATGCATGAACAATGATGACATCACTGTACTAGTCAGTGGGGGTGGTAGGCCCTCTTAAGTGAGCATGTATACTGTGTGGCCATCACATTTAAAGTGACTGAGTGAGTAGATCTGCATCATATTTTGCAGTAAGCTTGAACATTTGTCACTGAAAACTATTTGGATGATTCAGAAAGCCTCAGCTATGGGCAATTGGTGATTAGCAGCTTTATAATGACAATGCACCCACTCATGCATCTCACTTGGGTGATTCAGCCCCACTACAGTCCAGATTTGGCACCCAGTGACTGCTAACTTTTCCCAAAATTAAATAGCCTTTGAAAGGGAAGAGATTTCAGGCCACAGAAATTCAGGAAAATATGACAGGGCAGCTGATGGTCACTGGGTGAACTGTGTGAGGTCCCAAGGTGTCTACCTTGAAGGGGACTGAAGCATCATTGTCCTATGTACAATGTTCCTTATATCTTGTATCTTCTTCAATAAATGTCTCTATTTTTCATATTGCATGACTAGATACTTTTTGGACAGACTTTCTCACATGTAAGTCTATTTATGCATACACATATTTTACATGAAATTCTATATTTCTATACACACATATATGCATACACATATGAGGTCTTTCCAGATGGTATCTGGTCATGTAATATGAAAAATAGACCCTTTTCCTGGAAAGACTTCATATGTATTCCATAAGTAAAATATTTCCATGTAAAATATTTGAACTCAAAGCTGAATATCTCTTTCAAATATACTCCTGAATTTCTGAGCATAATGGTAAATCAAAATATTTCAGGCATTAATACATACAATAAGAGTTTTATTTATTTATATTGGAAGAATCTCCATATGATTTCACTCATATGCAGAATCCAATAAACTGAAATAACAAGTAATATAGAGACTCATAGATTGAGAACAGGCTGACAGCTCTGTGGGGGACAGTTGGGGTGGAGAAATCTAACAAAAAAGATTAAAAAAGAAAAAGAACTCATGGCCATGGACAACAGTGTGGTGATTGAGGGGATAGGGGGTGGTGGAGATAGAAAAGTATATGGGGGATAAATGATAATGGAAAAAACTAAAATAAAAAGATTATTAATCTTTAAAACTTTTGTTAGATAAACACAAAATAATACGGAAATTGCATTTTTTGGTAAAATTAATTCACACTTGGGGTAAAGGTCTTAGGTTTATATTCTTAGGTATTCTACTACCAGCTATATAACTTTGATTATGTTTTAAAATCTCAGTAAGTTTTCAATTTATTATTTGTAAAATTGTATTGATAGCAAGCACCATACCTTTCTGTTGAGGGGACTGATTATTATTGTATCAGATCTGCAACAGTAGTGGCATCTGAATCTTCTGAATAAACACTGCCCTTTATTACTTGAATGTGCACCTAATCTTTGGAGTGGACCTCTCATCTTGCTATTTCTGATGCTTCTCAGAATCTATCAAGATGTATTTTTTCAATGCTATGTTAATTTGTTGGATTCTGTGCTTTGAATGACATTCAGTTATTCATAGGTGTGTGTGTATACACACACACACACACACACACACATATATATTATATTATATATATAATCAGATTTTATTTCTGTCATATACCCCTGAAAGTTGCATTTACTTAACTTCATTTGTCATTAGCTCTTTAATGGAAAATTTTCCCCATTATTTAATTAAGAGACATAGTGTAACATTCAGCAATTGAATCTGTTAATAATAATGAAATCACATTTTATACTTTTGAAGACATTAAACCACATTATAGACTGTGATAATACTTGTATAACTTATGATGAAAACTGAGGCTAATATGAGGTGAACACTCATATAGTCTATAATTTTATGATGCCATAAGCATAGACTTTTATTAACTTTAATTGAAGGGTGAATTAATCAGAAATCTTTTAGTTGCAAATAATAGAATTCCAACTCTGTCTCATTTCAGTAAAAGAAGGACTTGTTATAGTCAGGTAATTGGCAAGTTCACAGAAATATCATAATAAGAATAAGTGGCAAATATCAGAGAGCATTCTGACTGGTCCAATTACTCTGTCTTAAAAAAATGGGTTGCTTCATTGGGCAGGTATAGACTATGTGCTGTTCCTCATGGCTCTATTTATGGAACAGAATATAAAGGATATAAAAAGAAATATTATTCAATATTTCTAATTGAATAATGGATGAAAAATATCTGTTTTCTGTCTATAAGGAAATCACTTGACCTGCAATATTTTATTTACATTGAATAAACAACATGTGACATTTCTCTTTAAAAGAAAATCATTGTTGTTGACTTACAGTTGTCCCACATTTTCTCCATTGCTCACTCCTACCAACTCCCCATCCCCCCAACTCCCACAGTCAATAACCCCCCTATGTCCATGTCCACGAGTCCTCTGTTCAACTTTCTTTGCTTGCCCCTTCCCCTTCTTTACTCCACTATCCCCCTGCCTCCTCCCCTATGGTCACTGTCAGTTTGTTCTTTATTTCCACTTGTTCGTTTTGTTGATTAAGTTGCACTTATAGGTGAGATCATATGGTATTTGTCTTTCACTGCCTGGCTTGTTTCACTTAGCATAATGCTCTCCAGTTCCATCCATGCTGTCATGAAGGGTATGAGTTCTTTCTTTCTGCTGTGTAGAAATCCATTGTATAAATGTACCATAGTTTTTTGATTCACTTATTTACTGATGGGCACTTGGCCTGTTTCCAGCACTTGGCTATTGTAAATAACGCTACTATGATCAATCATTGGAATGCATAGGTTCTTTGGAATTGGTGATTCAGGATTCTTAGGATATCGTCCCAGCAGTGGGATCACTGGATCGAACAGAGTTCCATCTTTAGTGGAACTATAGAATTTTAGAGGAAATTCTGTATTGTTTTCCACAGTGGCTGTATCAGTCTGCATTCCCACCAACAGTGCACTAGGGTTCCCTTTTCTCCACAAACTCTCCAGCACTTGTTGTCTGTTGATTTGTTAATGATGGCCATTCTGACTGGTGTGAAGTGGTATCTCATTATGATTTTAATTTGCATCTCTCTGATGGCTAGTGATACTGGGCATTTCTTCATGTGTCTATGGGCTATCTGTATGTCCTCCCTGGAGAAGTGCCTGTTCAGGTCCTTTGCCCATTTTTTAATTGGATTGTTTATCTTCCTGGTGTGGAGTTGTGAGAGTTCTTTATATATTTTGGAGATAAAACCCTTGTCTGAGGTATCATTGGCAAATATGTTTTCCCATATGATTGGTTCCCTTTCCATTTTGTTGATGTTTTCTTTGGCTGAGCAGAAGTTTTCTAGTTTGATGTAGTCCCATTTGTGTATTCTTTCCTTTATGTCCCTTGCTCTAGGGGATGTACCAGTGAAAATATTGACGCATGGAATATTTCCTGCTTATGTTTTCCTCTAGGACTTTTATGGTGCCATGACTTATATTTAAGTCTTTAATCCATCTTGGGTTTATTTTGGTGTATGGTTTAAGTTGCTGGTCTAGTTTTATTTTTCTGCATGTACTTATTTAGATCTCCATGGTCAATACCATTTACCGAAGAGGCTATTTTTACTCCATTTTGTGCACCTGCCCCCTTTGTTGGATATTCATTAACCACAGTGACATGAGTTTATTTCTGGGTTCTCTGTTCTTTCCCATGGACCTCTGTGAACCCACGGGACAGATCTTATGCCTGTCCCAGACTGTCTTGATTACAGTGGCCTTATAATGTAGTTTGATATCAGGTATTATGATCCCTTTTATTTTGTTCTTCTTTCTCAAAATTGCTGATGCTATTCAGTGTCATTTATGGTTCTACATAAATTTTTGAAATATTTTTTCTAGATCTATAAAATATATCATTGGTATTTTGACAAGAATTGCATTGAATCTATAGATTGCTTTGGATAGTATTGACATTTTAATGATGTTAATTCTAATCCATGAACACTGTATATACTTTCATTTTTTTGTTTCTTCCTTAATTTCTTTCTTCAGTGTTGTATAGTTTTCTGAGTACAGGTTTTTCATCTCCTTGGATAAGTTTATTCTTAAGTATTTTATTCTTCTTGTTGCTATAGTAAATGGGATTTTTTTTCCTGATTTCTTTTTGGTATTTCATTGTCGATGTACAAAAATGCCTTCAGTTTATAAATGTTGACTTTGTATCCTGCTATTTTGCCAAATTCATTATAGCATAATATTTTTTAAAACTGGTCAAGAAACAAAGCCCTAGGATGATTTTGAAAGAGAGGGTCAAATTACTTGCACTGAAGCACTCTAACAAGAGGGGTTACTGACAACAATTATACTGAAGAAAAGGGTCATAATAAGCTTATTTTTAAATAGCCCTTGCTGTATAAGTGTTCTGAGTGTATATACTACATTTGAACATTTTACCATAATCTATAATTCTGTTCTGTCTCTGATTAACTTGGACAGTAAACATTTTATCCTTTTATAAAAACATGTATTTTGTTACTCTCTGATAACCTTTCCTAATTGGAGAAGTTATTTTAACAGTTGTTTGTGAAATAACTCAACTATTCATGTATAAGAACTAACCAGTGATACTAATTGACAATCTCTCTGTCACAGTTGATTTCAAACATCTCTGTAATGAGTCCTTTGGATAGAATTAAATGAATAAATCTGTAGTAAAATAACTGCATTTATAAGGCTAATATTAGATAAGTCAGTACAGATATAGCCAGGAAGAGGTAGTGGGAGAATTACTGAGTAAATTGTTAAACAAAGCAAATCTAGAAAACTAATAAAAAAAACAAACATATATAAATAGAAATAAGTATTATTATTTCAACTAATTTCTTCTGGTAATATGATTGAAATTCTGAACTAATGTTTAGCTATAAAATGAAAATATAATATGAAAATAAATGAAATTCATGAAAATTAGGGAGGAGATAGTTAATGAATACATAATGAAGAAATACTTAAAATTTTAGTATAAAGGTTAGATTTTATATACACACAAATATTTTTTTACTTACATATGGGAGAAACTATATATTTTTCTTACCTACTTTAATAACATTTGATAATAAACATAGTTATTAGAAAATGCAAAGGGATACAAAAGAAGTAAAAATCAACTGAACATCAGAACTACTGCCTTTATCAGAATATTACAGTTCTACCCAATAGCAAAACTGATTGCAACCTGTAGCACACCATACTGGCAATAACCTTCTACAGTAAAGCTCAAGTAGGCGCATAGGACATGTAGGTAATTTCCATTTATCAAGGATAAGTGCAGACAGATCCAATAGTTTTTTTCACCTTTAAAATTTAAATGAGCCCTGGTCAGTGTCACTCAGTGGATTGAGCACTTGCCTGCAAACCAAAGGGCTGCCAGATCAATTCCCAGTCAGGGCACACACCTGAGTTGCAGGCCAGGTCCCCGGTAGGGGCTGTGTGAGAGGCAACCACACACTGATGTTTCTCTCCCTCTCTTTATCCCTCCCTCCCCCTCTCTCTAAAGATACATAAATAAAATATTTGAAAAAAATTTAAATGATTCTTGCAGTACTATGCCAAGTTCCTGAATTTTAATAATTTCTGATATTCCATGGTGTACAGAAATTAACCTTTGTCTCATTTAACAAAATTTATAACACATTTTGAAATAAATATCCCTTCAATGTACCTGTTTCTTTTTTAATGACAAATTTTATGTTTTATTAAGTGAATTAATAAACCACCTCTTCTTTTGCTTGCACTAATTTAATTTGAGTTTCTATCAATTGTTACAATAGTACTCTTGACTACTATAATCTTTCCCTTTCTTCTATGCTTTAAATTAATATAGACCTCTAATTTTAACTTGGGCCTACTTGCAACTCAAGTTCATTTAAAATCTGACAAGTTATCTATTATTTCTATTTGTGTATTTTCCCAGCTGTGACTTTATTTTTAAGAGTTTATTTATTTATTTATTTATTTACTTTTAGAGAGAGGGGAAAGAAGGGAGAAAGAAAGGGAGAGAAACATTGATGTGAGAGAGAAACATCAATCAGTTGCTTCTAGCATATGCGCTAACCAGAGACCCAGCCTGCAAACCAGGCATGTGCACTGACTGGCAATAGAACTGGTAACCTTTAGCTTTGCAGAACGGTGCCCAATCAACTTAGCCATGCTAGTCAAGGCTAACTATTACTTTCTTTAAAAATCTAATTTGTGGCAGAGGAAGACTAATTTTTCCAACTTCAACATTATCTTCTTGCTTGACCAAAATCCTCATGATAAGCCAACTCACAGACCCATGGATACTTGGTACATAGGCTAACCTTAGGTCCTATTAGTCATATAACAAGGCTTCCGAATGACATGCAGTTCACAAGACAGCTAAAAGCAGAGCAGTTTCCCATAGAAGAGGTAAATTCTGTGATTGGCTTGTCAAGCATAAGCCCTTCAAAGGTACTACATGTGAGGTTCTGACTTTCCACTCTTCTTGATTTAATCATGATCATCAGACATTCACCTCCACAACTCCACTTCAGTTTTGGAGGTCACTAAACATTGCCTATAAACAGATTTTTTTCTGACTCCTGCTAGTCTTTTCCTTTCCTGATCTTTATACAGAATTGGTCTCATGGTTCAGAACTTCCTCTTGAATATATTTCTAAGTATTTCTTGGTAACAGTTAAGTAGCAGATAATTAGTATAATAAAATTTGTATTTTAAGGTATAACTTAGCCAGAATTCAGTCATAAGTAAACACAGAGCCATTGTAGCTTCCGTATACACCTAGGGCAGATGTATAAAATGTGAGCTACAGAATGGTGACATTGTTATAGGTAGAGACTTTTTAGAAAAGTGGAGAATCTAGTCAAACCTTAATGACAGTGTAGGTTTACCAAATGAATGTAATAGGTTACTGTCCAAATCCAAAACAATTTTCTAGACTCACAGTTGTCCTTTATGCACCATGCCCCTGATTTTTGACAAGAAAGAAGCTAAAAAGGAGGTGGGGGGGAAGCACAGTTATACATATTCTGAAAATGTTTAGAATCTGGGTCTCTGATGAAATTTCATATAAATAAGAACCAGTGAATTAAAAACATCTGAATTTAAGCCCAGGTCAAATACTAACATAATAAAAAAAAGTAGCAGTAGCAGCAGCAATAAAGTAGATTGAGATTGCAGTCATCAAGTTCCTACTCAACCTAATTAAAACCATAGCTCAGCTCCAGCTCATACTGAACTTAAGACCTTGAGATTCTTAATGATCAGTTTCTCAACCTAATCCCAGACAGAGGAAATGGTTCAGAATCTATGAAGGAAAACTAAGACAAAATATTCTCCACTGTGTTCTGAATATACATACTAATAATTATAGTATATGAAGGAAGAAGAGAACTATAACTCATTCATTAAATAATTATAGTCAATAGAAGCAGATATACAAATAAATTAATTTTGAAATAGTTATTGAAATATTGTATTAGTCTGCTCAAGCTGCCATAAAAAATACCACAGACAAGATGGTTTAAACAGCAGATACTTATTTTCTCATAGTTCTGGAAGCTAGAATATCAAGATCAAGTTTCTGGCCAATTTTGTTTCTGGTGAAGGTTCTCTTCCTGGGTTATAGATGACCACCTTTTTGGTATGTCTTAACATGGTGTTTTCTCAGCACAGTACGAGGGGGGAGAGAGAGAGAGAGAGAGTGTGCTAGAAAGAAAGGAAGAAAAGGAAGGCAGGAAGGAAGGAAGGAAGGAAGGAAGGAAGGAAGGAAGGAAAGAGAGAGAGAAAATGAACACTTTGTGGTATCTCTTCTTATAAGAATACTAATCCTATTAAATTAGGACCCTATCCTTATGACCTCTTAATTTAATTATTTGTAGAGTTTCTATTTCCACATATAACCACAATGAAGATTCAACATGAATTTGGTAAGGTCAGAATGCATTCAGTGTATATCAGTAGGCAAATTATTTCCAAACAACTATAATAAGGTTAAATAATTACATATTTAAATTTTTTAAAAATTATTCTTAGACAGAGGGGAAGAGAGGGAGAAAGAAAGGGATAGAAACATCAATGTGTGGTTGCCTCTCACACGCCCACCACCAGTGACTCCACCCACAACCCAGGCATGTGCCCCAACTGGGAATTGAACCAATGACCCATTGCTTTGCAGTCTGGCACTTAGTCCACTGAGCCACATCAGCCAGGGCAAATAATTACATACTTAAAGGGTAAATATATGGTCAGTTTTAGAAAGAAATGGAAAGTGAAGGAGAAAAAAATGAGCCAAGTACAATTTCTGAAATTATTAAATTGGAGTAAATTGATGGAGCTCAGTAGAAGTTAATGCAAATGAAAGCAAAAGAGAATATCAACAAATGTGAGATAATATCAATAGTAATTTGAGTCTCAAAGAAGTGGGACATACAGGAGTAAGAAAAATATTTGAGGAAAAAAGGGACTCTTTTTTCCAATTTTTTTATTCCTCATCCAAGGATATGTTTACTGATTTTTAGAGAGAGAGGGAGTGTGTGTGTGTGTGTGTGAGAGAGAGAGAGAGAGAGAGAGAGAGAGATTTGTGTGAGAGGAAAACATAGATTGGTTGCCTCTGGTATGCACCTGGACCAGAGATCAAACCTGCAATCTAGGTATGTTCAGAATTTGATTTAAAATATCAATATTTCCAGAAAGCTAAACAACAATAAAACCAATAGCAGTAACAGCACGTGTTACAGTAGGCAGTTAGTTATTAATAAAGGAAGGTAGCAAATGAAAGCAGACATTAAGCAGGATTACCTAGAAAGAGGTAGCTCCATGGACACCCAGGGGACAACTACATTCTTTACCAAAGGGATGTGACTCCCTGGGCAGGCAGGAAAACCTGTTTACCAAACGGCCCAGGAAACAACTGCCCATTTGTCAGTATTGGGATGGGGGGAGGGTAAACAGAAGGGGAGACTCCTCTGCTGGGGCATACACAGAACAAGTCAGATGGCAAAGCAAAACTATGAGACATGCATGGTAGGAGCCAAAATGGTGCTGGTAAGTGGGAGGAATCTAGCCTGGGAAAATTTGGGAAGAGAATAGGATAGGATAAGGGCATACAAATCCAGAAGATCCAGAAAATGGATTCCATAAAAGGAGGCAGTAGCATAGCCCAGAGGAAGATCCAAGAGATTGGATACTTTGAAAGAAAGCCAGCACTTTCCCAAGCCCAAGAAGCTGTAATCAAAGCTCAACAAAGGCCACAGGCTGGTCACACATCCTCTCTCCATAGCAGCTTCACAGGACTGAGTGTGGGGTTGAAGTGCAGCACTGAAAGTGGGCAGAAGGGAACAGAGACTAAGCTAGACTACTGAGGCTTCATATGCAGATGCCAGGGCAATAGTGCAGCATCTCTGGGACCTCCCTCCTACTGGGCTTGGTGGGGACAAATGCAGGCCTGAGGCTCCAGCCACTGGTCTTTTTCCACAGCCAGTTAGGGCTGAGCCACCTGGTCATGGATGAGGCAATAAAACAGCCTAGTAGGGAGCATCTATGCCCTGCACATGCTTCTGTTAAATCTTTCCATCATACCTTAAATCTTTCTATGTGTGAGTCTTAGAAAATTTTTTTCTTGTGATTTTACAAAAGCCTATTTTCTCCAGCAACATTAACAGCAACAAAAACTTAATTAGAAAAGATGAATGTGAAAATCACATTCCATCATATTTCAATCAAATTTCAGAAAACTCAAGTAAATAAGAATATTTAAAAGCAGACAGAGGAAAAAGATACATAGGGGACAACAAAAATAATGATTGCTGAATTGTCATCAAAAATAGGGCAAGTCAGAAGACACTAAGAACCATATCTACTAGAATCATATAGAATGATAAATCAGGAGAAATGTGAATAAAACCATACCTAAGCAGATAAGATTGAATGACTGAAAGAAGTCAAAGATAAAATATTTGAAAGTACACAATCAAATGACACATCATTCATGGAAATATATGATTCAAATATGAACATCCTATAGGAAGCCATATGGAGGCTAAGAATGAAAGAAAATCTATAATTTGCTGTAAAATAAAATGTCACCTAGAATTCTATACTTGGCTTTAAAAAAGACTCAGAAAAGTGTAATTCATTGCTAGGAGACTGTTGCTATAACAGATATAGGAAAAGATGCTCACCTTCACTATTAGGGAAATGTAAATCAAAACTACAATGAGATACCACCTCACAACTGTTAGAAAGGCTATTATGAACAGGACAAGTAATAACAAGTGTGGCAGAGGTTGTGGAGAAAAAGAAACTCTTAATCTCTGCTGGTAGAAGTATAAACTGGTACAGTCACTATGGAAAACAGTATGGCAGTTCCTCAAAATATTAAGACTAAAGTTACCATATGACCCAGCAACCCCTCTTCTGGGTATCTACCAGAAAAATTTCAAAACATTTATTTGCAAAGACATATGCCCCCCTATATTCATTGCACCATTATTCATGGTGGCCAAGACATGGAAATAACCAAAGTGTCCTTTGCTAGATGATTGGACAAAGAGGTGGTACATATGTACAATGGAATGCTACTCAGGTATAAAAAAAAGATGCAATACTACCATTTGCCACAGCATGGGTAGATCTTGAGAGTAGAGTGAAATGCCAGACCAAACAAATTAAGAACCATATGATTTCAGTCACATGTGGGATATAAAATTGAAACAACAAATGAACAAACAGAACAAAACTCATAGACACAGACAACAGCATGTGGGGGAAGGGGGTTGGAGAGTAGTAATGCAAAGGGGGTCAAACACATGGTGATGAAGGATTTGGCTGTGGGTGGTGAGCACGCAATGCAGTATACAGATGATGTATCATAGAAGCGTGCACTCCAAACCTATATAATCTCATTATCCATTGTCACCCAAATAAGTTTAATTAAAAACATATATATATATGAAAAAAGCTAAAGCATATTTTTTATCCTGAAGGGAAATATTAGCAAATGAAAGCTTGGGTTTTGAAGAGGTAAAAAAGAACATCAGGGATGGTAAATATGTAGGTTAATATAAATGACTACTTTCTTTCTGATATCTTTAAAATACATATGGAAGTTCCAAGGAAAAAATGTAATTTACCTGTGTGGTTTATAATTAAGTAGATATAAAAGTTATAGCATAGAGGATGATGAGGGAAGTATATAAACACAAATGACTGCCAAAGTCACTGAATTTATGTGAATTATTAAATATAAAGCCCAAGTAACTGAATAATTAATGAATAAATATTTAAATCCTTAGAGCAAACTTAACAACACAATATAAAGTATACTATTAAAAACAATATGAAAATTAAATTGTTACAAATCATATAATAATTTAAGATATGCTGTGAAGGGACAAAAATAGAGAAGTAAAAATATATATACCTAATGAACATATATTTTACCACTATATTAAGTAATTATGGACAAAACAATCCAATTAAGAGGCAGAGGCTTACAGAATAGATTAAAAATACTAGTTATATACTTTGTATGAGACACATGTTAAATATAAAGTCACAAATAATTTGAAAAAAATTCATGAAAAATGATACACTATGTTTATAGTAAATATAGGAAGCCTGGCGTTCTATGTTAGTGAGAGCCAACATATATGTCAAGACAAATATTAACAGAGAAAAAGGACACCATGTGATGAAAAACAAGTAAATTTATAAGGAAGGCATTGCAATCATATATGCACATGTGACTAATTACAGAACCTCAATATATGTGAAAAAATCAACAGAATTAAAAGAAAACAATACCATAATTTTAGAGATTATAAACCCTTCTGTCAACAAATGAAAGAACAATAGAAAAAGTCACTGAACACACCGATGAGTGATAAACACTGTCAACTACATTGATCTAATAGATATGTGTAGAACAATACAGCCACCCATTTCAGAACAATCCTTATTTTTATTTATTTTTAATCCTCACTTGAGGATATGTTTATTGCTTTAATTTTATTTTTTGAGAGAAAGAAACATCTATGTGAGAGAGAAACATCAATCAGCTCCCTTCCACATGCACCTTGGCCAGGGAGCAAAACCAGAACTTATGAATGTTCCCTGACCCGGGATCTAATCCACAACCCTTTGGTGCACTGGGTGATGCTCCAAACAACAGAGCCACCCGGCCAGGGCAATAATTCTTATTTTTAAATACACATGATAGACCACAGGCTGGGATATTAAACAAATCTGGATAAATTTAAAAGGTACAAATCATTCAATATTAAATTAGTAACTGTTATCAAAATAATACCTAGGAAGATCTCCCAAAGCATTTTAAAGATAAAGAATAAGATTAATAGGAAAAGGTCAGGACCAAGATACACTAAGCAAAATCTAAAGATAAGAAAGCTAATAGAATCATATTTATATTAATCAATGTTTAAGACAAAAAAATAGTAGAAATAGAGGGATACTTTATGAAAGATTCAATTTAACAAGGATATAAAAATCCTAAATTTCTATGTAAAACGTGTTCAAGATACATGAATAAGAATTAATGTAAATTAAACAAAAATAGGTGAAACCATAGTTAAAATAGAATATTTTCATATTTTCATATTTAAACAGTTAATAAAAACAAAGGATATAGAATATTTGGAAATAGTATTAAAAAAGTAAACTATTTGGTGTTTTAGCTTGCTGTACTCCACAATGACTGAACACATTTTTTAAGCTGACTGGAAAATATACCAAATGCTCCTCCATCAACATGATTTAAAAATTATGAGAAATAAAACAGAAAATGTTCCTTGATCATAATGAAATTATAACTCTGTAATAAAAAGAAATATTCCAAGTCATGAAAGACAAGGACCTACATCCCAGATTGCTCTGTCCAGCAAAGCTCTCATTTAGAATGGAAGGGCAGAAAAAGTGCTTCTCAGATAAGGTCAAGTTAAAGGAGTTCATCATCACCAAGCCCTATTTTATGAAATGCTAAAGGGACTTATCTGAAAAGAAGATAAAGAAAAGACATGTATAGTAAAAGGACAGCAAACTCACAAATATTAGCAACCACACCTAAAGCAAAACCAAAAGAAACTAAGTAAACAATCAGAACAGTAACAGAACCACAGAAATGGAGGGCACATGGAGGGTTAGCAGCAGGGTGGTGGGAGGAGGAGAGAGGGAAAAGGTATAGAGAATAAGTAGCATAGAATGTAGGTTGATAATAGATAGGGGGAGGGCAAGAATAGTACAGGAAATGTAGAAACTAAAGAACTCATATAAGTATGACACATGGACATGAACTAAAGGGGGGAAATGTGGGTGGGAGGGGGGAGAAGGGGGTAAATGGGACAACTGTAATAGCATAATCAATAAAATATATTAAAAAACAAAAACAAACAAACAAAAAAACAAAACAAAACATTTTAAAAACAGCCACATTACTGGAATTTAACATACCTTTAAATAATCCCTGGGTTAAGAAGGACATTTTTCTGACTGGATGACTGCAACAATATCATACAACAAAATATGTGAAAAGCAACTAAAATGATTCCTAAATCTGTATTCTGTCTGTAAATCTGTATTCTGTGAGAAAAAAAAAGATTGAAAATCAACCATCTAAGCATTTAATTTATGAAATGGAAGAAGGAAAAAACACTGAAGAAAATCTAAGTAGAATGAAGGAAATAAAAGAAAGGTTGAAAATCAATACCATAGATAAAAGACTTAAAAAAAAAGCAGTCAGAAATTGGTCATTGAAATTGTTAATACAATTGACAAACCACAAGATAGGCTAATTAAATACAAAGTGATTTGAAATACAAATACTAAAAATAAATGAAGGTACATCGCTGCAGACCATATAGACCAAAAATAATTATGGAATTCTATAGCAACTCACACCAATAAATTACCAGTGTTATGGAGATGATTACAGTAAGAAATACTTTTTAGTTAAAATAAGCAGTATTTGTTTATGACCAGCCCACATGTTCTTCTGGTTATGGAAATGTATAAATACATTTATTAGAGAAATCAGGTTAAGGATCTAATGCTGTCTCACAGATTGTGCCTCTCATCTTTCTTTGTACTATAAAGATTTGTTTGGTGCACAAACAATAATATTTTGCTTTCATAGAAGTTTTATTCAGAGAAGCCATTGTTAATCAGTTACACATCTGATGTCTTCTGTTTAGCTAATGTTTATAGTTTTTGATGTGATATTTTATTTATCCTTTCTTAAGATTTTATTATTTGTTTAAATTATTGTACTTATTTTGTCAAAGGTAACCTTTGGTAACCTATGTGGCAATAGTAGTTTAATCATACTGAAAATTACTATCTTATCATTGAATTCTGAGGCATGGTCTTCTCTTTAATTGTTAGTGATAGTAATTAGTAAATTATTTTAACTTTATAATTCTGGGAGAATAATAATGAGAGGAGCTTTACTCCCTTAGTGTTTTCTCCTCCTGAGTCAAAACATAGAAATCAGATGTACAAGTCCAGTCCTTCCTTCCTCTGAAAGTCCAACTAGGCCTATACAGGACTGATGTGGTGAATTAGTACTCTGAATAGATATGAAGATGTTTCTGAATAGTCGAGAAAACAGAAGGGTTTTATGGTGTATGAAGAGATACACTATAGGAAACACAGGACTGAATTTTTGATTAACCGAGATATTTCCCCATATCAATAAAGAAAATGTTTACCCCATGTCCATGGCTATCGGGCCAGACCTATTTTCCTCTCTTCAACTTTGAAGCACTTCTAAAATACAAATTACTTTTCTATGTTTTAATCGTGGTACCTTAGCCCTCTCCTATGGAAGATATGAAGCTCCCTCCTTCCTTAAGAAGAAAATTGGATTTTAACAAGATGCTCAGTATCACAAACACTAGAAGTCTGGGTTGCTTAGACATGAACAAAAGTTAAAGGAGTCTTCCAAGTCGACATCAGAATCCACTTGCAGATAGTCTAGTTCCATATAATCAATAACTCATTAAGGGTTCTTAGAAGAAAAAGAACAAGCTATAAAAACTTACTCAAAAAAAAAAGAAAGAAAAATTGAGATGCTGGATAATGGTGTAGTTCACAGTATTCAAGCGTTCTTAAAAATTAAGGCTGGGAAAGAGGAATAATAGAAATTCTTATAATTTGAATACCATTTCTCAAGAACATCCTGTCTATATCTTACTCAACAGATGTGTCAGGTCTAACCACCACTCACCCCCGTGAAACTTACTCAGGAGTTGCAGCCCAAAGACAAGGGCTGGTTCGATGGATCTCATCCTACAAATTGTAGGTGGGAGATTTTACCAGAAAAAAAAAATGAGTAGAGAAGAGAGCCTGCATCATGGAGTCATTATATCTTACATGTATAATAAAAAAAAAAAGACAAAACAAAATAAAAATAGAATACAATCGTTTGTTATTTCCCTTTGGGAAAATAGACTATCTCTCCTTCTCAGCATAAATTGGGCTATTGGGCTGAGTAGCAGTTTGGCTTTTTCCTTCATATATTCTTGCGCTCTCTGTCTCTCTCTCTCTCTATCACACACACACACGCGCGCACACACACACACACACACACACACACTACAAAGCACAAAATTTTTTTATACTAAAAAATACCAGCTGGATATAGTTATTTTCTTATATGTTCCCTATATTTATTGTCTAACTCTACCATTGTGGCGACTATGAAAATACAGACCCCCTGCACCTCTCATCACATTAATGGAGCAGACACACTATAATCACGAAAACAAGTCATAACATTAAAAATGATGGAAAAATGGTGGAGTGGAAAGATAGAAATCTGGCTTCTTTCGCTCACATTGGCATAGATATACTAACTGTGGTCTGCCTAATTCCACATTTTCTGTTACATGGGGGAAAACATTCCAGTTAGAAATTTTTAAAAATATTTTTATTCAACACCAAGTTCTAATATATATTATTAGTGAATAACACTAACTTGTTATTATCTACATTTCCCTCTGTGATGAGAGGAAGTAATTTCCTTGTTATATATTTTAACTCTCAAAATATTTTTAAAAATTAAAAAAATAATTAACAAATAAGTTGGCCAGAATAACAAAGAAATAAACCAAACACTAAATTTAAAATCTAAATCAACAGTCTCTCTTCTCACTCAACAGTAAGAGTGATCCTTTAAAATTAGAAGTCAGATAGATGGTGTTGCTCTTCTCAAAACCCTTTAAAAGCTTCACAGCTAATTCTCAGTATAAGTCAAACTTACTAGTGGCTTGCAGGGCTCACTTGATGTGCTCATTTCATTACCTCTCTGACTTTACAACCCCTTTCTGATTTAGGACTGTTCTTTCATTTGTGGGGTCCATAGCAAAAGTAAAATTGGAGGACAAGGCACAATAAAACTGAATATTTATTAATTGTAAATCAAGCTGAGAATATTTTTAACCTAACTTGACAAATATAACTTCATTATAACTCTATGTGTGCCTATATGTGTGAAGCTGAGGTTTTTTTTTTTAATGTAACTGAAGGTTGGCAGAACATCCAAGGGAATTTGATTTAATTATTATTATCCATGTGTGGATGTTTACTTGTTGGCTGGGTTCATAGTTTTTAGATGAGTAATCAAATAAAGACACATAATTCTTCCATTATTATACATTTATTTCATAAGTTTTTGCTTTGCTTTCTTTTCAGCAAAATCATTAATTATGTTATTTTAATCAAAATTTTCACATAATTTGTATTCTATTGACAGAAATGTCAAATTTGATAAACTGATCTGATTTGTTCAATCTGTAGAGATTTTCTTCTGCTGAAGCAGTAGCAATGGGAATTGTCAATAACATTATCTGAAGGAATATTTACACTGAGAAATGAACCATAAGTCTTATCTAATATGTTCAAGTATTTTAGTTAGGTCTTAAGATTCATTATTATTGGATAAATTACAAAATGCTATAATTGTGATATTTTACCATGTCTTTTACATTCCTTTAGAGCAATATGTATATTCATAAACAAAATATTAAACATGTACATATTCTTAATTTTTTAATGCTGGGCTACTACATACAAAACTGAATATAATATATTGCTCAATATGTTCAGAATTATCATCACTGTAGATGATTATCTGATCTACAATGACCAATGCTAGAATATATAGAAATTAAGAAATATCAGCACATGTTTCCTTTAGAGTCATGTAAATATTTTTGCTTCTTTATTTTTTCTTAATTTTTATGACATTTTGTTTATGTGTTTTACATACCGTTTGTCTGATTAAAAAAAAAACAGTTTCCTAAAGCAAAAATCTTTGACAGTATTGATCCTTTCAAAATTGAAATAGCACTTCTAGATCTGGGGGATGTTTTATAAAATTTTCTCATATTATTAATAGCAAACAACTCATGATAGCCATATAACTTATGCATGTAAATAATGCAGGGTTAAATTTAATTTATGCCAAAGGTCACAATTTACTGTTTATTTCAAGACCTCTTATTTTGTTAACATCTTCTACACATCATAAATCTCATATAAATATAAATCAAATCTAATTGTCTTAGTGTTTACTTGATATTCTTACATATTAGATACCTGAGAATGCTTGACAGGTCAACTGTTATATATGTTACATGTCTTACATTTCATATATCATACATTTTCTTCTCTTTTTAATATAAAAGTATTAGGTTGGACAAAAAGTCCATTTAGGTTTTTTTCTGTAAATTAAATGAAATATTTTTCATTTTCGCCAATAACTTCCTTGATTTGAAAATTTTGAATATATTGGCTATCTATTCTAGTGGTCAGAGGCTAGGATGGTGTTAAAAATTTTCCAGTGCATAAGACAGCCCCACAGAAAAGAATCATTTGGCCAAAATGTCTATAGTACCAAGAAATTTTGTAAACCAGTTTTGACAAGTTTGATTAGTCACATCAACTTCACTGAACAAATCTTTTTCTTTTGCATTTCAATTGCACTTTTACCTTTCTTGAAATAAGAAAGCATAATATGCTAAAAATGTTGCATATTTTCTTCCATCTTCAATGTTAAAATGGCTGTACAAAAATTATTCAATTTTGATGTGTTTTTTAAATGCACACTGATATGACAGCTGTCACAATACAAAAATTTCTCAAATGAAGTTAAAGGCAACTTAGCACTACTCAAGTCATCTTACAGAAACAACTAAACAAATATTTTGGCCAACCCAATGTTAACTTAGTAATATTGCAATGATTTCAAGTGCTCGAAGCATCCATTGGAGAGCAGGAATTTCCTTTATTCTTTTTTCAGTCTTCATTCTCAATTATTTTGGCAAATGCATGTAATTGTATGTGTGACTTTTTCTAAGGCCAACTTCTTTCCTTCCTTCTTTCCAATTCATTTGCATAGGTACTATATTAATAGGGACCTTCACGTTTATGTAAGTCTGGTTTTACTTAATATTACCAGACAGGGTTTTAAGCCCTTTGTTTTACTATCTATCTATGAGAAAGAAAGCACATATTAGTAAAAATTACTGTTTTAGTCTCCATTTCTTCCCAATAGAAATTATTTATTTCCATACACCTCACATACACAAAGATTGGTGTTGTGACTGGAGGCCATTGTTCAACAAATACTAGATTTCATGTGATTTGTGTATATAAACATATCCCATATCAGACTATAGGTTTTTGCATAAATGTGGATTATAACATGTAAATCAAGTCAAAGTTATGGTAAACTACCAGTTAATTAGAGGCAGTAGAGGGAACTGTGTAATTTAATTTCTTCAAATTAACTAGACACAACTCATAAATCAACACTAGTCTAGTTCCTCTTTTCTAGAACCAATCCAGTGTTGCCTCTCAGTACTGGTCATCAGTGAGTGCCTGGTTGAGAAATGTGTCTAATAGTGTTCTCTTGCTGTGAGGCACCCTTATGGGAAGGTTGAAACTGTGTTTGATTTTTCCCAGAAAGAGGTGGAGGTGTTTAAATTGAGGCTCATTTTATTTCATTGTAATTGGTTTTATAAACAGTTGATGTGTGTTTTGAAATTCAACTACCAAAAGGTGTATGCATTTATTAGGATAAAATTTCTCAATTCTCATACTATATTGCAATTCGCATACTATATTGCAATGATCCTAGTGACCAGTCTTGAGGAGAAATAGAAATGGCATATAATCACAAAATAACTGTGTATATTCTGTACTGTAGCTACTAATGAGGTTATTCTTTAGCTAGTTCAACCACCTATAACTGCATTTTATGTAAGCTGTCAGGTATGGCTGAATTGTGACTATAAGTAACTATGTGTAATGGTTAAATATATTAAACTTTAGGAGTAGACATACCATTTTAATTGCTTAAGTTACTTTATATTAAGATAACTTGAATCCGTATGCTCATGAAATTTTACCTTTTAATTAATGAAGCAACCAAATTCAAATAAAACACAACATGCCCACATCTGCATTCTATTTCCTTGGTAATCCTTTTGCAAAAGGTCAAACTTCTATCAAACAATAGTTAATGACATCAATTTTTTAAATGAAAGTATATTGATATAATACATGCCATTGTAGGAAATAATAGTGTTCCTGCTGCCCATTTCCCTCCAGTGGTAAGTAACATTTTGCAAAGCTGTGCTGTAACACCACAACTAGGATATAGACAGTAATACAATCCACTCATCCTTTTTAGATTTGCATAGTTTCACTTGTACTCATTTATGTTTATGTGTGTATTAAGCTCCATAAAGTTTTATGCCTTTTTAGGCTCTTGTATTCACCACCACATTCAAGAAACTAAATGCTGTCATCACCACAAGAATTCCTCCTTTTTTCCTTATGACTACTTTGATTTTTGCCCTCCCCCTCTCTCCCTTTCTTAACCTTTGGGAATACGTACTTGTGATAAAAAAAAATCTCAGAAAGTTGAGAATAAAGGAAATGATCTCAACTTGATAAAAATGCGTCTAATAAAAACCTATAGCTAGAATCATACTTAATGGTGAAAGCCTGAATTGTGTCTGCCTCATATTAAGGACAAGGCCAAGATGTCTGCTCTCACCACTCTTGCTCAACTTCCTATGGAGTTTCAGTCACTGCAATAAGGCAAGAAAAAGAAATAAAATTTACCTCCATCAGAAGGTAAAAAAAATAAACCTATCCCTATTTGGTTGTCTACATAGAAAATCCCAAGAAATCTCCAAAAATATCCTATACCTAATAAGGGAGTTTGGTGAAGTTGCAGGATATGAGATTATCACACAAAAATTTAAATCCCATTTTAATATACTAACAGTATGAAAATAAAAGCAAAATACTATTACATTCACTTTAAAGAAAATTAAATATTTAAAAGTGCTGATAATAAGAATCAAAGAACACCTAAATAAATGAGGAGACATTGTATACATGGTTTGGAAGTCTCAATTGGTCTATAGGTTTAAAGCAATGCATATCAAAATGCCAGCAAGCTGTTATGATACATGTATACATATGTATAGACAACTCCTAAATTAATATTTATATGGAAAAATTTAATTTTAACAATTGAGCCATTATATAAATTATTGCAACAGATAAGAACCAATTAAGTATTAATACCTCAAATGAGGTCTACAGGTAATAGTTTTCTTCATGTCCTCCTATATAGGATAGGCACTATTTTGCCTGCTAAGTTACCAAAGTCTGTGCTTTATAGTATAAGATGGGTACATTTTACCTGCTATAGTTAGTATATTTTATTGTTTATAGCATAACATGGGGATTCTTTTTATCTGCTGTAGTTATCTCAATAAGTCATCAACAAAAATCATTTGTTTTAGAATTTTATGGGACATCCAGCTTTATGCTATGAATTTAGATACCATGTGAAAAGCTTTACTAGAATTGTAAAGAAATATGAGTGGACGGGTGGAGACAGTTATGCTATATATTTATATTATGTTAAAATTTTAAAATAATTAAAGTATTCTAAAGAGAAGTCCACTTAAAAACATATAGTAAAAAACTGTAGTACTCTAAAAATTGAATTTTATATGTGTTTCAGAGGGAAAAAAGCATCAGATCGGTGAATAATTTAAAGGAACTGGAATGGATTCCACATGTCATACATCTTATGAAGCACGTGTAACAAAAATTGCCAGCAGTTAGATAGTACACAAGCATATCACAGTGATTAAATTAGTTAATAGTTAGAAGAATGATTTAGAATAGTGCCTTGCACATGCAAGTTCTAATTATGTAGATAAATACAATTATAGTAAAAACAGGAAGCTGACAAAATCATTAGAAGTGGATTCAAATAGTGACTTCACTACCTATTAATTGTGTACCCTTGGAAAGGTTACTTGAATTCTTTGAACTTCATTTTATCATCTGTAAATTGAGAATAATAATACATAATCAGTTTTGTAGAGAATAAATGACATATTTTTTAATACATTGTACACTGCTAGGTACATAATAACTCTTTGGTGAACTTTAGATATTAGGATAATATACATTGTGGTATATTCACAATGTATGTTTATATATGTAATCATTTATTTAGTCATTTATTTATTCATTTAGTATTAGGTTCTTTACTTATACACCTGGATTGAATTAATGTGTCTATAGGTGGGATCAAGTATAAGGTAAGCAATGGATTTTTATAGTTTATGAGGGCCTTGAAGCCGAGTTGACTACAAAATGAGAGAGGGTAGCTACAAAGCTTTCTCAAGAATAATTTTAGTGGAAAGAGCATTAGACTAAGCCTCATGAAACATGAGTTCTTAATCTCAGCCTAACTGTGTGAGTCTTTTCTCTTTCCTAAGTCACCTCATCACTCTGGATCTTACCTTCTGTATCTGAAAAAATGTGTGGAGGGTGATAACCAGTTTTGTCTTTCACAGAGTTGTGAACATGACCAAATGGGATACCTGAGGCATGACTATGAATTTCAAATGCCATGAAGCATACTATTATGAAGGGTGAGCCATGCTGTGTAGTTACATGAACAAATCTAATAGCCAACATATCAAAACCCAAACAACCTCTTTGATGGCGGGGTGCAGTTAGCTGTGCATCTGGTAGCCAGATGAGGCATAAACAGCACTAAAGCTATTAAGCACTAAGTATTAAAACATTTTTTTTTGTTTTAAGAATCAGAAAGATCCGAGACAGTATAACTGGTAAAGCCTGTTATTAAGACTGTGTTATGAACAAAACATAGCAGTTTGTATGGGACAAAAGTCACTAAGTTGAAAAGTCAAGGTCTCTCTGGTGGTGATAGGTAAAAGGTCACCCAGTTTAGCCAATGTATGCATTTTCAGTAGAGGTGCCAAAACACTTGTCTTTTCAAAATGAAATAGTTGTAAGTATCTGGATGTTGATTTTGATAGAGAAAGAGAGAGAGAGAGAGAAGATAGTTACATACATATATTGTGTGGCCCTGACCCATGTGGCTCCTCCGTTGGTTAGGTATTGTCCCACAAAGTCCAGGGTCACTGGCTTGATCCCCTGCAGGGCACATGCCTGGGTTACGGGTTGGATCCCCAGTCCAGGCTCCTGTGAGAGACAATGGGTCAATGCTGCTCTCTCACATCAGTGTGTCTCTCCCTCTCTTTCTCTCTTCCTTCCCCTCTCTCTGAAAATAAATAAATAAATACTTTTAAAAATATTTGTGTGTATATCTTCTCTTACTCAAGTTATAACACTGCACACTTTTTCCCCTGCAAAATTACTATAAAACAAAGGAATCTAGCAATACTACAATTGATTATAAAAGGAGGTATTTACTATATTTGTAGAAAATAATTACATGTTTGGCATGTTACTATAACATAACTTTCAATCCCCTAATCCCACTCATTTTCGGAAGACAACATTTAAAACCAGGGTCAGAGGGTGTAATAAAATTTCCAGTGACTAATCGAGTGTTAGTATTCATTTGTGTACATTTATGTAGTAATTACAGAATGAAGATCATTCTACTACCTATAACAATTTTTCATTTAATTACAAATACAAACAAAAAAGAAATGTTTAATTTCAATTTTTAGAAGAAAATGTGCTTAAACATTTATTTATTTATTTATTTATTTATTTATTTTTATTCTTGCTTATTCTATTATAGTTATTCCAGTTTTTCTCCCTTTTCCCTCCCCCACCCAACTTACCTCAGCTCCTGCAATCTGCACACCATTGTCCATGTCCATGGGTCATTCATACATGTTCTTGGACTGATCTTATTTTCTACCATTCTCCCCTTCCCTCCTTTCAATGTTAAATATTAAACATATTTAATATGTTTATTTTAAAGAATATAGAGATTTCTAAAACATTGAAATACACAAACTATAACCATATACTAGGATGGCCTATTAATTCTCACAAAGGGTATGGGCAACCCCAAAGCAAGTACAAATATGACAAACCCAGAATGAACACACAAAAGCAAAACATTCAAATATATGCCCTTAACAATCTACCTAGTTGTCTAAAAACTTTGAACCCAAGTAAATTACCAGAAGTCATGTGAAAGAGTTCATACATGTCAATTATAGCTATTAAGAATCAAAGCATGGACAAGGAGCTTTTGGTTTATAGGACATGCTGATTCCCAGCTTGAACAGTGATATTAGTAATAATGGGGAGACAGAGTTTGGGCTGAGTTCCTGGTTATACATTATTCTCAAAGGGCTTCTGAAGATCAGCTTTCTTACCTTTTTGTTTTCAATCTGTTCAATGTACAATCTTGATGATATAAAGAAGAAGACTGACTGAGACTCTAGTCCATATTTATTTTACTTGCTAAGAGATCTAGGAGCAACCTGAAGACCTACTGTATTTTGCTATGTATAATGCACACATTTTTTGCCAAAATTTTTTGGGGAAAATAGGGATGCACAATATACATGAGTATAATCATTACACTATGATAGTGGGTATAATAATGGGTATAATAATCCCATGTATAATGCACACAAAAAAATGGGTGCACAGTGCACACGGCAAAATACAGTATATTGCTAAATCTTCAAGCCTAAATTCATTCATTCATGCATTTATTCACAACCACCTTTGAGAACCTACTAGCAGCTATGCACACATTTTCAATAGCCTAGTTATTTTGGCAAACACTTTCAGTTATATTACAATATTCGCTTATTTACCATTAGGAAACCCCTTTCATTTCTTCGACATTCCCAAATTACCCCTTTTGATTTGTGTGAGGCAGCATGGAACTATTTTATTTTTTTCTTTCTCAGTTTTATTCTATTTTATGTCATTAGAGACTATGGCATTTTATGAGGCCATTTCTAAATATGTTGTCCCTCAATCTCTTTATTAGAATAAAGACATGTTTTGGAAAACTTTAATGTCTAACAACATCTAACAGGAATATCACTCCCTACTTTTGCAACAAATAAATGAGCATTCTAGTGGCATTTTCTTTCTAATGGTAGCATTTTCTATTTTTGAAGTTACATTTATTGGGGTGCCATTGGTTAGTAAGATTATATAGGTTTCAAGGATACTTTCTATGACACATGATCTGTGATTGCATTGTGTGCCCACCACCCAAAGTCAAATCATCTTCTGTCACCATATATTTGGCCCTTTTACCCCTTTATTCCCCCACCCACTTACCCCTGGTAACCACCATACTGTTATCTGTGTCTATGAGTTTTAGTTTCTTTCTTTCTTTTTTTAAAAAGATTTTATTTAATCCCTGGCTGATGTAGCTCAGTGGATTGACCTCTAAGCTCAGCACAGGCAACTGTAAACTTATGATCACTTTGTAGCTCCTACCAGGCGGCCCCAGGTGAACATGGGGAGTTGCTGACCTTGGCCTGCACCTGAACCTCTCCCAGGATGCCCTAGAACCAATATACCTGGTAGCTAGTTTCAGACCACATCACAGCACCAACCAATGAGCACCAAAAACTCATAGATACAGAGAATAAACTGATGTTTGTCAGATGCCGGTGAGGGGAGTAAAGGTGTTAGAAAGTAAAAAATTACAGTTACAAGATAGTAGTGGGGATATAAAGTGCAGTTTAGAGAATCTAGTCAATAGTATTTTAATAACTATACATGATGTCAGGCAGTGCAACACCTATCATGGGGATCACTTCAAAAGTTATATAAATGTCTTACCACTATGCCATACATCTGAAATGAATATAATATTTCATGTCAACTATAATTCAATAATAAAAAATGTTAAAAACTTAAAAGAGTAATAATTTTAATATGCATTTCCATGCTTCATTTTCTTCCATTGAATCACTGTTAATTGTCTGAATTTTTGCATTTCTGCTTCTTGATCTTGCTTTACAGGACTGATTACATTTTTGAGGATTTGTTTGTTTTATATTTTAATGCAAGTTTGGTTATTAATTTCACTAACTGTAATTTTTTTTGCTTTCTGATGAAGTTTCTTCATGATTATTATTATATTTTTATCCTGGGCCTTTCTTTCTTTTTAATGCAGTATCTTCATATAGGAAGTATATTAGTTCTTATTTTTATACACCATTTAAAATTGCAGTGTTTTTTTTAAGCTATTTGCAGCAGTGTGTGCTTGGTTTGTTTTGGTGTGGCATGGTATGGTTTTGTTTTTTTTTTTTGTTAATGGTATAAAGTGGATCAGGGATCTATACAATCTTAGCTGAGACTTTTTTCACGATAGATGATTTTGTGTGTACTCCTATAGTTTTTGCTCTTCTCTAGCCAATGGAGATAGAGAAAATGTGTCCTTATTTAGACATTCTTATTTCCTCCATCGCAACAAAGACAGAATGCTTCCTGTAAATACGGCTCATTAGTGATATTCTTTGCTCTGCCTTGCAGGGTAGATTTTATTTGGGAGGCCCCAACACATCCCACCCATGCTCTTCGGTACTATGGTGCCACCTGAATCTGAGCCGACCCTGCTGTAACCAGTGAAAGGAGGCAAAAGTAACAATGTGGCAATTCCAGGTTCAAGCCTTAAGAGGGTTGGCAGCTTCTAATTTGGAGTTCTTATAACCTGGTCCCTATGCCGGAGGTCTTGCTAAACAAGGCCATCATTCCATAAAAATCTGTACTTCGGTAACAGATCATTTTGGCATTTTCTTCTTTTTTCTCAGAGTTGCCTGCTCCAAGATGAGTGAACTTTAGAAGTCTTCTTTTACATATTCCTATCTCAGTGAAATAGAAGCTCTGAAAGTCTTGAGAAGTATTCCAGACGCCTTCATAGAAAAGTCTGAAGGGAACCATAAGGAGGGTATTAAGCAGCATTAGTTAACAATGTAAGAAGATAGACAGATGAAGGGAGATGTGCCTAAGCCCTGATACTAGAAGGAACAATTAGAGGAAAACGGTAAGATACCACTTCATCTCTATCAATTATCAAAACATAGGATTAAATACTTATTAAATTTGCAATCCCTCCCATTATTATTATAACAGCTTAATGCATTACAGCAGGTGTATTAACTTGACATTTGTACCCTTTAAAAATTGCATAGTTGCTTTGTCTTGTCATCAGTTTATGGACAATAATGAATAGTATAATCACAATAAACAACATTAGAGAAGGCTATTTAATGCTAAATATTTAGTAGAGAGTTTTGAGAAACTAGGGTGTAAAAGATAATTAAACAAATTCATCCATCAAAGCAGTTTATGTGAAGTTCACAAACACTCTGCTGGATGGACAGCACAGCTGCAGAATTCACATCTAAGGTAACAGGGACCCAGAGAATAAGGTGGAAGAGACTACTTGCTTAATAAATAAAGTAATTAATAAAATAAAATAAACTGAGGATCTTCCTTGTCTCTAACACGGAGTCATATTACATAACTAGCTTTAACATACATTCATAAAGTTTTTTGGAGACTAATAAGCAAATATTAACCATCCATAATTTTTTACCCAAAGCCCTAGAGGCAGATACTTTACAGGCAGCAACTATATCCATAAAATAAAAAGAGTAGATCACAAAGCTAAAAGATGAATATACAAATGTGCAACCATGTTAGACCAATATTTTCTGTTTCTATTATGTTATTTTAGTTCATTTTACAAGCTGTTCAATTTTATTGAATATATGGAAAGATGTTTTATAAATAGAAAAGTATGATAGACATCTAAAAACCATTTTAACTGCATGCACTACTTCTTATATAGCAAACCTTAGTGTACCTCAAACATATCATGTTGTATGTCTGAACTGAGCACCAACCTTATAGAACTTATCAGAACAATCACCTGACCTGTTTAGTGCCATTCAGCAGGCCACAAAGGTTTAAACGCTCTTCTGTTTAAAGCCATAGGAAACAACTAGACATTTCTGAAAGACATCTTATGTAATATAATATTGCTGATATCCTTCTTCCAGAACAATGAATCCAGGCTGACAGAAATATATATTTGTAGCAATAATTAGTAATAAAACAGATAATCTTCATATACTTTGAAATCTAGAAGAAGCACATTAAAGGATATTAATAGAATTAAATTAAAGGTATTAAAACATCAAGTCCAGCAGAACTGAAGGAAAGATCTGAGAAAGGGAGGTATTTTTACCAAGTCTGAGAGAATGTTTCCAGCAAGACAGAATATCACAGGAACATATGAGAAAGGGTTGGAATACTTTTCTCTCTTCACATTCTTAGACAGTGTTTCTAAAGAGCACACCAGATTACACTGTCGTTACAAAATCAGAGATGTATCCAAATCCCAGGGATGCTAAAAGATGTAATAGAAGGAATGGAAACAGTACCTGAAATGTACACTAGTAAGTCAATTCATTTGAATTTGGAACATTTAAAGACAAACAGAGTTTTAATTTTATTAATGTAAGTAAGGTGGATTTTTTCACCTCCCTAGTCACATTTATGCTTGATTTTAAGAAAAAGTTCTTTTAAATGAGTCTTAAAACCCTTCTCCTCACCCCAGCTGTTAGGCGACCAGGGGACCAGAAATGCAGACATCCGTTTGTACGCGCTGGCACAATTATGTGCCAGCTTTATTTCTCGGCATTCCTGCAATAGTACAGTCCTAATGTATTTTACTTGATACATTTTTATGCAGATCTTATAGCACGTTTTTTGACCACATGTTGGAACATTTGTGCACAAAAAATTCCCATCTTTATGTTTGAAATTTATGGGAACACAATTAAAATGAGAGGGGTCCAAAGGTATCAAGATAATTACATTTTTCTAATCTTACTAAACAAGATAAATTACCTGCAGGCCCTCTTATAAAAGATGAAATCTTCATAATAAGTGAATTAATCAAGCAGCAGCTTGCTACTGCACTTGCATTTATAACAGAAATGATTCAAAGACTTATTTTATGGGGAAATTAATGGAAACAGGCTTTTCATTCTTCTGCACCAATTGAAAACCTCAGCAACCAGCTGCCCACTTGTCAAGAAAACAGAAAGAAGCTGGAAACAAAGATAAATAAAAACACCTTTTTCCTGGCACTTTTGAAGAGAAAAAGGAGCTCTCATTTACAGCAGCCATCTGTTTGTTATTTAATATGGGTGAATTACATGCTGTAATGAGTTTGTTTCTGCATCACTCAGTGCAATGGAACACAAGTTCACTCTCATAATGTGCAGCAGTTTTTAAAAGCTAATCATTTAATTGGACACAATCATCAATGACAAATGGAGATGTAAAAACTCAGCCAGCTGTAGAGTGAATATGTAATCATTGTGAAATCATATTATTTTACACGCTTGAAGACTTCTTAATAGTATCTGATGTTGGTCATCACCGCAGACTGAGGAATTGAAGGAGCATGCTGAAAAACATCCTTTCAAAATGGCTTTAGATAATTGGCCCACATGAATGCTGGTGTTAGAACCACCATTTGACTTGGGCACCGGAAGTCTGTCTGAAGTGTTTATTACTGTCCTAATTTCAGTTTTGATTTTCATGTATTCTTTAAATGTGCCATGGTTTAGTTGTCAGAAGTTATTGTTAGGAGCAGCTTGGGTTCTTTTTAAAAATCAGCATCAGCAGAGGGATCCACTGATTTGTTGCTTTTGCACGTGACGTCACACACAGATAAACATGGTGACCTGGAGATAGGGTGCCAGCACTTTCTTTTTTTTATCACACACACACACACTCACACACAAGATCTTCTTCAGGAAACCAAGCCTGAGTGCCTACGCCTACATGAGTTACAGTCAGCATTTATGCAATGCTGCTATGGTCTTTAACAAGATAACAAAAATCTCCCTTACCAAGAATTTTTCCTTTGGATATTCCACAAAGACATTATGCTTATTAGCAGATTTCCACAATGAGAGTCATCTTCTGAATTTTAGGCATCACAAAAAAAATAAAAGCCAAAATCTGCTGATTGAATAGACACTTTATATGCTTAATTATGCAATTTGTGAATGTTTCATATGTTGGTATTTGGGGGGGCACTGTAACATTATATATTTTCATCTTTATTGTCCTTCCAAGAATTTTAAACTTAGTATAAAGTTTTCATAACAGAAAAAATGCCTTGGGCATATTAATATGTAATCTTTTTGGATTAGAAATCACTGGGCTATCTGTATGCTGGATTTAATCTCAGACTTTTAAAACATATTTCAGAAGAGGAGGTAAGAGATAACTCCTGCTTTAGAAACCTCCTGCTATCCTATCTGCTCTATAAAGATATTTAAACTGTTATCCCTCAATAAAACACAACAGTAAAACACAAAAGGATTTATGTCTTTTATAACAACTATCTCAAAACATTACCTTTCATTTGTTATTTAATATTCTTTGCTCTAGATATGCTTATAATTGCATGAGTCTGCTTTCTATATTCAAAATTAAGATTTGTTTTCTGCTTGTGTAAGCACTCAGGAAACAAATGCAATAATTTTACTTGATTTCTCTTTACAGACATTAGCAGCCTGTAAACGTGGTGACTCCTTAATAGTGTTTAAACTAACTTGAAGTCTGTTAAAGAGAGAGCAAGCCAGTGCTGAACTCTCTTGAAAAATAAACACTTCATAAGGAGTATGTTTTAATATTCTCCTCAAGTGTCAAGGTATATAAATTCTTGATATCAAAAGTGAAATACATTAATAAAAATGTAAGCCCAGGACTGGCTGGTGTGGCTCAGTGGATTGAGTTCTGGCCTGTAAACCAGAAAGTCAGTGGTTCAATTCCAAGTTAGGGCACTTTCCTGGGTTGTGGCCAGGTCCCTGTTGGGGACATGTGAGAGACAACCACACACTGATGTTTTTCTCCCTCTCTTTTTCTCTCCCTACCCACCTCTCTAAAAGCAAATAAATACCTGGCTGGCATAGCTCAGTGGATTGGGCGCGGGCTACAAACCAATCGCAGGTTTGATTCCCAGTTAGGACACATGCCTGGGTTGCAGGCCACGGCCCCCAACAACTGCACATTGATGCTTCTTTTCTTTTTTTTTTTTAATTTTGTTTTAATCATTGTTCAAGTACAGTTTTCTCCCTTTTACTCCCAATCCAGCCCGCCCTCCCAACCCTCCCCACTTCCCTCCCATTACCACCTTCCCCCTAGTTTTTGACCATGTGTCCTTTAAGTTTGTTCCCGTGAGCCCTTCCCATTGTCCCCTGAAATTTGATGTTTCTATCTCTCTCTCTCTTTCTCCCTCCCTTCCCTCTCTAAAAATAAATAAATAAAATCTTTAAAAAAATAAAAGCAAATAAATAAAATCTTTTTTAAAAAGCAAGTCGAAAACTAGAAAAAAAATCACATGGAACACAGATGCAAGAGTAGGAAAGCAATTTGAACATAATAGAATAATCACCAAGGAAGTGAGATAAAGACAAATACATTGTAAATTAAGAAAACAGCCCAAATATGTAGTGCAAGTATGATTTGAAAGAAACCAACTACCACGTTCTTTCTAATGAATGATTAACAAATAAGGAGGCTAAAGAACAAAATTAAGATGTAAAATACAGAGACTGGCCAGGGTAAGTTAATAATAACAATAATAAATAATATAATAACTAATAAATAAATACTATAAGAATAAACTGTGTACTGTATATTCACAACTTTAAACCTACTTTTTCTCTCCCTTGTGTATTATCTATGAAGAAACAAGAATTTAGCCCTAAGTGTAAATTCGTCCAAGTGCAATTAACTATGTAATTATTTTGGTGTGAACCTCATCCAATCACAATGTTTAAGTTCTATTCATTTGGATAAACCTATTCTGAGATGAAGAAATGATGTACCAGATAGAAACTCCATGGAATAAAAATCCGTGGACTTAGCATCACTTAGTATAGGAATGTATTGAAATGCAAATTACCCAAAGGAGATGATGTCCTTTGTTTACTTTGTCTTAATTTACTCTCAGAACTCCTACTGGCACTAGTGATCAAAGAGAACCCAAGGGAAATAGTTTATAAAGAAGAAATGCCAATTTATTCCCAAGTGCCTCTGCGTGGAAAGGAGAAAGGTGAATGTTCTAGTATTTATGCTCTAGAACAATACATGTGATCACCAAAAACCTATAGCTGAAAAATTTTCACTAGCTCCCCACTGCCATGCAAGTGTCTTTAATTTGTAAAGACCTTCACACACACACACACACACACACACACACACACCTTTTCATACGTTTCTAATTGCATGGTGATTTCTCTCTACAGAAATACTTTAGTGAACGTGGAATAGGAAGATGTGTGATTTTAAGGTGTTATACAAGATTATCTTTCTTTTTCAAAATATTGGATTCTGTTACTCCATAGCCAGACTCATATATCATCTTCTATGGAGATCTTCTCCATAGTCTCAGCTTAGGGTAATTTTTTTCCACTCTAAATTCCTTTCTTTTTAAAAAAAAATCAAGGAACATTGGTTAATGACCCCATGTAAGTTTCAGGTACATAACATTATAATTCTACATTTCTATGCTCTACTGTGTGCTCACCACCAAATGTCTAGTTTCCCTCTATTATCACATATTTGATCTTCTTTAGGTATTTCATTTTCCCCTGCCCCCTTGCCCTCTGGTAACAAACATTCTGTTTATTATATCTTTGAGTTTGGTTTTGTTTTGTTAGTTCATTTGTTATTTTCAAAAAAAATTAAATATATTATTTTTTATTTTTCAGTTACAGTTTACACTCTATATTATTCTGTATTTGTTTCAGGTGCATGGCACACTGGTTAGATAATCATATACTTTACAAAGCATTCCCATTATATTTTAAGTGCCCACCTAGCACCATACATAGTTATCATATTATTGACTACAGTCTGTGTGCTGTAATTTATGTCTCTATAACTATTCTGTAGCTACAAATTTTGTACTCTTTAATCCCTTTATCTTTGTCACCCTGCCCCCCAACTCAACTTGCCTCTGGCAGCCATCAGTCTGTTTCTGTGTCTGTGTGTCTGTGTGTATTTTGTTGTTTATGATTTATATTTCACAGAGTGAAAACATACAGTTTTTTTTCTTTTGCCATCTGATTTATTTCATTTGGGAAAATACTAAAGGTCCATCTATTTTGTCACAAATCACAATATTTTATTATATCTTTTTGTGGCTGAATATATATTTTCAGATTAGTTTTTTCATATTCTTTGGATAAATAACCAGGAGAGTAAGTGTTGGCTATCCATGGGAGCTTCACCGATATATATATACCTCACTAACACTATATGAAGGTTCCCTTTTATCCACATACTCTCCAAAACTTGTTAGGTTTTTGACTGAGGATCAAGCCTACAACCTTGGTGTATTGGGATGATGCTCTAACTAACTAAACTACCTGGCCAGGGCTCAATAATGGCTGTTTTAACAGTTATGAGGTGCTATATCATTCAGGTATTGATTTGCATCTTCCCAATAATCAGTGATGTTGGACACCTTTTCATAAGCCTATCATAAATTTGTAAAGAAATTCTGTCTATAACCTTTATGTACAGTTATTGAATTTTTATGGGTATATTTCATTCTGTCTATGCTTTGCATGTGGAAAGTGTTCAATAAATGTTTGATTAGGTGGTTGTTGAAAATTTTGGAGGACAAAGTTAGGCACTACTTATAAATTATTTAAATATGCTCACCCACCAATAATAAATGTGCCAATTAGAGTACATCTAATGGTCATCTCACATGTCAACTTTCTCAAAACTTATGGACCTTTACAAAGTTCCTCTCCTTATTGTGCCCTCACAGTGCATTGTAACTATACAATAATAGTTACTTCCCCTATTATAATGTGGTTCTTTAGTGAGAGATCAAGGGTCTGTCATAATTATTATTTAATTTTTAATGTCTTCCCCAGTGCCCACCACACAACAGTGATTAAGCAATTGTTCATTGAACTAAATTTCCTAAAGGCATAAATTGGTTACGTTTTAAATTTCTGGTGTATTGTACAGAGTCTAGTATAAAGCATATGCTCAATAATATTTGTTGACTCAATGTTGAATGACGTTAAATGGATGATGAGTGATATGTGGATGCTCCAGAGATACAGGAGAGACACCAAATATATATTTAATGTCATCTCTTAAGTATTTAAATTGAATTTTAAATCTTAAAAACTAAAGGAAGTCTATTCAAAATAGCTAATTTTACATATAAGGAAATTGAGGCTGAATTGCCAAGATCAGTTGCTGAAAATCATCCAGCTAGATAATCCCTACTTCTAAGCAATGTGCAGTCTGCTTCATATGGTCTCATCAAATGCTATACTTTTATCATAGTTGATAAAAGTTTTTAAAAAATAGAAAAAGGGTTTTGTAAAAATTCCATTTTTAAAAATAAAAAAGCCAATATAGACAAAATTCTTATATTCCAGTCACCTCTCTGTAAAAATAGCAAGATAATAAATATATGTGCACCTTTATAATACACAGCATTCCCAAAGTAAACATTTGGCAAAAATCTGTGAATCAGGTACAGTATTGTAACTACTTGATGTTGATTGTTTCATATTGAAATACAAATGCAAATATAAATTCAAATATTCTAAAATTCATCTATATAAAGTAAGCAAAAGTTGAAGGCAGCTTTCTTTTTAGAGCATTTATCAAATGGATATTTATTTTCTGTACTGTGGAAATAACCAGAAGTCTAGTTCAATAGCTCCTCAATGGAAAAAATCTATGGAAAATGATTATTATCTAAATTCATAATCATAAAATAGCAAAAAACTGGAATGAAAGGATTTATATGAAACACATTTTGTAAAAAATAAAAATTTAATATCAAAGGAGGGACTGAATGCTTTAGTACCAAAAATGATCATGTAGTTTAAATCACTGCATTATGGCTAATTTAATATTTATAAAATCAGTACTCTTTCATTGTGTATTTTATTTCATTTTTATATGGTGTAATTATTGTGGTGGCTTTTCATTTTGTACCACCTTTTTATGTCATGGCCCATAAGAAAGAGAACATTTTTATGAGACGTTGAACTGGGTGGAGAAGGGCTCTGACCATGGTGCTCCAGGAGCTCAAGGGTTTCATTGTGTCGGCAGCACCGTTACTCATTTTAAGAACATCAATATATCCAAAGACACTGAGATAGAGAACAGGCTGACAGTGACCAGAAGGGAGAGGGGAGGGAATTTCAGGGGAAAAGGGGAAGGGTTTACAGGAACAAGTACAAAGGACACATGGACAAAAACTTGGGGTGAGTGGAAATGGGAGGGAGGTGGGGAGGGCTGGGGGGTGTGGGATGGGATGGGAGTCAAAGACAGAAAACTGTACTTGAACAAGGATGAAAAATTTTTAAAAAGTTTTAAAAAAGAACATCAATATATCCTGCATCAGGAAACATTTTTAGAAGAAACTGGCTATTTCTACTAAATTTTATTAATATTTTTTAATGAAAGCAAAATGATCATGACTTCTTTATATTTCTGAACAACTCTGAAAAAAACAGTGCCACCAATCACACATTTTCTATCTCACTGCATAGAGAAATAAAATGCATATTTACAGAGATTATTATAAGTCCAAAAATAAAGCAAATAAGGAAAAGGGTTTTGTCAACCCTTTTAGAAAGGGAATTTTGAATTATATGTATACATGTCTTTTTTTTAATGTATCATGATTTTTAATTCAGTATACTAGTATTAAAAATATGTTGATCTTGAATCTTGGGCATTTTAAAGGACCCATAAGGTGTTAAAAAATTAAGCATTTTAAAAAGAGAATTTCATTCCAACTCTGATCAGAGGAAAGTTTTCTGCAGATGGAAGTATTTTAGATTTGTTTGTTCCTCCATAAACATTCTTTGACAAGATATCTTACGAACAATGCATTACTTGAGGAGTGGTAATCATTATCCTTGCCCAGGTGATAAACTTAGAAATAAAATAACAAGGATTTGCAAGGATTTCCTAATGTATGAAGGTGAGATTAAGAGAGAAAGAATGAGTGGTTATAAAAAAAGAAAACAAACTGTTTTCTTTGCATTTCCTCTTCAGGCCTCTGTATGGAACAAAGGATAACATCTGTGTAAAAACTCTACTTCAACTTATTTATATATTTTGTGCCCCACATGAGACAATAATGTATAATATTATTACTGAATATTTTCTTTGAAAAAATAGAAACAGAATGTTTCCATTGCCACAGTGAAAATGTTCAGTTTATTCCTATTTAATTTATATTTTATGCAGTTATAACAAGCACAAATAATATTTCCAGTGGATGTATAGTTTCTTTCCACCTGCCCAATCCATTGCATTATAAATGAAGGCCCAACAATTGCACACCATTTAGCAGTCTCTCATTGTTTCACATTTATAAAGAAATTTACATCTGTCAATCAGTAGGCTAGAGATCTATGGAAAATAAGGTAATTGACCATACTTCCCACCTAAATTCAAGCAACCCCAGGGTAATAAGGATATTGTTCAGAGGGTAAATTATTTCCTTTAACTGAGGAATTATAAAAGCATTTATCATAATGTCCAGATATTTTTCTTACCGATATTGTAACTCATCCATTTAACTGTCATGGAAGCTCCTGAATGTATGCTCCTAATTTAAGTGAATAGAAAATAACTGGGTGGCTACAATACCTGAATAAAAACAAAAGACAAAGCAGGACTAAGCATAATGTATTTGCTGCAGACAAGAAATGTAAAATAATTTTAGAACTGAACTGTTTAACTGACATACTGCATATTTTCCTATATTCCATTTTTCACTGATATTTTCCTTTTCTACATTGTTTTGAACTCTGGAAAGTTTTGTTCACTCCAGTGGAAAAGTATAAAAAAGGGGCTGTTACTACTAATTTAACAAAATTTAGTTTCTATAGAACAGATGGATAAATTAATATATATGTTTTTTTGATGTCATCTCTCTAGTCAATTCTAATTTATTATCTCTTTCCACGATTCAGGATTGCTATTGACACTTACTTTATGTTTCTTCAAGTTCTACAGAGAATAAAACAAGAAACAAAATATAAAACTCTCTATTTCTGTTTACATAATAAGTTTACTTTTCCTTTTGTATTCCTAATGAATAATTTATTATTTCTTGAAAAAGTGACTCATATATTAAGAGAGAATTTTTCTAGTTGCCAAATGACAGAGATTAATTTCTTCCAAACTCAAGATTAAAAATAAGAAGAAATGCAATTTATAGAAGAATTATTATAAATATTTTTAATTGCAAATAAAAACAGAATAAATCCCTGTGAAGCTGTGACATCCAAACTTGACCATTTGAAATGTGTGACCCTGGGTGAATCATTTTCATATGTAAAATTATGGCAACACTGTACTGTAGAACATTTTGTGAGGGGTAAACGGTATGATATATATATATATATATATATATATATATATATATATATATATGGCATTTAAGGACCTAATAGTTTGTAATTATAACACTTCAAAATGAGTACTGTTCAGTGGCTAAGGGAATATGATCAGACTTAGGGTCATATCTTGTTTATGTCATATGCTATAGGATTTTTGTATCAAATAAATGTAACAGCATTTATAAAGCATGCAGCATATGTATTGTTCAATATATCTCTGTGTAAAAGGGCAAAGATAAAGGTAATCAAACATTTTTTGACACTATGCAATATAATTTTTTTTGTAAGTTGCATTTTTTAACTTGCATTGTACCATTTACTCATTTTCTGCTTAGATCTTAAATCACAAAAGGCAAAATCTAGACAGTATGTTACTTTACTAGATGATAAAGTTATAGACAGAAACTCAATCTTGCTGCAATAATTTCCCTAGGAATTGCCAGGGTATTTTCTGGAACATGGTAGGTTCCCAAACTATGATTTTGAAATGAATCAATGAATAACTCTCTTTGGTTACTAGTAACAATACTAGTTATAATTAGTTATATTCAGTCATTAATGAATATTAATGGAGCATCTACTGTATACTGTGTTCTGGGTTAGAAGATAGGGATACATCATAGTGGATGTCTTAATGTCGGCTCTTAAGAAACATAGAGTCTTGTGATGAGTCAGAACCAGAAACACACTAATACACAGTCTGTGAAAATTGTATCAATAGAAGTACTATGATGATGTTGGAAGAGCATCTAGATGGGGCAATGGGGCATTGGTTGTATAAATTATTCTGAGAAGTGACATTTCGTTTGACATTGAAAAAAATAAGAGTAGTTATCTAGGTAAAGAAGAGTTGTGGGGAAGAGACTTCCAGGCACAGAAAGTAGAGAGCTCATAGGCACCGATATCACCGAGGGCATGGTTAAAAGTAGCACAGTGTGGCTAGTTTACTGGTGGTGGTGAAAGCTCTAAAGTGTCTTGCAGGCCTGTAATAGACACTGTTTAGTCTTCATAATTTATGTCAATAGAAAATGTCTTCATGCATTTGGTAACAAAATATCGTACATTAGTTTGGCTTACAAACAGCAAACATCTATTTCTCACAGTTCTGGAGACTAGGAAGTTCAAGGTCATGGTGCCAGCAGATTTAGTACTTGGTGAGGACCTGCTTCTTCATAGGCGGGAAGAAGTACCTTCTTTTTGTGTCCTCAGGGCTAGGGTCTCACTGCGTCCTCTCTTTGGAAGTCACTAAGCCCACTCATGAGGACTCTGCCCTCATGGCCGAATCTTCTCCCAAAGGACCCACCTCCTAATACCATCATCACCTTGGGGGTTAAAATTTCAACATTTGAATTTGTCAGAGACACAAACATTCAGGCCATAGCAGGGAGCTATTACAAGGTTTTACCTAGAGGAGAGATTTTTTTTATTTTGTCAATAATTGCACAATTCACACAAAGGGGAAAACCTTAATGAATACTCTTAGTAATACTAATGAAAACTTTGTAGAAATTAATCAAAGAAAAGAATATATAACACAAAGCAAGTAACTAGACATGACACTCTTCTGTTTGTATTACCCTAATAAACAGAGTACCCCATCACCATCCTTTTCAGTGGTCTGCTATCAAATAAAACAGCCAAGGAAAAACAAGAGCCATTATTTTGGATATATTAGGATACACAAAGATTATCTTATTATGTTATGTGCAATCAAAATTCTCCTTCCTTTTTGTGTGATTTATTGTGTGCTAATATCCTATATTACTATAGTACATTATGCCACATTACAGAGAAGAAAATTACAAAAGGACGAGTCCCCTAACTCACAAAGAGGCAAAGTAGCTGCTGTTGTTATTAAATACCAGAACTTCAAGGAAATCAACTCCTTCATTGTCTGTAGCAGCACATCACATTCCTAAGAACAGTGGCTAGATGAGGACAAATGATAAGATTAGGCTGCATCTCACCCTGAAAACAGCAAAGCAGAGTTTTGTTATTATGATTAAGAATTGAAACGACCTCTTTTATATCTACTTCTAAATGTTTGTGACATTATCTTGATCCTGGTAACACTAATGAAACAAGGTGCAAATCACATTTTGTGCTGGATTATGTGACTGAGAGTGGTGAAATATTCATTGACAGCCAAAGCACATAAAAAGTCAGCTGAAAGTAGTGGGGTGGAGGTAAATGGGCATCTCCAATGTCTGTCAGTGTAGTGTCTTCTTGGATCTACCCATCAGTACACCATATTTTTCAGACTATAAAATGCAACCTCCCCCACAGTTTGGGAGGAATAATGGTGGTTGTGCTGCTATTGAGTTCTGTTTACATTTACATTAGTGAAATATTATGTTATTTATGTTATTAAATATTTTACCACATTTTTTGCTTCAAATGTTTTCCCTATTTTCCTCCTCTAAAACCTAGGTGTACCTATTGGTCCAAAAATATGGTATAATTTTAAAGTTTATCATCTAAAGCAGCACACTTATGAAGTACAGGGAGGACAATTAATAACTATGCCATGGCAATAGGTTTAACTGGAGACTGCCCCAGGCAAATTATAGTGTATGGTCACCCTATTGATATCATCTGTTTCCTATTATTATTCCCCTTTAATATGTAAAGACCGACATATGTATGAAAGTATTTTACTGAAGATAAATATGTCTGTGACATTTTAAACAGTCATTGAGATGTATAAAACTAGCCATTCATAACGAGAGATAAGTGATTATAATGCTTAATGTTCAAAAACTCTCATCTTTGCAACTTTGTCCATTTCAACATTAATAAAAGTTTACCTCTATCTTAGAAGTTATTGTTTCTTTAGAAAGCCTCTATTCAATATCAAATCTTATAGTCTTCATTGAGAAAAATCTCCCGTTACACTGATATTTCCAGTCCTCTCTGAGCTGAAGCTCTTCGTTTGCCTCTCAACAAAAATACACCCTTAAAGAGCAAACGTGGACCTCTTCTTCAATTGGAACCTTTTCATTTTCAGCAGGTGTCACAAGTCCATCCTGGTTCCACTAGAGTCCTTGCTCAACTGCTAACCAGATAAACTGAGAAAGAAATCCAAGGCCTGTCTTCATAGAGTAAATTCACCTTCAGATGGAGCCCCCGACACCTGAGAGCTGCCATAATCACCCTAATTCCACCTTCTAACCTATGAACTCTCTTTCTTACCTCTAATCTTGTTACACTATGTACATAGGGTGGAAAATGTGTTTAGATAGCCATTTTGCAGGTATATTCATTATTTCCTGTGGTCACTGGTGAGGATACTAAGCCTCAGTCTCCCTATCATTTTCTGATAGAAGATGGGAAATCCCTTTTCACAAATAAAATCACAACAGAAGGTTAGAGTCCATAGCTTCTTTAATAGCATGTGCAATATATGTATGTGTATATATGTGTATACATATATGTATGTATGTATGTATGTGTATGTATGTGTATACATATAGTCCAGCACAAATAATGCCCCATTTTTATTACAAAATCATAAGCATGAAATTCTGTAGCACAACAATATCACACTCAAGTACACCATATGGCATTTTAGGTGAAATGTTCAAATTAAAACTATAAATTATACACCCATATAATTACTCTATGAATCACACTCAAGCAAGCATTACTTCTGTTGGACCCAGTATATATAGTGCAGCTAGTGTAGAATGATTTAAATGAACTTTTATGAACTTATCAAGAAAATAATCATTTTTAAAGGAGTTTCCAGGAAAAAAGTTGTTTTGAGTTTCAAACATCAAGGAGACCACCTCATTTTTAATTTATGGCTATACTTTCAAAAGTATTATGACATCCCTAATGGAATACATTCTATTTGCTCCAGATTCATTGAGCTATTTCTTTATCACATCCAGTGTTAATGTCTGAAACATACCCAAATTATGCACTTTTTCAGATGAGAATCTGCGTTCTTTCAAATCTTAAGTATATAACAAGTAATATTGGGGGGTATATGTAATCTTTATGAAATAATGAAAGTGTGTGTGTACCCATGCACACACACACACACACACACACACACACACACACATCTTCCTGCAGCTTATGATTTCATTGTGTTGAATACTATGCAAAGTTTTGTTGAGAAAGTAAAATATCTCCATTTAGCTTTAATTTAGGGATATATCCGCATGATGAAATTTGTAATCTTGAATAATTTTCATTATCTTTTTAAATCACACGCTTGTGATCCTTTTCTTGTTTGAAAATTTGAATCTCCTCTATGCCATCATTACTCTTGCACTGTGATATCTTTTGTTACACTAGTAGCAGCTTTGCCTATGTTTGCCTCTTATGCAAATTTACACTGAGCTATATAAATACAAAATCCAAAGGCATTCTATGGTCACTCTTAATTCTTGAAGGCCTGGGTACCTGCAGATGTACATATTTCAGAAGTGAGCAAAATGGGATGCTTTCTTAAATGATTGATTTCTATGACTCCATTTCTTAAGTTCCTTATTAATCAAAAACCCCTCAGCCTTTATATCTTTATTAAAATACACTGAATTATTTTCTCATACTTCTCTTTATTTGTCAACATGCATTATGATATGAGTATGGATTTTGAATTTGTCTCTGCAGTTCTGTCTTCAGAGTGAAGTAATGCGTTTAATTTGTTAGGAGGAGAAAGTGCCTAAGATTTTTGACTGACTAATATAATTACTCTTTAGAGGAGAGCAGAGCAGAAACCTAGTTTGTTTTGATGTTTTCCAGCATACCTAAAATGCCAACATGGAAGGAGCTCAGAAGAAAAATGCTGGAATCTTTCAGATGTTAAAGGGAAGTAGGATAACAAAAAGCACAAAAAAGACAGCAAAATCAATAGATGGGCTGATTTATTCACTTTTATTACTGAACTTTGGGGTTTTGAGCTGAATTTCAGCTATTTCACATGTCCCTAGATATAATGAAGGTATGATATAGACTTCAGTAAGTTATGGGGTTTATCTCATACGTGTGAGTGCCTCATAACTTATTAGTGCCCAAAGCTATAATGAGTTATGTTGCAGTTCTCATACAGAGCCTTCAAAACTTGTAACTCACCAAAACCTTGGGCAATTTCATTTATTTAATGCCTTTTTAGTATTGGAGCTCTAATCCAGAATTTGTTAATTTTTTTCATAGTTACTAGGTAGGGTCCCCTGTGGTATGTTAAATTCAAAAGGCCGTAAGTCTGTATCTATTTTGCTGAAGTGAGCACTCTCTGCTACCACATCTAAAGAATAATATTTGGGGGTGGCACACTAATACATCATGTCAAGCTGACATTTATATCATGAAGTTTACTGTTTTCTGGTGATATTGTTCATAATATAAGCCTTTGACTTGTTTGCAATCACAAGTTGGTAGGATATAGTGTTCTGTTAAGCATCTCTGGTGGTGGTTTGCAATGAATATGTGACTGCTCTACAAATTTTCAGAGATGTTTTGCCCTTTCATTTTGGTAGGAGTAGAGAGAAGATGATAAAAGGCTCTATTCATCAAATGTTGTTTCTGTGGGAGTATCTTCAAATTTTCCTGGATTCTCTTTTCAGGTGGTCAGATGCATATATATGTGGTTCATCATTCTGAACAATAGCCCTGTAGAAAATTGCATTTGTTGTAACTGATTCCAAAAACAAAGATGTATTAAAACTGTTTTTTTGAACATAATAAAACATGATTGCTTTTGGTTGAATTTGCCTCTCTACTGGATTATGGATGTTAGTAAGCCTTGCTATAGAATATGACAGGTAAAAAAATAATGGAGAAATTCATTAAGTGTTAAAATGCATTCCTCTTGAAAAAAGAAGTATAGAATTATTTTTAGGAGAAATAAACTTATTTAGTTTAATGATGCAAGTGTTCTTGAAAGAATTGAATATTTTATTACTTATGTCCCTGTAATGAAAATATCATTTAAGACCTAAAATTAATGACCCTCTGATTAAATGTTGCTACTATTTTTTTTTTATTTATCATCGATGGTTATCTGTCTGGAGAAGCTTAAACGTGAGATTCTAGCTGTAATATGAAGTCTGTCCAGAAAAAGTCCAGCCATTGTCAATCTAACAGGAAGGGTTTAGGCGACATTGATGTAACCTGGCAACCAAGGAGAGTGAGCTGGAATGTGCATGTGTGAACAATGATGGCTTCATTATACTAGTCAGTGGGGGTGGTAGAAGCCATTGAGTGAGCACCTGTACTGTGTGGCCATTGCACTCAAAATGACTGAACAAGTAGAGCAACGAATCTGCATCAAATTTTGTGTTAGGCTGGAACATTTCTCTGTGGAAACTGGATGATTCAGTGGCTGCAACTATGGGTAACTGGTGATTGGTAGGTTCATCATGACAATGTGCCCACACACGCATCATGTCTCAGGAAGAGTTTTTTTGTGAAACATTAAATGACCCAGGTGACTCAGCCCAGCTACAGCCCAGATTTGCTGCCTGTGACTTCTGGCTTTTCCCAAAACTAAAACCACCTTTTAAAGGAAAGAGATTTCAGACCCATCAATGGGATTCATGAAAATATGATGGGGCAGCTGATGACGATTGGGAGAACTGTGTGAGATCCCAAGGTGCCTTTGAAGGGGACTGAGGCATCATTGTCTTATGCAAAATGTTTCTTGTCTCTTGTATCTTCTTCAATAAATGTCTCTACTTTCCATATTATGTGGCTGGATACTTTCTGTACAGATCTTGTATACACTACTAACACCTTTCTCCATATATAAAATAGGTTCCTGCCTCCACTTAGTATATATTCAATAAATACAAACCAATTTTACATGAAACTGAAAAAAAAAACATAATAAGAAAGTTCTTTCTGCCTGGGAATAATATAACATAGTCTATTTCAAAGTCAAAAGTATGTATTGTTGGATCCTGTCCTTTACTAGAATATCTATATAATTGCTCTCTATTTCTATGAGTAATTGAGAGATTATGGAATTTATATCTTACATTTTAAAGTATGTACATTTGCTAATATCAACAGTAAAAATCTATTCTAAAAGACCTAATTAAAATAGCATAGTTGAAATCCTTAGGGAAAACTAGTTTTTCCTTCTAAGAGCTCAGTAGCTGCAATCAAATAAACATCCATGTTACAGAACTTGACAGATCTCAATTTTTTTAATTAAAGAAACTTTACAATGAGTAGTACATTTGTAAATAAGCTTAAAACAATTAAATATACCATTTTCCTTATTATAGGTGCTTTCACTCATAACAAATTTACTACTTTCAATTTCATGTTTATTTCTAAACTTTGGTTCATTTGTATCAAGGAGTAATTCATTATATTACAAATGCAATAAAGAACTAAATAATGTAGTGGGCTGCTGAAAAGCCCAAATAAGGATACAGGGAAACATTATAAAGGCAAAAAGCAAGCACATTCTCCAGTAAACTCCAAGAACCCAAATATGAGGGAAATTACTGTATTTTTGGACCATAAGATGCACCTAGGTTTTAGAGGAGGAAAATAAGGAACAAAAATTTGAAGCAAAAAATGTGATAAAGTATTTGATAACACAAATAACATAATATTTCACCAATGTAAATATAAACAGAACGCAACAGCAGCATTAACAACCATGATTCCTCCCAAGTTCAGGGAGGGGGGTATGTCTTATACCCCCCTTTTTTATAGTCTAAAAAATACAGTAGTTGTTTTTACAATGAAAAGTTTAATTGTATTTTCTTCTATTGTCTTCTTATCACTTTAAAAAACAAAACCATGGAGGCCTGCAGAATACTTGCTTGAATTAACATTTTATTTTGCTTCTTGACTTTAAAGAAAAATTAAATTGATACAAAAAAGTTGGGGTTTGTTTTTTCTTTATTTTAAGAAATGAATTTAACATGGAATGTGTCTTCACCTGGAAGTGTATCTGAGAACAAATTCAGTTACTTAAATTGTTTTCAAAGCCCTTGCACATTTAATCTTTTGGAGGCAAAATAGAGAAGTTAAAATTTTATCACATTAAAATATCTTCTTTTTATATTAAGTGGATACTTGTTTTCAGTGTATCTCATTCTGATTTGTAATATTGGCTAACAGAAATTATAAGAAGTGCACAGAACAACCTATAAATGGGAAACATTTATAAAAATAATTTTTAGAAAGATTATGAAACAAAGTCTTTACAATTTTAGGATTAAAAAATGGAAAGTAAGTTTACAATTGTTCATATGTAAAATAATACAATAGTTAATTATAGCAGTTGTCCAATAAAATACTTGTTGAATAAAGAATAATAAATAATAAAAGAATAAACTGTTTCACATATTCACAACTGTAAACCTACTTTGGCACACTCTATATAAAAACTGGAAAAGAAGTCCAAAGACTTTAACATAACTTCACCAAGATTATAGTATCTGTTGATACCAGCAAGAAGATTAGATCTGTTATATTCCAGTGGCCTTTTTGTCTTATAATATAGACAGCGCCCTATTTTTATACTGTTGTTCAAAATATTTAATAGTTGATATCCATAGCTTACAGGTCACTAACTGAAAAATTAAGAACTAAGAGCTTTTAGTTCTTTCAGGCTGTTCTAACAAAAATTCTATAAATTGGTGGACTTCCAAACAATAGAAATGTATTTCCCCCATTTCTGGAGGCTGGAAGTTTGAGATCAGGGTGCCAACATGGGTGGCCAAGGGCACTCTTCCAGACTGAAGACTTCTTGTGTCTTCACAGGGTGGAAGGGACAGCTAGCCCTCAGGGGACTCTTTTTGTAAGAGCATGTTATCCATTTATGTGGGTGGAGCTTCAAGACCTCAGTGCCTCAGAAAGTGTCCACCTTCTAATACCATCACATCAGCCCTTAGGTTTTAGCATGTGAATTTTGAGACAGTGGTAGGTTGTCAGGGGAGATAAATGCACTCAGTTCATACCATCTACAGAATTAAAATCTTAAAAAGATGGTCTCTTACTGGTCTTCTCATTTTGATAGAAACAGTGGTAATTTGTTTTTTATTTTTTATTTTTATAAATGTGTTCACACTTAATGACACATTTATTGATGAGAGAGAGAGAGAGAGAGAGAGGGAGAGAGGGAGAGAGAGAGAGAGAGAAGCACTGATGTGAGAGAGAAGCATCTGATCGATCAGTTGCCTTCTTGTATGCACCCCCACCAGGGATTGAACTACAACCTAGGTATATATCCTGACAGGGAATCAAACCTGCAGCATTTTGGTGTATATTTCAGTGCTCCAACCAACCAAGCCACCTGGCTAGGGCCTGTTTTGTTTTTTAATAGACTTTATATTTAATAGAAAAGTTTAAGGTTCACAGCACATTGAGAGGAAGGTACAGAGATTTCTTATGTAACCGCACCCCCCCCACCCCTCACCACACATATAGCCTTTCCCTATTATCAAACTCCTCCCCACCCAGAGTAGTACATTTGGTACAATCTACAAACCTACAGTGACACATCATTAACATACAAACTGATGACAACAGGTGACAACAGTCCACTTTGGGTGTTATACATTCCAAGGATTTGGACAAACGTATAATGACATGTCTCCACCATTACAGAGCAGTTTCACTGCACTGAAAATTCTCTCTGCCCTGCCTCTTCATCTCCTCCACCACCAACTCCTGGCAAACACTAATCACTTTTACTGTCTCCATATTTTTGCCTTTTTAAGAATGTCATATAGTTGAAATAATATGGTATGTAGCCTTTTTATACTGGCTTCTTTCACACTTAGCAATACAGATTAAGGGTTCTGTCATGTCTTTTCACAGCTTGATGGCTTGTTTTTAGTGCTGAATAATGTTCCATTTTCTGTATGCATATTATTTCTCCATTCCCCTATATATTTCAACTCTTTGGGGTTAATACCAGGAAGTACAATAGTTAGATCATGTGGTTATGATACATTTAGTTTTAGGTTTTTATTTTATTTTTTAAGATTTCTATTTATTTGTTTTTATAGAGAGGAGAAGGAAGGGAGAAAGAAAGAGAGAGAAACGTCATTGTGTTTCCTCTCACAATGCCCCCAACTGGAGATCTGGCCCACAGCCCAGGCATGTGCTCTGACTGGGAATCAAACTGGTGACCCTTGGTTTGCAGGCTGGCACTCAATCAACTGAGCCACACTAGCCAGGGTGGTATGTTTAGTTTTAAAAGAAACCATCAAACTGCCTTCCAAGGTGTCTGTACTATTTTGCATCCCCACCAGCTGTGAATGAGAGTTCAAGTTCCTCTATATCCTTGCAAAACTTTAGTGTTGTTGGTGTTCCAGATTTTGGGCATTTTAGTGTGTATAGCAGTGTATAGTTCTATCTTGTTTTACTTTGTGTGACATGTGATGTAGAACACCTTTTAATATGCTTTTTGGATGAGGTGACTGTTAGTTCTTTTGCCTATTTAAAAATAAGTGAGACTGTTTATTTCATTATTGTTGAATTTCAGGATTTCTTTGTATATTTTATATAATAATTGTCTTTCAGATATATTTTTTGCAAATGTTTTCTCCAAAATTGTTGTGTATTTTTATTCTCTTGACAGTGTCTTTCACAGAGCAGAAATTTTGAACCTCAATGAAGTCCATCTTATCAATTATTTCTTCCATAGATCATGCCTTTAGCATTGTATCTAAAAAGTCATTGCCAAACCCAAGGTCACCTAGGTTTTTTGTCAGATGTTATATTCTAGGAGTGTTATAAATCTGTGCTGTATATTTAGTTTGTAATCCATTTTGAATTAATTTATTGTGCAGAGTCTGTGTTTAGATTCATTTTCTATATGTCTATTTCTAGATCCGTTATTTTTGGAAGTACAATTGTTTCAACATCATTTGTTGCAAAGGCTATTTTATCTCTATCATATTGCCTTTGCTTCTTTCTCAAAGGTCAGTTGATTATATTTATGTGGGTCTAATTCTGGGATCTATTCTGTTCCATTGATTTATTTGCTATTTTCATCTATACCACACTGGCTTAATTCCTGCAGCTTTTTAGGAAGTCTTCAGGTTGAATAGTACCAGTCCTCTAACTTTGTTCTTCTCTTTTAATGTTGTCTTGGCTATTCTGGGTCTTTCCCACTTCCATGCAAAATTTAGAATCAGTTTGTTGAAATGCAGAAAATAATTTGCTTGCACTATATTGGAAATTGCTTTAAATTATAAATCAATTTGGGAAGAACTGACATCTTAATAATATCGACTCTTCCTATTTATGAACATGAAATATCTTTGCATTTACTTTATTCTTCTTTGATTCTTTAATCAGAATATTGTAGCATTCCTCATATAGATCTTGTACATATTGTGTTATGTCCATATCTAATTATTTCCTCTTTGAGGATGCTAATATAAATAATATTGTATTTTTAATTTCAAATTCTGCTTGTTCACTGATAGTTTATAGGAAATAAAATTGACTTTTGTGTTAACACACAAAAAGTCCTTTGTATCTGGAAATCTTACTGTAATTGCTAATTTGGCCCAGGAGTATTTTTGTTGTTGATTGTTCTTTTAGATTTTATACACAGGCAATCATATCATCTGGGAACAAAGGCAGTTTTATATGTCTTTCTCCCCAATCCGTATACCTTTTGTTTCCCCTTCTTGTCTTACTGTATTAGCCAAAGTTTCAAGTATAACACTGAAAAGTTGTGGTGAGAGGAGACATTCCTGCCCTACTCCTGATCTTAGTGGAAAAGTTCAAGTTTTTCATGAAGTATTGTGTTAGCTATAGGTTTATCATAGATCTCTTTACCAAGTTAAGGGCATCCCCACATAACTAATTATTGAAAGCTTCTAATTATAAATGTGTACTGAATACTTATCAAATATTTTTCTGAATCTATTAATATAGTAATTTCATTTTCTTTACTGTATTGATGAGATAGATTATATTAATGAAGTTTTTAAATTCTCACTTGAGGATACATTCATTGATTTTTTTCAGAGAGGAAGAAAGGGGGAGAGAGAGAGAAACATTGATGTGAAGAGATACATCGATCAGTTGCCTCCTGTACACACTCTAATGGGGGATCAAACCCACATCTAGATACATGCCCTGCTTGGGACTCAAACCTGCAACCTTTCGGTGTATGAGACAGTGCTCCAACCAAATGAGCCACCTGGCCAAGAGTATTAATTGGTTTTTTAAAAAATGTTGAACCAGGCTTGTACACCTAAGACAAATCCCACTTTGTCTGTGGTATTGGTAGACATTTTCAAAAGCAGTTAATAACTCATAAAACATATTGTCCTAGTTGTGTGACAAGTAGGGGAAAAAGCTATTGCTAAATGTGTATGAATAACTTGCATGCTTATTTGTGTGTGTGCATTTAAATTATACATATATGCATATATGTATATAAAGAGAGAGAGTTTGGAAATAGGATTCAAAGTTTCTCCTATGAAATATTCTATATTGATCATGAACACATTCCCGAGAAGACTGTATGTATAATCGCCAAGAATGTGGTTTCCAACACCAAACCATCTAGTTCTGAATCCCATTTCAATCACTCACTCTCCGGCTTTGGTCTAAATTCTTTGCCTCTTTATGTCTGTTTTCTCATCCATAAATAGGAATGATGATGATAATAACAATAGTTTCTTCTTTCTAAACCTGCTGTAATAAAAGGGTTAATACAGGTAAAACACCTATGAAAGCACCTGGCACTTAGTTACTCACGCTCAGTATTCACACCTACAGATAAGGCTATCAATAATAGGTCATTCCGTTCCCTGAAGATAATTATGAGTTAGGAATGGAATGTGTATGAGAAGTGGCAGATTAAAAGGTAACAACCTCTGTTCCAATTCCTAAATTTTCTCATTCTTTGCAACTTATTAACATTAAGTTGTCTATGTCAAAGTGCTAAACAAACAAGCCTTCAGTCTGTGCTGTTATCTTCATTCACGTGTGTTTGAAATTTCCAAGGTGTGTTTCACTCTTATTTGATTTAATTAACCTGAAAATTCTCACCTTTGGATGGGCCTGTTCAAAAACAAATATGCTTATTTGACAAATAAATTAATTTCCAAATCTTAGGTTTAATAACCAATGTACATGGGTGCTCATACTGGTGTTTTAAAATAGATTAAGCACAAATACTTGGAAGAGAACCTTTTTAATCTACTTAGTAGTAATAAAAGGGTTTCATTAACATAGCCTGCATAAAAATAAAAGGTCTGCAGCAGGTTATGTCCTGTAGGAATTGGTTAGGTCACTCCTGAAATGGTGTCCTGGTACTGCGGAATTCTAAGCACGCTGAGCCACCTGATTCCCCAGAGCAGTCCTCACGGTGAGTGGGAAGGTTACCAGGGACTCTGTGCGGGAGGGGAGCCCTTGCTTGAATGACTGGTTGGATCCATACAACAGAACTGCAAATAAAGTAACTTGTGATCCAAAGGTCTAGGTTAAACCGTTGCTCGTTTGTCTGAGGAGTCTGTGCTTTGTTTCCTTCTACACAATATGGGTTCTTATTTATCTTTTTACTGATAATTAAAACTCTGAACTATGCCTGGTGCTACACATTAGTGCTTATAAACAAGTATGTATATATCTCACAAATTAATATTATTACATTATTAATGGCTAAACATTTTAGATATTTTAAAAAGCACTTCATATGCTCTGGGAGGGTTTGTAGGGGGTGAAGGAATCAAGCAGAAAAGAGAAAGGACCCATGGACACAGACAACTGTGGGGTGATGCAGTGAGGGGGAGGGGTGGGAGAGGGTGAAAAAGGATATAAGGGGGATAAATGGTAATGAAAACATACAATACAAAAATAAATAGTTATAAAAATTGTTTAAAATAAGAGTACTTCATATGCAATAGTTTATTCATTTGGTCTTCACTTTTTTCCCCCACTCAAAAGATGAAAAAATGCCCAAGAGCCACCAATCAGTTTATGAGAGTTATTTAGACTATTTTAACACATTTAGCATAACTTTTGTTCCCCCATTTGGTACACAAATTGGATGAGATATTCGTGGGCTGTCACCTACTTTGAAAAGGACACTTCACACAGTGCTTTTTCACTCTAATCATTGCTTAATGCATCAGCGAGTATTTTGATCATTATTGTTTCAGATGTTAAATTTAGCTACACTTTGGAAGGGGCATTTATTTTCCTAGGAAAAATATTTTCTGAGTTATAATTTACTCTACTCATAAAGATTGAGTAGAGTAGAAATTCGAAAGTCTTTGTAAAAGTTTTTTTTTCTTGTAACTGGTATAGAGTGGTTCTTTGTTTATTGAAGGTCAGGTGACAATTACACTAACTATAAACATTCATTCTATTTCACTGCTAAGTGATTTCTGCTTTAAATTGCTTCTACATCTTTTCTCACCCACCTTAAATCCAATATTTATTTTAACCTTGAGCTGCCTAAGACCTTTAATAGGAAGCTTCAAAGCATTTTAAAAATCATATCCTTTTTAAATCTTTCTCATTTGAATGCAAGTGCCTGGAAAGCTCAAACAGTGTTGGTTGTTCTTATTGAAGTTTATAATGCTTTAGATATTCAAATCAGCTCTATGTCTTCCATTTGTTATGCAAATCTTTAAACTTTATATACTGCATGGTTTATCTACATTAATACAGCTTTCACTAACAGGTCTTACCAGAGCAGACATATACTGTAAAGGTGCACGTTTTTAGTGTCTTGAATTACCATAAAATCATAAAAATAGTGTGTATTGCTTTACTCTAATCAGACTCAGTTTTATGTGGTTGTTGAAAGCCCTTTTACATTCCATTCTGTGTCTGGAGGTCTGTGTATAAAACTGATTCAGAAAAGCAAAGTGAAGACACCTGCTGGCTTATAGCACAAATACTAAAATATCTTAGAGCCTGCTGAAAGGAGAATTGGAACAATATGTCATTACTGAAGGCTCACTTGCAAGTTCTAATGTATTATAATGAAAACAGTATGACAAACCTAATGAGACAGTGAAGATTTGGGTAATTGTTCCTACAATGTATGGTAACTTTTCCAGCCGTTATTGGCAAACATAAAACCTAATGAGATTTTATTAATTTAAATGCAGTACATCTGCAAAACATTTCCTTCCTTGCATTCTCCTCTGATAGTCTTCTTTTCCTCGTGGACTTGATCCTTTTAAGTTAATTGTTCTGTATAGAACACTCTCCAAACAAAACACTTGACATAAATTTGAATTAAAGTTTGTTTTTCTTTTTTTTTCCATTTATTTTTGTATACTTGGTCCTGAAACATAATACTTCATGAAAGCTTGTGAAGAATATCAGTATAACATTGAGTATATAGTATAATATTTGTATTTATAAGAAAACCTGTTTGCTAGACTTAATTTGATTGTCCTTTGAAAGCACTAGAAATGTCACTGCGCTCTTCATTTCTGAAGGGAAGAAATTAATTTCTTGTTATTTGCAGCCATATGTTTTAAATTGTCAAAAGGCAAAAAATTAATAATCATTGTAGTATTCTACCCATTGACTGTCTCTTATTTAACCAATGCTATTTGTCAATATTTAAAGTATTATATATGATTGAGAGGTTCAGTCTGCTTCCATGAAGTCTAAATTTAAATTTTTTACATGTCTTCACACATGCAGTACAAATATGTTTCCATTTAGAAAAAAAAAAACATGTTTTTCTCACAAAGGTTGTTTTAAACAGCACTGTTTCAGACATGAAAAAACATAAAGAGAATGCTAATTTGCTATTATGAACTTTTAATTCCTGTCTGTTTTCAGCTTAATTCACTTTGCTCTCTGTCTCTCCTAAGCTGCAGTGTCATAAACACATAATAGGTAGAATCTTGACTTTGAGGCGTTAGGTGAAAGAACATTTCTTGATAAAGGCACCAGTAACACATTGCCAGCTCATGGTAGAGAAAGCAATAGAGCTGTCAGGGAGTTCAAAAATTATATTGTCTCTGCTAGAATAACTGGAAAGAGATCATATTCACTTTCCCCCTGAGTTTTGCAGGTCATTTTAGATTTACAGTACAGCATTTTATTACAGTTTGAAAACTTGATAAAAAACTTAGTTGTCTGGTTCATTGTTATCAAATGTTTTTCCATGCAAGCAAATGCAATAGAACCAAACTATATTTAACTATTTCTGCACCATTTTTCTAAGTTCTGAACATAAAACCATAATTTAAGCACAGGGAAATTTGTCTTCTTTTATATTTGAGACTTTAAGTGAGTTCATTTTTCATATTACAGACCACTTAGAGTGTTTTGAAGACCTTGGAGATTGAGTGGTCAATAATTTTCCAATGATCCTTTGAAGGTTTGAGTCTGAATTTTTTTTAGATTGTCTAGATTCACACTAAATAACAAATATTTGGATAATGAATTTAGAGCAACATGTTCTTAAATTTACGACATGTTCTATGAATATTGCTTGCTTTTTTATCTTTCCCAAAATATGTATATAGCTTGGGGGAAGCATTTCCTGGAAGGAATTATAGAGCAACTTCTATCATAGGAGAGAATGTAAGGCTGTTACAGAATTGATTACTGTACTTTTTACGTAAGTATGTGATTTTATTAATGTAAATTATTTTGATATAATACAATCTGATGGTTTCTTCCATCCTGTTAAATGTATATTTTTGTACTGTAAGAGATAATAAAGACAAATAAAATTGAATCAAAAATATCTACGGGTTTTTGTTGCCAACCATATCTTTTTTTTTTAATACTTTTATTTATTTATTTTTAGAGAGGGAAGGGAGGGAGATAGAGATAGAGAGAGAGAGAGAGAGACATCAATGTGCGGTTGCTGGGGGTTATGGCCTGCAACCCAGGCATGTACTATGGCTGGGAATCGAACCTGGGACACTTTGCCAACCATATCTTTAATATTGAATTTTTCTGATGGACTTATCATTAATGAATGAAATCTCTGGGTCATAACTCTAAGCTTTGTTTTATATTTCTATCTGTTGATGCTGTTTTCTTTACTCTGAAAACACTTTCTAAGCATACCTACCCTATACAATTCAGACACCAACTCCCATGTACTATTGGCTATTCTCCTAAAAAAAAACGTAAAGTATAGCAAGAAAAGGCATATAAAGTGTCTAATTACAAAAGTATGAAAATTAAGATATGCAAACTCCTATGGTTTAGTTGTTTTATAGCAAAAACTTAGGTTGCATCAATTCTGACTTTTTATTAGCAATTAATAAGGGTTTTTGAAAAAAATTTTCCATCCAAATGTTCAATGTAAGATACACATATATACACACACAAAGAATATACTTCAGCTGGATCAATGATTTGGTTCTTGGGTTGTAACAGGATAACAATGATTAGTTGAGGTGAGTCTGTAAAGTAGTTCCAGAGTTAACAATTTTCCCTACCTTACTTAATCAGAGCTAGTAATTTTTCACTACAAACTAAAATTGAATGAATATATAGTAAGAATTACCATTTTTTTAAAGATTTGATTTATTTATTTATAGAGAGGGAGGGGAGGGAGAAAGAGAGAGAGAGAGAAACATCAATGTGTGGTTGCTGGGGGTCATGGCCTGTAACCCAGGCATGTGCCCTGACTGGGAATCAAACCTGCAACACTTTGGTTCGCAGCCCACGCTCAATCCACTGAGCTATGCCAGCCAGGGCAGAATTACCATTTTTTAAGAATTGCTTAGTTTTGCTGCAAACACCTTTGTAGGAGCTAGGTCTCAACTCTCGTGTGTGTATTTCATGTAATCTGAATTTTTGGTGCAATAGAAAGCTTTTATTCAGATTGATCTTGATACAAATCCTGTATGGTACTTACTAAAATATGGAGATTTTGGTAAGTTATTAAAATTTTCTGATCTCTGGTTTACCTACCTATAAAATGGGGATAGTGATGAATACTTCAGAGAATAATCGAGAACATTACATGGAATAATGTATGTAACATGCTGAGTGCAAACCATGGCACATGAAAAGTTTAAAATAGTGTTGCGCCTTCTTTCCTTTCAACATCCTTTTGCTGATTTAATTATAATTGCAGTTGCAGCTTGATACAACTCAATTTCTTGCTCTTTCATGCACGTAGAAATGCATGCAGTGGTCATGTGCCACTTCATTACCAGTGTCCGCAATTCATGCTCTCTATAAGCTGAATAAAACATATTTAATGCATTTTTGCTTTCTTGTTAAGAAGGTAACTCATAAATTCAGTGAACGCTCCTTTTTCTGGCCATTTTCATCCTCCCACAGCTATGCAGTTCTGGCTTCTGCTTTTCTTAAAAGAGATAAAGCTGCAATGCTAAACATACAATGGAAAAGCATTGTCATAGGAAAACCAGTGTCAGTGAAGGAGGTGGCCAATGGACAAAATAAATTTCCCACTTAGCTGCATTTTTAATGGAAGCATTGTGGTCACCATGTTTTTCTAGGGAGAGAAAATTTTATACTTTGGAAACTGATTTTAAATATATTTATGGTAAGTGGTGGCATGCCAAAGGTGGGAGAAAGCAGCCTGCCCTGGTACAGGGAATAAGAGAGTGTATTGTCAGCAGAAAATTCTAGAAGAATAACACTGACTGAATGTCACTTACATTTTATCTACATCTACATTAATTTCTTGTTATTTGCAGCCATATGTTTTAAATTGGCAAAAGACAAAAAATTGCAGCACCCTGGTAATTGCACACAATTACAGTGATAAAATTCTTCAAATTAGGCAGATTGTACCTACCATGCCACTTAATTAAAGATGGTTCCAATTCCATAATCTCCAAATATGGATGTGGAAAATATTTTTCTGGTCTATATTTAGAACAATGAGAGAAGTCAGTGACCTACAGTGTTAAGGGGATACAAGTTAAATGACCTTATTCACAAAAATTACTTAGGCTTCATGCATCATTATTTATAGTGAAAAATAGCACTTTTAAGCTCTATCTAAGAATTGTATGAATCATACTAATATGATAGAACTTGCTTGATTTGCCCAGGGCACATATTTTAGGCTTATTTTTTTTTCTAATGTTTTTGTCCTTGGTAGTACAGCAGGCATTACAGTTTTGTGCTTAACAAAAATAGCTAAATTTCTTCATAACAGTTGATTTTATGGTTCAAGGAAGATTTCACAAATGTGTTGGGAGAGAACTGGATTTTTTTGTCCATTCACTTGAGACATCATTTCTAATTCGTATGCCATCTTATAGTAGTTGAAAATGTGTAATAAATTCATAGATTAAATACCACTCCAACTAAGAATAATCAATCAAAAATGACAGCTGATTGATTTCTTTTGTAAATGAGAATATACTTATTGTTTAATTGATTTCAATATGCTCAAAAGGTGATTTCAAAGTCATATATTCAAAAGAATATTGCTGCTGTTCTAGTGAGAATTTTAGAAGTTCAAAAATGTGACTCACTGACTGACTTGAGATCTTTTTCTCCTGTCAAGACAAGGAAATTTATGACCTATTCACTCATGTGGAACTCGCTGTGAATGTAGATAATAAGGAAAAAAAGTTAAATTCATGAAGAAGTCTCAGTTTTTAACGTTATTAAGAGTTTCTTCCAGTTACTTTAGAGTATGAATCAAACTATTTCTTTTGAATGAAACATGGAATGCCTTTTACATCATGTAGAAAATATATGATCTCCCTTGAACACAATGATTACAGATCTTGGGTACCATTATAGGCAAGAAACAGATGGCTCCACAATATAGGAGCACTTTTAAATAAACATTATTGCAAGATAGAATAAAAATCTTATTAAGAATGCAGTTTTAATCATGTTAACTGTTGTTGACTTTGCTACGTAAAACTATTTCACAGATCCTAGAAAGGGAAAAATCCAATTAGTACAGGATACGATGACAATATGACATTAACTATATTATTTACAATAAGGTCATCTCCCAGAAAAAAGTAAAAGAGTCATGTTTTGGTTTCATGAGACATGGTCTATAAATATTTTTAATTGCTTTCATGATATTTGGGTAGACTTATTATATATGTCTACTCATTTTATCATTCTAAAATATGTTTGTTTATATGGTAGCCTGAAGCATAATCATCCTCACTAAAGAATGTCTTCCCTCTGGTTTGGTAATCTTAAGTATTTATTGACCATTTAAAAATAGGTAATTTCTATAGTGAACTAAGCTAAGGAATAAAAATATTTTTAATAGGTAGCTTTTAATGTATTTAAAGGCTTATTCCTATAATAATAACATACTACACATGTAGATGAAAATTGCACTAGATATATTTATTACTCTAATACAGGTTTAAGGATGCTGATGAGGAGGAGGAGGAGTTCCATAGCTATTGATTTTCACAGATGACTAACTTTGGTTAGGTCTTTTTATCACTGGATATAATATAAAAATGTATGCTCCTTTGTAACTGATCTAGCTTCAGCTTCAATAAAAGCACCAATATTGCTTGTTAGAATATAGTGGAAGGTAAAGGGGCTGTGAGGTTAGATACTAGCTCCTGTATTTGCCTAATAGCTGTCAATGTGCACTTCATCAGATTACTTATCAGTTATATGTCTGTTTCCCCAATGTTAAAAGAGGGCTAATTACACATTTTGCACCCAATTTTGTGAGGAGTAAATAAGTTCTAATACATGGTTTGTTTGATGTGTTCAGTATCAAATAATATTAGTTCAGTATTCCTTTTCTATTACCTAGCATAAAATTATGATGTGATTTTTAAAAACTAAAGTAAAGTTTTACTTTATAATATTAAAGTTCACTATTTTTCTCTTGGGCCCATACCCATCTCTTCTACGTCTTCACTCCTTTGAAATCTGTCTACTGCATGGTAAATTTCACAGCCTTGCCTATGAGCTACCACTCACAGCTGTGCCTGAGTCCTGTTCTCTGCTTTCTGGTGCATTTCTTTTCCCACATACTAAGCACAGGTTTTAGGATATGCAAAGATTTTAGACATGGCAAAACGTGAGCTCTTTTGCTGTGGACAAGGACATGGAAGTCATTTGAAGTGATTTGCTTATTTTGTGAACCAAGAGTTTGGTCCAGGCCAAGCCTCAGTCTTGGGTTTCATATCTCCAGTACCTCTGATGGTTTGAAATGGTAAGATTTGCAGGAACTTTGTTCTATTTAAATTTGTCTTTACTAAGTAAAGCTTTATCATTTGGTATATTTATTTGGTGGCAGTTCAGTGGAATACGATGAACTATGACTCTTGTAAAGTGTTTCAGGAAACATTTACCAGTCTCTAATGCACAGCATGACAAGTTACATTGCCAGGACAGAAGACAGATATATTTAAAGAAAAGATGCCTCAGTGAAATTGGAAGCCTCTTTCACTTTTAAAATATTATTATATTAATATGCAGACTCTGCTTAAAATCACAAACTCTTCATTAAAAGCATCAGAAGTCCTTTTTTTAGCTAACAGAGTTTACAATTTTATTTCCACATTTCATAATACAAATGAAATTTTTTTCTCTCACTACTCCCCTCCAAAACTAATGATTTTTTTGACAGGAAGAGGGAGTAAGTCTTCCTTGCCATGCTGTTAGAAAACACCCAGAGCCACAGCACCATGAGCTCCTGGTGAAATAGACCAAGTTATAGAAAGCTGACCGAAAGTGGCTTCCCTCTCTCCTTATCTGTCTGGTCGAGTCATTCCTGGCTGAGTGGCCACCATCACAGGGTGAGCAGCAGGTCTGGTCTTGGGGGCTCAGGCATCACTGGCATGTGCCCTCTCATAGGTGGCCTCATTCCAGAAGCAGGTCCCACTGGATCACCCAGGAAGAGGAGGACCCATCATCGGCATCATGGGCGGGCCCGCTATATGGGGTGCTGGCATCATACCAGGGCGAGGAGGACCCGGTGTTTTGTCAGTCAGGCTCTGAGCCTGCTCTTCCATCCATTTCCAAGAGCAGTCCTTCATGTCCTCTTTGTGTTTCCTACCACTGCATTGCGTCCTTCTCACAGATGGAGAGTCACGGGTGAGGTACGTTCACAGTGTTCTCAATGAAACTTGGGCATGTTGTTTTGCAGGCTGCTGGCCTCTTGGTTCAGCAAGTCTTAACTATCATGCTCTATAATGGATGTGAATAATATATAATAATAGCAAAAGTGCAAAAATTAAAAGAAAATAAATCAGTTCTCTCTCTAGTCCATTGATATTCATTTCAAATGAATTACTCTTTGATTTTCTTGTTTTGTCCCAAAGAGCTTGGATTTCTAAAGTTGCAACTACCGTGGCAGCAGACTCTATATGAAAATCATCTTTATGTCTGCTGTTGATTGACAGCATCTAATTAACTTACACGACTTATCAGAGAACGGTTTTAGGATTGCCTGTCACTTGGCCAAGCTTTTGGTAAATTTTCTTTTACCAATGTTGTACCTATTACAACATATATCCTTTCTGTAGAATATCAAAGAAAATGAATGATGAATGCTGTAACATCAGTGAATGTAATTTTAGTCAGGAAAAAAATCATGTTTCTACAATACCCCCTACCTCTGTCCATAAGTCAATTACCATATAGCCAAAGACTTTATGAAAGTTTTCCTGCCAATAGTTTTAAAACTAAATTTTTCCTCCAATTCCAACAGAAAAATCATAAAAAGTCATATGTTTCCATAATGACAATTGAACTTAAGTATTGAAATAAAAAAACACACTGAAAGGGCATTGGTGGACACTGAGTCATGGTTCAGGGCATAATTAGCAGTAAGCAAAATCAATGACATGGCAAGGAACAGACTAACTTTTAAAGGGGTAGAATAGATATTAAGGGTAAATGCACATATTACATAAATGTAAGAGTATCAACTAATTGTCCTGTATGAACTTACTAGAAATAAACAATGAAAAATAGACAAATAGGAAAATCTGGAAATTGAACTGAATAATTATATTAAAGAAATTGTTGTTAATATTTGAAATATTGATAGTACTGAGTTTATATTTAAAGAACTGGTTCTATATCATTTAAAGGTGTATATATATTATATTTACTGATAAACTATATGACCTTGGGTTTCTTTAATCTGTGTACCTTGGCAGGTGGTTAATTTGATAGGATCTATATAAAATAAGATTGGTTGTTATGCTAAGTGAAATAAACTGTCAGACAAAAACAAATACTGTACATTTTCACTGATAATGTGTAATCTCATGAACAAGCTGAATTAACAAACAAATAGACTCATAGATGGAGAGCAGGCTGATGGCTCTGGAGAAGTGGGGTTGGAGCATGGAGGGGTTGAGCAATACAGAAAATGGACTCATGGACATGGGCACCTGTGTGGTGATTGCCAGGGCCATGGGTTGGTGGTGGAGGTAAGAAAAGGATATAAGGGGAATAAATGGTAATGGAAAAAATACAATTAAGAAAAGTCTTTATACTATTCTTTCTATTTTATTGCATTAAATTTTTTTCCTTTATAATAGGTTAATGACTTTTTAAGGACCTGTATTTATCAAAACACTGAAGATTTATTTGCACATATATTTCAGGAAGATATAAAATATCACAATATAAAAGGGAGGCCAATATCTTATTAGGCAACATTTTCAATTTATTGAATAATACCAGTATTTCTTAAGTTACATTGTACTTCTATCTACCACATTCCTTATGATTTGGTAACATATAATCAAAAGGAAAAGGTAGTATCGAAACCTTTTTTAAACATTGAAGGTATTTTTATTAGTAAGAATGTAATACCAGAGATGTGAAGTCACAGTCTTTTTGGTTTGGTGGGGGAGTCAGATATTCTGAGTACATTTTCTATTATTAGAATGCATGTCAACACAGAGGAAGGATGTTCGTGCTGTCACAGGGCATATACTTAGGCTATATCTGAACATTATTTTTCAGGAAGAAGTGTTCAATGATTTGATCACTTGTCAAAAGCATTGCACTGAAAGATCTGCAAAGCCTTCAGGTTTATTTTCTACCTGGAAAACAAAGAACAAAGGCCCAATTTTTCAGTGTGGTGTAGAGAAATCCATGCACGTTACAGAAATCCTTGTGAAAAGCAGGAACTACACTGAATTTGCTATACCTTATCCCCACCTCTATCATTCCCATTACAAATTTGTGTTACTGTTACTATGCATAAGCTTAATTCAGTTTGTTCAGACTTTGGGGTGCTGAGAGGGAGCTGTTATATAATTGTTTGGTAAGAAACTTTAAAGGAGCTCCACAACGAAATTATATAGTAGACAATGCAGAGAGATGTGTTGTGGAGAATATTTTAAGCAGATGGTATCCACAGTGGTATATCTACAATTTCCCCTAAAGTTTCCTTCTGTCATTGAATGAGCTATACTGTAGCTGAAAGTGAAGCTTCAAAAAATGCTACCTCTGGCTTGATAAATAAGATATGCTTTTATAAAATAAGATATACTGGAAACCTAATCTTTTGAAATAAAAGCCCGATTATTGCCAAAAAGCAAACAGAAAAATACTACTTCTGAAAAAGGGGTCCCAGTGTGATAACTGTTCCCACCTCATAGGAACGTTGAGTAAACAAAGAGGATAACTGAGGTGAAAATACTTGGAGCATTTCAGGAGTCAGGTGAAAAAAAATTTCAATATGTTATTATATTATGATATTATAGTTTGGGCGATATATATATATGATTTAGATATCTATAGGTAGCCATGATTAATTATGTGTTATAAAGAGGATTTGTTTTCTATAATCTACAAAATCTACTGCCATGCATACTTTTCAAGTTTTCCCTATCAATAATGCATGAATACACTTTTGTGCTGCATGTTTTCATCTTCACACACGTTATTTTTTGTCTGGTAGAGAAATTATGTACATTTGCAAAGCCTTGGAAAATAGAGTCTTTGACAAATAAGTATTGCAGTGTCAGATCTAAGTCCTCCTTTTTAACTCATCATTAAAAAGTTCTAAAATACATATGTTTTCTTAACAGGTAAATAATATTTGAATTCAGCTAGGTTCATACTTCATACTATTGGAACTTGAAACACTTGAAACTTTATATGAGATCTATCCAGAAGGTGTCCGGCTATGTAATATTAAAAATAGAGACATTTATTGAAGAAGATACAAGATACAAGAAACAATGTACATGGGATAATGACACCTCAGTCCCCTTCAAAGTAAGCACCTTAGGATCTCACACAGTTCTCCCAATTGCCATCAGCAGGCCTGTTGTATTTTCTTGAATCTCATCCATGGTCTGAAATCTCTTCCCTTTCAAAGGTGATTTCAGTTTTGGGAAAAGCCAGAAGTCACAGGGCATTTACCAATTTAAAAAAACAACATGAGGGGTTTAAGAGCCAAATTATTAGCCCAAGCTAAATGGTAAAGGATTAGCTATCTGACTCCTTTTCCACTACTCTGTCCTCCCAATGGGCTAACTTTAAATTGTTTAACTTTCTCTCTTTTTGTAGGAAAGTCTCGCTGCCATTTAGTTCTTTGTTCTCATCATCTCCCTACAGTAGATTACTTTTAATTAGCATGTGAAAAATTTTCATATTGATATATAAAATATTGATAAAAATTGCCTTAAGGACATCTGCATATTAAAAGAATAAAAATGTAAACTTGTTGCCTTGGATCAGTGGTTAGAGTTTACTACTGATTATAATATAATTCCTATATGGGATGAAAAAAAATTGGAGTAAGGGCAAATATTAGTACTTATTTAGAGTTATCATTATATAGGCTCTTAAAATTTAACTCATACAAAATTTTTGTTTGGATTTGTGGAATGGAGAGGCTCAGTGAGTTCCCATCAAAATGACAAGGGGATCAAATACAGCAAGACATACTATCTCGAAGTGTCAGAATACCATGCTTAGTGATGAGTTCATAAAAGTTTCCAGTTGGGGCAACAACTTGTATTTTTTTAAAAAAATATGTAGGATATTATCAGATTGCTCAATTGCATGTAAGAAATTTGGGACACATAATACATTAAAATTCTGAAGGAACATTATTTCAAATTTACAATTCCATTTTCAGAAATCTAAGATAGTAAATAAAATGGAAGTACTCTCAAACATATAAGGTAAAATATATCAATTTTTTCTCTATAAGCCTTCCCACAAAAAATAGAATTTTGAGGCCCATCATAACGAGCACTCTTGTAGGATATAATATTTTACCAAGATACATGAATAGAAAATCCAGGTGGAAGTAACTTTCTGGCTTCCCTTTCCACAAACCTTTTCCTTGATTTTTATTCTCATCTGTAACACTAGTCCATAATGTTTACAGGTGTCTTTTTATTGGAGGAAGAAGCTTTCTACCTGCTTCTGTCCCATTTTTATTTAAAATACAGGAACAATTCCCTAGAACTAAACTAGAAATAAAATGTTTATCATAGTGTCTCCCTTATCTGCCTTTCAGATAACTTACTCTGTGTTTAAATCCAGAGGCATCATACTTCAAATCAATATTCATGCAGTCATATGCAGCTTGTCAAAAGGGATATATTCTCAGAAATGTGTCCTTACGTTATTTCATCATGCAAACAGTACAGAGTGCACTCACCCAAACCTAGCTCATGTGGCCTTCTACACACTAGGATATGTGGTGTAGCCCTGTTTTCCCCAAGATTTCTGGCACCAGGGACTGGTTTCATGGAAGACAACTTTCCACAGACCAGGGTCAGGGGGATGGTCTCAGGATGATTCAAGTGCATTACATTCAAGCTCACCTCCTGTTGTGTGGCCTGGGCCCAGTTTCTTAACAGGCCCAGAGCGGTACCCATCTGTGGCCCAGAGGTTAGGGCCCCTTGTGTAGCCTATCACTTCTCACCTACAAACATGTACAGCATGTTTTTGTACTGAATACGATAAGCAATTGTAACAAAGTGGTAATTATTTGTGTATCTAAACATAGAAAAGGTACGGCAAAAATACAGTGTAAAGGATAAAAATGGTTCACCTGTGCAGAGGACTTACTGTGAACAGATCTTGTAAGACTGGAAATTGCTCTGAGTCAGTGGGTGAGGGGTGAGTGAATGTGAAGACTTAGGGCATCACTGTACGTTACTGTAGACTTTACAAGTACTGTACACTTAGGCCACACTAAATTTCTAAAACAACACAAGATGAACTCAAGCACAAGAGAAAATGATGCAGTCAAAAGATGTGGTGAACACTAGGTGTATGAGGCTGCTGCTGGCATAACATGGCATACCATTTGTTTTACAGCAAAATTCCTTTTAGGAGTAAAAGAGTACCCTCTAAAATAATGACTAAAAAGTATACTGCGGTAAATACATAAGTCAGTACCCATAGTCCTGTAGTGTAATTATCAAGTATTGTGTACTATATATAATTACATGTGCTATACTTGCATACGACTGGCAGCACAGTAGGTTTGTTTATACTGGCACCAACGCAGATGTGAGAGTAATGTGTTACACTCAGTGTTACAATGGCTAGATCCTCACCAGACTATAGAAATTTTTCAGCTCCATTATAATCTCAGGGACTACTGTGGTATATGAGGTCCATCACTGACCAAAATGTCATTACGGAGTGGCTTTTCCCAGGGGTGGGAAACAATACAAAAATTCATGCTGAATTTGAGTACTTGGTGAGACGTAGTTTGCAAAGATATCTTCTGGACACCCAGAGGTAAGAATAATAGACAGGTCTTCAGATCAGAGCTATTGAGTTTTTTATGAGACAGTAAAATCAACCTACCTAACTAAACTTAACAAAACAAACAGAAACATATCAAAACCTGAAGCTAGGCCCTGGGCACAGGAAGCACGGGGCAACTGCCTTATTTATTGTGCCAAAGGAAAGGTCTATGTTTTTAAATTTAATCGTTATTATATTTTTCCACTACCATTCACTCTGCGTATAACCCTCTCACCCCAGCAATCACCACACTGTTGTCCTTGTCCATTAGCCCTTTATCCTTTTGCTCAATCCCTCCTCCCCTGAATCACTCCCCTCAGCTGTCATCTGTTCTCCACCTCTGTGTCTGTCTCTGAAAGTTCTATTTGACCCAATTTGTTCAATTTCTGAAGGTGAGAAAATATGAAATCCTTTCCTTTATTCTTTTCAGATTACATACTTCATATTTCCTAGCAATCACACTCACACTTTCACACTTTCTTATTGTCGTGCAATCCACTGGAATCTGTATTTTATACTAACTTGGTTTGAAATGTTATCATGTCATTACTAATGTAATTATCATTTTTATTTTGGCCATTTACTGATACAACCATTACCACTGCTTCATATCACTTCTGTATAAATACAGGCACCTTCATGATTTTTAAAGTATAAAATCAACATTCAAATAGGATTCTCTTTATTTAAATAGACTTATTAGAAATTTAAAGCAGATGAAGATGGTTTCAATGAAATGAATAAATAATTAAGGCAAATCTGTATACTTGTCAGAAACTTCGTATTAAGAATCAGGTGAGGAAAGACAGTCTTCACACAGAGCTGTCATTTTTTTAGTTAAAGGTAATGTTAATTTTTTTTTAATCTTAATGCTCTTTTCAAGTTTACTTGATCAAACCAAAAGGAAAAAAAAAGCTGCCAGATAACTTACACAGGTAATAATCAGAACCTTTAATCACTCATAAAAAGAGCCATTCAGTTCTATGTATTAAAAATCATCAGCTGGCTGGGGAGGCCAGTTTTTGTACTTGAAGCAGTTCTCGTCATTGATCAGGTTGCGAAATAAAATAACAGATTGCATTTTACAAAATGGTCACTAGCTGTGCCTCGTCAGCAGACCTAGACAATAATCCCCGAGTGTGGTAGGACCACAGCCGTTAATAACCTGGCTTGTTAGTTGAAAGCTGGCAAAGTCTCAAGTATTTAAGAGGATTACTGCTATAAACCATATTAATTTTTTTTTCTTCACATCGAGTCCGCGGTGATGAAGAGCTTCTGTAATAGAAAGACTGAAGTCAAACACACAACAAAACCCCATGCAATTCCTTTTTGTCTAGTGACTGATTTTACAAGAGGAAAATAAAAGTCAGGCTTCATTGTGCTAAGTTGGAAGGTAATTTTTTGATGAAATAGTTTTAAACTGAAAATACTGCGAAATAAAATTATTTTAGAAGCTTGCCAAAAGGACTTCTTATAAGACTTGTTCAAACAGATTTTTTTTTTTAAATTGGCCTCTCTCCCTCACTTACTATGGAAAGAATCAGGCAAAAGAAGCCCAACAAAATCAAAGCTTCCAACTTTTGACCTCAAAGAAATTTATCACTCTCATGTCAGAGGCAGCAAAATGTGAGCTAAAAGTATAGACTCTGGGCCAGACTGCCTGGGTTTGAATTCTGTTTTCACTACCTTAGGCTACCTACAAGGTCTTGGGTAAATTATATAGCCCTTTCATGCCTCAATTTTTTTTATCTGTACAAAGGAGATAATAATTTCCTCTGACTCTTAAGGGGTATAATAAAAATTACATGATTTAATATTTGGATAGTTCATTAAACAGTTCCTGGCATATAATAAATACTATGTACAGTTTGTAAAATTTTAAAAAATGAGAATATAGATTAATGTATGTCAGAGATATAATAAAATCAATAAGTTTTATTATGTATTGGCCTTTGGTGGTAGAATGCCAGGTGTAAATTAGAAGGTAGTATTTCAATCAAAAATACTCAAGTAGCTGGCATTTACAGACATAGCCAAAGGTAAATTTGAATATGTGTACCTCCAAAAATTTTGTTCTTCAAATAATTTCCATACAGTAATGGAAAAGTTATTTTAATTCCTCAGCCAGAATTTTTGATAATTTATGTTCAGCTGCTGTAAAAATTCTTAAGTGAAAATATTACATGTTGTACTTGATGTCAAGACTTTGCTCAATAAAATACAATTTTTTGAAGACTCAAGCTCTTAAAGGGTTAGAATTTCAGAGGTTCTTCAACTTAAAAAATGTTTAAGAAACATCCCATGAACTGGCTAAGAATGCAGCCTTGGAGATCCTAACTCATGTGCTATATCATTTACTCCATGAATTTGCATTTCAACAAGAATCACAGAATATTTTGAAGTCCTCCTGGGAACACATTTTTGAGAAACAATTTAGAGTCAAGTAATGCTGCTGTAGAAAGCATTAGTCATTTTGCTAAATTTTTTCAAGCATTCAAAATGTCATATTAGTTAAATAAGTTCATACTACCCTTACCTTTGTTTCCTTTTCAAAACGAAAATTGAAACACTGTTAGTAATTAGAAAAAAATAAACCCATTGAAACACTGGTTGCTAATGAATGTTTCCTGATAATTTAGATATTAGCCACATTATTAAACATTTTTGGTGTAAGGAGAGCTAAAATATTATGGGATTAAATATTTTTCTAAATAGAGGTGAAGAGAGGAATCAGTATATTTTATTCACCCTAAAGAAAAATTTAATTCCTTTAAACCATGTTACCTAGTCATTAGTCATTAATATTGTTGTATTTGAATAAGATGATTATGATTATATCTTCAAATAGTCACTTTTTAAAAATTATTTAAAAATTTAGACTGTGCTTATTTATTTATTTATAACTGGTATACATTTATGTACAATATTAAAAAAGGGCTTTAAAAATGAACCTTATAGTGCCTGGTTACCCTGATATTTGACTGAATAAAATTGACAGGGGCCAGAAAGTAGAGAATGAAAGATTAAACGGAACATATGATACTATACCAATGTTTTCTTTCTATGAAAATTTGTTTGAGTTCATGCACCTATATACATAAGAACTTATTTTATACCTATAGTTTTTTAAAGAAACTGTGTATAAATAGTAATCAATACATTATTATATTTATTATATAATATATTAATATATATTTGATATTATACAATACATTATACAATACATATTATATAATACATTATGCAATACATTAATATATATTTGGTATTATATATCAAGACCTCAAAGACAGATTTAGTGCATCTAACAAGGAGATACCCAGGAGAGGGAGACCTGGATACTATATTAATGTTTTTCGCACTTTTACTCAATGACCTTACAACAGTCATGCCAGCTTTTTGAAGATACTTCCTCAATGATACAAAAGAAATTTCATTTTTAAGGTCCTTCTCACCTTTGCAATACTCTGTGTGCCAATTGCTTGTGGCGGCTGCCCTCACTCAAAGGCATTTTGTTATTAGAGAGACAGTCAGCTTCTAGGGACGTGACCAGCCACTTCTTTGCTCTAGTTCAGTTTTATATCATGGCCAATTTAATTTGTTTGACAAAATTTAAATAATGCCTGTTGACATTTATTGAGTGCTTGCCCCACCCAGATGTGCCTTGTAGTATTACAATTAATCTTTATTTACAACAACCTTAAGAGATGGTTTCTGTTACCCATCCTGTTTTTTAGATCAAATAACTGAGTCTTTGAGACAGAAAATAATCTGCTTAAGGTGACACAGGCCATAACTGACAGAGCCGCAGTCTCAAGCCCAGCAGGTCAATCAGAAGCACAGGTGACAACTGGACTTGTGACTGGCATCTGAAGTAGACAGGGGAGGGCAGTCTTGTTGGACTGAGCGGCTTAATCTGTGGAATCTGATGCTGTCTCCTGGGAGGGACTGTCAGCATTTAGTTGAGCTGTAGGACACCCAACTGGTGTTGAGAACTGCTTATTGTAAAGAAACCCTCTTCCCGCATTGTAATTGGAGACTAAACCTTTTAATAATAATATGATTTGATATTTGAGTAATAATTAACACCTCACAATTTTTTATTCTAAATAAGGTAACATCCTAAATTTTTCTTGGTGTTGGCAGAATATAGCACCTACTCATTTTACTTTTATTTATTTGTCTTTTGTTTGTTTTTATCAACCAGTTGACAAATACATACAAACTTGTAGGGTCTATTATTGTTTTCTAGATGAGTTTTAGGCAATTCCAATGGCAAGTGGTTCACTAAATCTAAGGCAGCCAGTTCAATGGTTTATATGTATCTAATTGTTGAAAATCTCTTCTTTATATTGAGTAAACTCTCATTTATACCATTTGTGCTTTTATAATGAAAATACATGCATATACTTATGAAAGGCAGTATAGAATCTGGCTACAAACTTGAGAAATTGTTAATGCACAATATACTATATGTTGTCCAAAATTAAAATAATTATTAATATATATTTCATATTTTAAAATCATAGTGCCTATTTACACAATAGTTTCATTTTTTTCCAGATAATAGTGTTTTCCTTCATTCTCTGCTTTCTTCTCCAACATGCTGGTACTTTAAGAAATATTTCTCCTGCAGAAATGTTTCAACTACACCTGCCAATAGTAGTGTAGTCTACTTCTGATTTCTGACAGTGGATGCTGGCAGTGGAAAGAGTCTGAACTTTGAAATCAAAAAAGCAAGATGAAAGCCTTGATTCTGTCATTTACTAACCATGTGACTAGGATAAGTTAAATAATTCACTGCACCTGTGTTTGTTCATTTTGAACTACTAGTAACAGCTGACTCAAAGCAGCATTGCTTGGTGATTTTGTTCATGTTATACATACCGTAGTCTCAAATGATCATTTTCTATACAGGTGTGATCCATTTCTTGCAGAGGGAATTTTGAAAGTAAAATATTTATTTATTTATTTGTTTGTTTGTTTATTTATTTATTTATACTTCAGAGAGTCCTGGAAAACTGTTTACTATTTCTGGCATTTTTAAAAATGCCATAGATACAGTGACACTTCACAAAATTTTGATAGACTGCAGTACTTAATTCTATAACACTTCCTAGAAGTCCCAGTCACTTTATTTTGATCACTTTGATGGATGGAGTACTATTAATGAAAAAGAACCTTAAGTAATGACTAGGACCAAATTTGTATGTATGCATGTGTACTTATTTAAGTAGAAGAACCCTATCTAAAGTATATTTTCAAATTTATAACAGTTTAGTGTCCTTCCTTTAACAGCCCAGAAGATATTATTCAGATGACATAATTTTCAAGAACTATTTGACCTTGCATATCTTCAGCAATATATAACACTTTTAAATGTTCTCATAACTTTTAATTTTTTCTTTATTGTTAAAAAATAAGCAATCTCACTGCTGTGTATTTAATTCATTCTTAATACTAAAGAATGTTTATAATATATATATTAATTAACCTTTCTTTTTTTTAGTGAAATGTATATATATATATATTTATATATTTATTGTTGTTCAAGTACAGTTGTCTCCATTCCGTCCCCCGCCCCAGCCATCCCCACTTCCCACCCTTGATCCTCCCCTCTTTGGTTTGTCCATGTGTCCTTTATACATATTTCTGAATATAATTCTAACGGAAAGATTCATTAATGTAGTTTTTCCTTTCAACATCCAAAATCAAATGTATCACAGTATATCAACAAATATTTTATAAATGCATATTGCAGATACCATTGAAGTTTTTTTCTCCAGAATCTAATTTCAAAATTTGTTGATCACTCGATTTAAAACAATATTAAATACAACTGAACTCAGAAAGGATAGGGGTGGATATTGGTAAATATAGATTTATAATGTAACCTTTCAATTCTCATTGGAGGTCAGATCTAATTTTATCAACTGAATGTGATTGTTACACAGATAAATGTTATCTAAAATTATAATTCTTCACTGATTTAACTGCAGTTATATGTGTTTTCCCTTTGCCTTGAGAATCAGACATATCAAAAAAGATTTAACTCTATGTCAATAAAAGTTCCTTCATAAGCCAATCTGTGAAAAAAATCCCTTAAGCTATATGTCATGACAGATTAATATGTAGTAGTTAAGAGGCAGATTACTTTCCACCTTCAAGCCCTGAAAGTAATTAAGCAATGCATAGAGACCTGTTGAGGAATTCAAACATTCAGTAGAGTCTGTAATGACATCTTTACTACTAGTTTAGGCACAGGGCTTCTAAGTTCTCATCTATCTACTGTTTTGTGTCTGTTTTCTAAGAATTGCTGACACAATAGCTTACAGATTAAGAACATGTATTCGGTTTAGAGTGGTCCAGTATGTGACAGTGTTCATGTTTCACTACAAAGTGGCTTAAAAAAGTCAGTATATTTTACTGGAAAACATAACTTGATAGGGATTGTTTTCAAATATATCCTCCCAAAACACAAATAAAGTAAATCCAGAGATGCAATTAAAAGGTTGTTTTTGATGTTTTTTTGAAGCTAGTAGAAGAGTTGTAGTTGTTGTTTTATAACTGATAAAAAAAAAAAACTAAACTTCTAGAGTCCTATTTTCTATAGGACGTAGTGGTGTTAATTTTACTTATATTTTTCAGAGTATGTTTCAGTTAAAGGGCTTAGGACAATTTCTGGAGCTATCTTCCATGAAAATACAAAGAGAATATTTTTGGCTATATATAACAGGATTGATGTTATAAAACAAAATCTGTCCTCTTCATTAAGTTAAATAGATTGACCAGCCATTAGTTATCCAAAGAAAACAGTGGACTATGCTAATTTATAAGTCAGTAGTTTTGCTCAGTTAAATTGAATTAAGAAAGGAGATTAATAAGCACTTTGAACTAACCTAGAATTAAAGTAACTGACACGTAACCAGGATGTATCTATACAAATCTATAGCTATATCTCATCTATTTCAAACATTCACAGTTCTGAATTTTTGTTTATTTGTCAGAGGGTCTGACAGAATGGAGCTATCAAAGAATAATTGATGAATGACCTAGCAGCATAATTCATATCCAGATATCCTGATTAGAAATTCGTCCCCTCCCCCACCCCTGTATTCTATTTCCAGTGAACTTTTTCTTTGCTACGTAATGTTTTAGAATTTGTTTGCTTGGTGAGATTATATTGTCTTTCTTGAGCCTATTTAGGGCACAATTCTGGTCAAAAGAGACAGAAATATACAACATTGTTCTTATTACTTCTATTCAGAAAGAGTATTAGGTAGGGATAAGGAGACACAGTCTTGGCTCTCCTGCTGAAAAGCATCAGCTACTTGTTCTTCCTGGAATTCAAATTAGTCCTTGTGACTCTGTTTCCAAACCTGTGAAACAGAGACAATCAAAGCAGAAAGTACCCATAAGCAGAAATCTATAAATATCAAATCATATTTAAAATGGGCCTTTTATAAAGTAAGTGCTTATTAGATATTTTGTTAACAGTATCATTATCTGCATTTAGAAATGATAAAAGGAGGCCTTTGGTCATTGACTTTTATACTCATTCATTTATTTTTGAAGTTTTTATACAACTTTGTCATAGTTTTCATCTCATTTTTGTCATTCCAACACTCCTGGAGAGTGATGTCACCCTCTCCACTGTCCTCTACATTACCCAGGTGCCCAAGACACCAAAACTCCCGAGGGCGGAATGGGAATTCTAACTCACATCTGCTGCCTACATGTTCATCTGCTCCTGCCACTTCATAACCAGTAATGTATGTTTTGCTTATGTAACTTTTTGAATATTTGGAGAATATATCAATTTTGACATAGAAGAAACAGATTTATACATTTAATAAAACAGCCAAATTTGCCTTTCTTGTTGTAGTTGTATAGGGCAATCACTTGCTAGGTACAGAAAACTCAATTTCGGAGAATAAAAGTATCCATTAAAAGTCTGTGTGCCAAAGATATCCAACAACAAAATTAATTATATGGAAATATTTAATAATATTAATAACATAATATTCATGTATAAGATGATTCTTCTGAAACATATATTTTTCTCATCTTCAGAAAAAAGTTGAAAACTATGATTCTAATCCAATTTCCTAAAGAAAGTTATATGTATCATTCATTTTTTTAATATCACTGCCCTAAAAATCGAATACAGAGACTTCTGATCAAGACTGAATATCACAGACCAAAGTTACTCTTCTGCTCCTACAACAAAAATATCTGACAATATATATAATACTATGCTTTTCAGAAGACCGGAAGTACAAACAGTGATCTCTGAGAGAGGACAAGCAAACAGTATGAGCCCACATTGCCCCAGCTTACTGCCTGGAAGAATCACCAAACCACAGCTGACTGGTGGCGAATCAAACGCAGGCCAAAGGAGTTAACAATTTGTAAGAGAGAAGAATAGAGAGGGATGAACTACATAAGAGAGAGCTCTGGAAATCAGAAGAGGAGCCTCTTGAATCTCTAGCTGAACACTTTCAGAGCATTGGCTTAAGGAAACAATGTAAGGCTGTAGGGAAAATTCACATGAATAGAACCAAAGAACAGTCCCTGAAGCTCACACCAGGGCAAGAATTTTCTGTTTCTCATCAGCCTTATTTGAAAATTGTGATAATTTGTGAATATTGAGTACAATACTCCGAAGGGCATTTCCTCATTTGTGGAACAAAATTAGACCTAGAATTATAGTTGCTCTGGTCCTGTGTAAGGAAGCTTAAGATCAAGCCTCTCAGTCATGGCTTCTCAGCAGTGGCTCTGTTGATATTTGAAGCCAGATAGATCATCATCGCTGGGACACATTGTGCTTTGGAAGGTTTTCAGCATCATCTTTGGCTTCTAGACATTAGATTCCAATAGTAAGCAGCCTGTTAACCAAAAATGTCTCTAGAAACTGACAAATGCCCCACGGTTGGAGGGGAATCACCTCTAATAAAGAAACACTGCTCTAAACATCAAAGTCATTTCAAAAAACTTAACTGCATCCAAGAATGAAGCCCAGGGATATTTATAGCAATATAAGAGTAACCAGCACCCAGCAAGATAAAATTCAATATGTCTGCAACCCATGTAAAAATTATCAGGTATGCAATGATGTATGAAAATGTAATTCATAATGTGGAAGAAAATAAATCAATTGAAACAGACATAAAAATAAACAGGTTACAAACATAATAGACTCAGATATAAAGTAATTATTTAAACTATTTTCCAGACAATAAGGAAAGCAAATGAAAGACTGATCATGTGTAGCAGATGACATACAAAATGTAAAAAAAAAATCTAAGTTTAATTTATATAATGGCTGAGGTGAAAATTCATTGTGGGACATTAACAGAAGATTATATACTGCAAAATAAAAAATTAATGAATTTGAGGAAATAGCAAAAGAAACATTCCAAATTAAATACAGAGGGGGAAATCCTGGAGAAAAAGTGAGAGTATCAGTATACTGTGAGATATCTTCAATGATTGTTTATATATATATATATATATACACACACACATCTAAAACATATATATACATATTACATATATATGTAATTGTAGTTCAAGATATTTGATGAAACAGAAAATATTTGGAAAGTAATGGCTTAAATATATCCATGTTTGCTGAAAATGATAAACCCATAAGTCAAAAAAGCTTGATAAACTTCAAGCATAACAAATATGAAGAAAACCATACCAAATATTAAAAGTCAAAGACATAGAAAAATATCTAAAAGCACTAGAGGAAATAAGTTATATAGAGATAAATGAGGATAACAATACCAGTAGATTTCTACACAAAGCTAGAAAGCAATGGAGCAACAACTTCAAATCCCTATACAAACCCATGCACACAACACACACAATAGAAATCTCCACATAATTTGAACTTCTTTTTTTATTTTTATAATAGCTTTTTATTGTTGTTCAACTACAGTTGTCTCAATTTTCCCCTCACTCTAGCCATCCCTACCTCCCACCCTTGATCCTAACCCCTTTTGGGCAATTTAAACTCCATATGGTAGGAAAATATATATTCCCAAAAAGGGTGAACTGAAGTATTTATTTATTTATTTATTATTGTTATTATTATGTTTATCCTCACCCAAAGACATGCACATTGATTTTAGAAAGAAGGTAAAGAGGGAAAAGAGGGAGAGAAACATCGATTTGGGAGAGGAACATCAATTGGTTGTCTCTCATGTGTGCCCCAACCATGGACCAAATTAGCAACCTAGGCATGTTTCCTGCCCTAGAGTCATATTTGTGACATTTTGGTTTATGCGATGATGCTCCAACCAACTGAGCCAAACTGGCCAGGGCTGAAGATTTTCTTTCAGACATAAAAAGGTCAAAGAATTGACTTTTTAGTGTTTCCAAATTATAGTATTAAATAAATTATTTATTAAAGACAGGAATCATATCGCAAGAAAGTGTACATCTACACAAAAGAATAAATAGCATTGAGGAGGACTCTAAAAGATTTGTTGCTTTATTTCTAGTTAACCATTTAGAGCAAAAATAATAATATAGATGAAGACATATCATTTGAAGTGAAATCTATGGCAAATCCATGGAAGGAGAAAATATAAGTACCAGTGCAAGGCTATTATACTGTATGTGAAATGATATAAAATTACTGTGATACATTTAAAATGTGTGCCATAACTCTTAAAGCAATAACTAAAACAAAACTGCTATAGTTCCAAAAGGCCATCGAAGGAAATAAAATAGATTTTTTATTGTTGTTCAAGTACAGCTGTCTCCATTTTCCCTCTACCATTCCCCATACTCCAGCCATACTCCAGATTTTAAAAATAATAAATGATATATATTTTTGCTATTACTATTTAAAAAGTATATTTATAAAAGAGAATTAAGAAAGAAGCTGGAAAACAATGAGCAAAGACAATATACACCAAAACAAATAGGAAGTCTAGTGAGTACCCTTCAATGGAACTTTCAAAGAATCTTCACATCATGAGCAGTCATTGAAATCAATCTAAACACATAGAATCAGTTTAGTCAAAACTCTTTAATGTTTTTCTAGTTATACTGTTCGAGTGTTCAATACAGTTCATTTGATAAAATTGACAAAAATGTGGAAAGAGCATGAGCCATTCTATGTACTTTGAAATAAGCACATTAAAAATCCTTTGTGTCTATTTTAAAAATACAGTGCAGTGTAACTAAATGGCTTACCAAATTAGTGACTGAAGTTCTAAATTTTGGGTCCACTACTTGACATTTCTTTTTCAAATTCTTTTTCTCAAAGTTGACTTAGTAGAAAATAAACATGTGCTTATTTATTCAAGAGTAAATATGTTTTGTTTATTATTTTTAAGTTATTTAATTGAATTACAAGGAGGAAAAAGAGGAGCTGATTTCTGGAATTCTTCGCTTGATTTTAGTGAAAATACTAAAAAGTGATAATAAGAGTTCTATATTATCTTTAAAGTTTTACATTTCTTTTGGTACCCACACTGCTTTAGCTTCAAATAGATTTCATTTGAAAGAAAATGAATTCTATTTTTCAATTTTATCAGGAGGATAATATGTTTTGATAAAAGAAACTATACCAGTCTTCCATAATACTTAAGAAAAAATATTTTTGTTGCCTGAGATTTGTGTCAGAAAATGAAAATAAAAGATGTTTTAGTCTATGAAGAATACCAGTCATTAACTAACTGTTATTAATAGTCACAATCAGATTTAGGAAATAGATATTGACTTCATGCACTATTAACTCTGTTTCCCTTTGTTTCTGAAGTTAGCACAATGTATCTAGGCTGTGTTATGAAATGTTTTTTATCTAGCTGTGGTGACTTAGTTATCCTAGTCCATATATAAGCCATTGACTTGAAGGGGAGGAGGGTGTATAGTGTTTATGAGCTTTCATTTTATAAACTACAGCAAAAGTGTGATTGGAGTTTGGCTTCTAACATCTGTGCCAACTTGGATACAATTATGTATTTAACTTTTGTAAGACTATTTACTTCCGTCAAATTGATATAATATGTACTCCTCAGAGTTATTATAAAGATTAAATATAATATGACATTTGGTTTGGGTTTCAGCAGACACACAATGTGAGACAAGTGCTCTCACACAAAATTTATCTGGCTCTCATCAGTGTGGCTCAGTTGGCTGGAGTGTCCGCCCATAACCAAAAGATGAGGGGTACAACTCCCCATCAGAATACATACCTAAGTTGTGGGTTCTATCCTCAGTCCAGGGGCATACAACCTCAAGTCCAGGTGACTACAGGAGGCAACCAATAGATGTTTCTCTCTTTCCATTCCTCTCTCTATTCCTCTCTCTATATAAGGCAATGAAAAATATGTCCCCCAGTGAGGATTTTAGAAAAGACAACGAAAAGGTATACTCCGCTGAGGATAAAAATTATCTGGATGTAGCTGCAGAAGACTCTGGTAAGGGACAAGTGAAGTGAGGCAGTGAGGAGAGGTAGCCAATAAAGTTTGCATTATTTAGAAAATACTACTGAGGGTAGCTGGAGCTTAATCCTGTTGTACTGAACAGGGTCTTCTGAGTTATTCCATCAGAGGAGTGAGGAGCTGCAATGTTATTTGAGGAACACTCCTGGGTGTGGGTCTGTGAGTGGAGGAAGAAGGAAGGATGCTAATTATCAGGCTATTTCGTTTCATCTGAGCATGTTCTGAGTCCAAAGAAAGACTCGAGGCAAATAGATGTGGATGAAAGCACCTGCTGCTCATTTTACCACACGATGCTTAGCAGAACATAGAGAAGCACTAAATGCTAGCTCTTAACATGGGTTCTGGGATTCCTTGGTATTCTCCCCAGGCATATGGAGAAAGCAGTAGGATTTAAAGATTCTCTGTGAGATTTCCATGATAGAAGACATGTGTCTGGCCCACCATTACAGGCTATTAAACTATGCTACTTATATTTCATCAATATTATTGCTTATCTATTATTGCCAAACTCTGAATCCGAAACTTTAGCCCTACTACAGCATGCTCCAACTGGTTTAACCTAATGAAGGAGGAAGTAATTTAACATATAAATATATTAATGTGAATGCCAGATTTTAAAGATCAAGCCATAATGTTTTTGTCACTCTGAATCTTGTCAGTACTGATGTGTTAAGCACCAGTTTTGGATTTGAATCTGAATGTTACAGAAAAGAGAAAGTTTTACAAAGCTTTTACGATAATATGACCCTATCTAATTTCCTTGTAGGAGCTACCATTTCCAACACTTTCTAACTACTTTCAACTGCAGAGTTGCCAAAGAAAATTCCTAAACTTACTTGCCTTAGCTGGTAAATCCTGTACATATAATTTATTTTCATTAAAATAAATCAAATTATCTTATATACCATATAATCTTCCCTGCCTATTTGTACTTCTTTTATATCCATGTAGTTTCTAGAAATATATTGTAATAATTAAATACACGGTTTGTAGTTTTAATCCTTTGGAATTTTATATTGAATATTTTGTAGATTGTTTTTTTTTTCCTGAAACAAAATGTCAAGTTGAATCTTTTTTCTCAGGGTTTAATGATATGAAATTAAAATCTCAGAAGCCATAAACCCATAGGGCTAGGGGAAACCTGGAGAGCTGTCTACTGCAAACACACCATTACACCCATGAGGAAGTTCAGGTCCAAGGTTGCATGGTTCACTGGCTTATTCTACTTCAGTAAGTTGAGTTTGCTGCTCCTTTTTTAAAACAAGCATTAGCATATTCATTTCCTTTGCCTTGGAAGTTACAAGTAATTACAAGTATTTGATGCTCACATCAAACTTATAAAGTAGGTTCTGCTACCATAATCATGTGAAGGAGATGATTACTGAGTCCTAGAGAGATTTTGTGACTTAGCCTAAAGTCACGTAGTTGTCTCATGTCAGTAGTCTTCTACTACAGCGTTTGTAATGGTTTTGTGCTATTCCATCTTAGAGCTAAAGCATTCTGTTGAAGTCATTTTCAATATTATTTTAATAAAAATATTACCAGCATAAGAAATAGTACATTCCTTTTTTCAAATTTTTGATTATTAATATAGGTTAGTTTTTAAAACTTTAATGTCAAATAGTAAAAAACATACAATAAAGGCTATTTGTTATACATCCCCATAGTTAGGACAGAAAGTGTGTCATGGCATAAACAACAAGGGCGTTTATGGTAAATGTGAGAAGTGTGGGTTCTGCTGTGAAGCCACTCTGTTCAAGTCTGACCCTGCCACTTGTCTACTACGTGACCAGAGAATTTATGGTATAGCTATTTCTTCAGTAGATTTAATAATCTACTGAATTAAATTCAGTTGATTTAATAATAGTATTTACCTCACAAGTTTTTTGTGTGAGTAGATAATTAATTAGTATATATAAAGGGCTCAGAAAAGAACTTGCACTCAGAGTAAGCACTACAGATCTGCACACTATTATTATCATAATTATTGTTATTTAAACACAGTCTAGAGCATTATTAAATGAAGTTTTCAGGTGGTATGTTAGGCATTAGTCAGGGATTCATATATTTTTCATATATTTTATATATGTATATATTTATAATTTCATATATGTTCATATATTTTATTTTTTGCTTGGGTGAGTAAAGAGAAAATATTTGTAATTTGCTGAATAATATTTGCCATGCAATATTAAATATATATCAAGAATTATTATTACATCCACTGGCAGTATATAGTTCATTGGCCAGAGCTTGGCATGTGGTTATGCCTAACTTGAGGTGGGTAGGAGAGTGTAAGCTTTCTGACATCAGAAATAGAGAAAAACTAGATGTTTGTATAAACTTATAATATGCATTACACTCTCAAACATTCAGCTTTTCAAATAAACACATAATGATTTATATGGCCTGGGTGAAGTGTTCCACAGCTTTGCTGTTTCACATTTCAGTTCTTATTACTGAGTGCAGTTTCTCCCCCTTTACTGCACATCCCCAAAACAATGAAATGGAAGGAAGGAAGGAAGGAAAGAAGGAAGGAAGGAAGGAAGGAAGGAAGGAAGGAAGGAAGGAAGGAAGGAAGGAAGGAAGGAGGAAGGGAAGAAAAATTTTACTTGAGTATAAATAACAGTGTTTATTTCATATTATTCATAGTCAATAAAACATAAATAATAATTTTGGTATTAACTGAAGTTACCTCACATGGAATGAGATCATTTCTATAAATATACATATTAATAACTTTATTTTGCCTATAAAGTTCTAGGGTCCACATACTCCATAAGTGATAGAGGTTTTTTTAAAAAAAGTTGTATAAATCATTTTCCCTGCCCGGAAGTTCACAAAAGCTGAAGGCATTTTATGCAAACTGTGATCAGTGGGCCAAATCCAGCTTACTGCCTATTTTTGTAAATAAATTCTTACTGGACCACACTCACACCCATTTTTTTATGGATGACGCTCTGTGACTGTGTGTGTGGTAGAATAGCACAATTGAATAGTTGCGGCAGAAACCCTGAAGCCTGCAAAGCCTGAAATGTTACTGTTATGCACCTTTATATTCACGGTTTGACTCCAGCTCTAAAGACACAGAGGTCAACTTGATGAAAATTAACAAACACACAAACAAAACACAAGTGTTCATCTGAAATTCCTAGGAACAACAGTCCATTGGCAGGGTTAGCATAGAAGAAGAGATTAACTGACAGTAGTTGCATTTTGACAAGTCAGGTTCTTTGCAACAACAGTATAACCTAATTTCAATACTGTTTCTTTGGTAACTAATTCATATTCATAACTACTGAGCATTTAAATCACTGATAAACTCTACAACTTTAACACAATTTGAGATGTTACTTAAATTTGTAATTCAGGACTTCAGGGATTTTTTCTTTCAAAGAAACATAACCTTAAAAAATACTGTTACACTGGGATTTTCTAAAGAAAAGCCAAGTGAAGAATTAGAGTAATTATGTGGAAAATTTGGGGAAAGACACATTTGCCTCAATAACAAGCAGTTTTCAAAATCACTTTACGTGATGTAATCAGGCAATTTCTGGGATTAAAGGAAAAAAATTCTGCAAAATAATATCATGCTTTAAACTGGAGGGGATTTGCAATGAAATGACTGGGGTAAATCTTGATCTTTAATGCATGTTAGTATTTTGACTGTGCTAGAATTAAAAATTAAAAGTCAAGGGTAATGATGGTATCAAAATTATAAATATTTTTCCCTTTCCATTCTTATTTCCTTGTGTTTTTTTTCCATTTGACCTCTGATAATTAGCTTTATGAGGTAAAAATACAGCCTCATCTTCTGCTCCAGCATTTGCCTTTATAGCACAGACATGAAGACAAAGGGGCCTCTGCTCGAAAGACTCTCTCTACAGTCCATCCTAGAAACCATGCATCTCTAAACAGTTGAGGTTTTCATCATAGTATCAAATTAATAAGCCAGACTAACTTAAAAGCTTTCCACTAGACTGTGGTATTAAGGAACATGTCTTAGACGTTGGCTGTTTTAATTTCTACCAAGCTTGGTATAAAAAAAGGTGTTTTTTTTTCTTTTGCATTTGTTGAAGAGTATTGGGGACCTTAATGCACCATATTGACAGAGTAATAAAAATAGCAAATTGCATTTCAGGCCTTGTGCCAACGTCATTAAACTCTCAGTCATGCCCAAAACAACAACAAGGGCAAAACAAAAGATACAGTTCTCCTCCAACTCAGCTAGGATCCCAGTTAAACTGCAGTCAGCAGCTCCTGACTAGAGTTCCCTTTGCTTTGAACCATCGAGTAGCCCTAGGATACTTTAACTTCAATCATGTAAACAGTCTGCCCTTCTTTCTTTCCAGGTGTTTTGTTAAGAAAAAAGTTTCTTTGACACCTGTTCTTTGAGGTGGGCTACAAAATGATTGAGTGCCCCTCTTTCCTATCCAGTCTCCCCACTCTTGAAATTTACATGTAAAGTATTTAAATGTGCCAGAATTAATAACCCTTTCAGTTGAATCATTGACCCTCAAAAAACCCACTCCACAATTTTAATACTGAACTTGTCTAACGCAAATTGAACAATAGAAAGGGCTATTTGACCCACTCGACCAAAATACAGTCCTGTAAATTATAGGAATAAATTAAAATGTAAATTTTCAAAGTGGTCCACTACTTTTGAAGTCAGTCAGAAAAGGATAGCAATTATGGCTGCATTCATAGATTAAAACTTTCATTCCAGGTGCCACAAAATAATACTTAACAAAACAAAATTAAAATCATAACTTTCAAGAAAGTAAGATATCTTAAAATATTTTGGTATTTAAAAACATAAATTATGTTATAACATTTCCATAGGCCTTAATTCAAACCCATATTATATGATGTCACTATGCCAGTATTTCAGTATTTATTTAAAAAGCATTAAATGTTTTCTTTTTTTAATTTTTATTCCTTTTGTATAAGAAAGATATTTTACTTCTTAATTACAGAATTGTTTTTAAAGAAAATAAATAAGTACCAGCAGAGATGTTGGAAGACCAAATTAGGAGAAGCATGTAATGTACACTCAGGACAAAATTTGTATTTGTTACTTTTCTGAACAGTAATTGTAATTGGGAGTGCTTAAGTATAACTGTTCAACATTACACCATGCCATCTTCAATTGCTTTGTACAATATCTCAGGAAATGGTCCAGCAGGTTTGCAGTAGTTAAAATGAGATTCATTTCCAATATCGATTCACTTTTCTCAAGACAGCACTCCCATCTTGAAAGTCCTCAAATGCTTTGAAATCCTCATTTTTGTTCAGTTGACTGTGAACTTCACTGCCTGTTCTTTCAAAATTGAAATATGGGTCAAGCTTTCACTAGATTTCTTCATGAACCATTTAAACCAACCTACGTTTAAAGACTTTTGGAACTACAAACTCTAAATTTCAGTTTCTTCTCTCCCATCTAATTAAATAAAACTAATTGTGAAGTAGTTCAAACATAAAGAAAAGCAAAACAAATGAGGGAATAGTCATACATCTTCTAATCAGTACATGCTGGTGTACCTGGTCCAGATCTACAATCCATTTCTGCATAGGAGGTGTGTGGTTACCATGTAATCAGTCTGGGATGCTAAGTCAGTATTTTATACAGTCTTACCAAAAGATCATGTTTCCATAGACTACTTTTCCTAGCCTAAGCAGTGAGTCAGAAATGGGCCCAGTTACTTTTCTATAAATCAGAATATAATTGCAAAAAATTAAGAACAAATTCTAAGAACAAATGAAAACCTCAGAGGAAGATACACTTTACTAACCTAAAAAAAGAAGGAAGAGTAGAAAGAAAACCTGAAGGTCAAGGAGATTGCCCATGGGTTTATTTTGAACAGAAAATGGGAATTAGGCACTAAATTAGAGCTTTTGCTTCTATTGAACTGAAATGGTTCATACTGAGCCATAGTTGAAGGGTGAATGAAGGTAAAGTTAGAGAATCACATTTTTAGAGAACCCAGGATGAGATAGCACAATCATCCCTAAGAAGGGGGTGCTAGATCCATCGTTTAAATATAATAGAATATATGTTGGAAAACAATCTTCTTAAAGTTGTTTAGAAGATACCCTGAAAGTATTTTTGCTAACATTAAATTTCTTTGAATGAGGTGGTTGGAAAAATCTGTACATGCTGCCTGTGTGGGATGATAGTTGTAAAATACTGCAGGAACATTATCCCTTACCTCACCGGCTGGTCAGAACAAAGTAGACTCCAGCAAACAGAAACATACAAACCTTGAGTGCTGGAGTTCTGCTGATGTGTTCTGGTATCTATTTCCCTTGTTCTAGTAAGAGTTTCGTTCTTTTCCTGTAGCCTAGTCATGTTGTGTACAGTTATTACATATTAAAAGTATTGAATAGTTATTATGTAATATATAATTAAATTCTGCATAAGAATTAATAACTATTATACTCAAACTAACTTGTGTATAGCTCTCATTGTATACCAAGAACTGTGTTAACACTTTAATCCTCATCATGTTGATGCAATCATTACCTGAATTTTAACTAATGAGACGACTAAGACACAAGAAGTTTTAGTTTCTTGCTCAGGAACACTCAAATAGCTAAGTGGTGGAACCAGGATATAAACTCAGAAAATCTAGCTTCATATATGTACTTGTGTAGTAAGATTAGAAAAAATGATAGATAGATAGATAGATAGATAGGGCCCTCCATATTTACTAGTAATAGTGTAACTTTGGGAGGGGTACTGAATATTAAGTTGTTTTTTTTGTAACAATTATTTATACATGAAGAAAATTAGCCCTTTGTGATATGCAGTATTTCTCCCCAGGGTTTTCTTTTGCCTTTTGATTTGTCCTACCATTCAGATTTTGATTTTTTTTTCTATGTATGTTTTCATATAGTCAAGTATAGCAATGTTTAAGTCATAAAGTATCTAAATTTTGTGTTATGTTTCAAAAAAAGATGTTTTTCAATTTGAATTTATAAAAAATGTCCCCGTGTTTTCATCTAGTGTTTTTATTATTTCATTTTACTCTGAAACATTTAGTTCATTTGGAATTTATCACTTAGCCAATTTGGAAGTTATATATCTTATATTTTACTTACGGTATTTTTGGTTAGGGTCAGGTAGGCTGTTGTAGCCTTTCTTTTCTCCCATCCAGTCTTCTACCCACTTTTATACACATGAGTTGAATTATTGCAATATGAATGGGCTAGGGCCATGCAAATACATTAAGGACTCAGACTCCAAGCATGTCAAAGGCTGTGAACCAGTGTAGTTTCTGCTCCTTGTTTTCTATATTTCAGTGAATCCTATCTCATACTCATATTAAAAATTAAAATTTATTAACAGTATTCTAGATAAAGTCACCAAAATTATCTAATCAGCAAAGCCTTTAAAAATATTTGAATATATTATTTAACTAGAAAGTTATCAAGTACTAAAGCAGTATTTCCCCAGACTGGTATCCATGCATAATTGGTGGCAAGATCAAGGGAAAGCCTTTTAATGCCATAATGGAAGTTCGATTACTTGGTGTAGTTTCTCTTCAATAAACTGTGGTTCTCATGAACCATTTGACCCTCTTCATCAAAGTGAAGTTAATACTTTAATAATGTCATTACCTTCTACAGGGATGGACAATCATACGAGGTTAAAGTATCACCTGAGAACTGGTAAGATATTGTTTGTAGACCTGATGCTGTCTTGAATGAATTTGATAATCAGACATAAGATCCTTAATTTCTATAAAGAAATTCAAACACGTGAACTCCAATTTCACTCTCAGTTCTAAAGTGCTCTGATTCTTGTCATGGCTAATTTGGAGACACTGGTCACTAGATAGTTTAGTTCAAAAAACAGAGTTTGACCTTAGCACAGATTTATTTTGAAGACTGGCTTTCAAAAACATTTCAGTAAAGTTTCATTTTTTAATTATTTAAAATAAAATCTAAAATAATAACCATTTGAAATTGTACTCCTTGAGTGGAGGCATAAATTATTAATCTGCAAAAAAGTAAATTGCATATAACATTTTATAAATAAGAATAGAGAATCACAGCATTAAAATATTATTGAATAATTTCTTAGCCACAAAAACCTATACTCATGAAGGTTTTCGTCTCAGTGTTGAATCATTCAAAAGATTAAAAATAGTATATTCTACCACATCAATTTATGCTGTTCATAGGACAGTAACCTTAGTGAACTTTGACCCATCTACAGTTCCTAACCATCTGCTTCCAAAGGAAAATGATGCTTTCTTCAATGAAAGGCATAAAAACACGGAGTATGTGCCTAATTGCCCAGCTGGCTGAGTTTAGAATAAAACACTGCAAAACTGATTGGTGAATTGATTTTGCCATTTGCTATGGTTTTCTGCAAGCATCTAATCAATTGTGTAGTTTGTGCTGACCCATTTTGGGGTTATTGTGTTCTCTGTGTAATATTTATCTTCAATGCCATTTTAGCACTATGTATTTTTGTACATTTGTAAAATGAAAGCATTCTCCTTATGCTTATTCCAGAGCTTTTGCATGACAGGTCCATATAAAGTACATGTATATGTAATTTAAAAAATGAACTAGTGATCAGCATAATAAAAAGTTCCTACATCTGATATACTCAGAATAGAAATATTTAATTTAATTAAGCTGAGGGACAAACAATATTGAGATACAAGAATTTGAATATTACATCAATGACAAATTGACACTTTTCCCCCTATATATAGCTGATCCATTAATTCATAGATTTCAGAATTTGGAAGTAACCTTAAGTGTCCTCTAATCCAACCAACCATCTAATGCTCAAATTCCCTCTACAACATCTCCACCATGTGGTTATTTGGCCTAAGTCACCACCAAGAGCAGGAAACAGTATGTCTGGAGGAAATTGAATTTATCCTTGCTCAGCCCTGACTATTGTACAGCCCCTCTTTATGTTAAACTCACACTGATCTGTCTGATACTCCTAACAATAGTTTTTAGTTTTACCCATTGGTGAATAATACATTGAGCCTGAATCATTCTCACTAATGTTTCCTTTCCACTGAAAGACCTGTATGAAGAGAGATATTGGCATTATCTAAATCCGTGTACATTTCTGACTCATTTCTTCTAAACATTCTATAATGTGTTCATATTCCTATTAGAATGTGGAACTTAAACCTGTACATTATGCACTCAGGTAGATGATTATCAGAGTAAAGGCAAATTATTACTTCAACTGCCAACATTCTTGACATGATACTTCTGTTAATGCAACCCAAAGAGACATTGATAAAAACCACACACTACTGCACTGTGGTCTGTAACCCCTAAATTGCTAACAGATATAGCACTTTTCTGTAATTATGCAGTTAGCTTTCGGCATTTTACACCTAACAGAATACATTTAAGTTTGCTCAGATTAGCTATGAACATTCAACTTCCAGCCTTTCCTTCAAATTAAAATCCTAATGAATTTTATTTAAAATCTATAATTTAATATTTAATTCCTATAATTCCATTAGTTAGTTCAGCTACATACGATGAGAAGAAATAGTAATCGTGGCTTAAGCACAATTAAGCTTATTACTGTCTCATGTGTAAAAGGTCAGGAGGTCAGAAGACCAAAGCTGACACTGCAGGTCCGTGTGGCCCCCAGTGGCCCAGGGTACCCTCTTCCTCTTGTACTTTCACTGACATGGTTTTCTTCCTCCAGTTTGACTCAAGTTCCAAAAGGGGTCCCGCTACTATCTCCAAGGAGACTGCCAGGAGAATTTTAAAAAGACAGAAGAAGAAAATTAAGCCCTTTCAACTGACCCAGTTGTATTTTCAAAATATTATTTTTCTTAAGTCTATGGTTATACATCCGTGTAAGGAATAAAGACAATGTACTTTTATTTCACTTGGCAATAGCCTGAAGTAGAAATGTAGTTCCTCTTGCTAAGGAGAAAAGAAAGAATCACATTTTTCCAGGCATATGTGAAATATGAAAAGAATTGCTTATCCGTTAGGTCATTAATCAAGCCACAACAAATTCCCAAGGATTAAGGGAAAAAGAAGTTTCACCTTCACAAAAATTAAAATGCTTATAATGTCTAGCAAGGATATATCACAACAAAAACACCCTTCTGGTGGAAGTGCAAATTTGTTTAACAATTCCGAAAACCATGTTGTTATTAACTAGTAACATTGAATATCTATTACTTCTAACTCAACAATTCCATTCTGAGAAGGATGTCCTGAATATAGTCATTAGGACACATGTGCTAAAATATTTGTGATAGCATAATACCGAAAAAGTATGTCAACAGCAGTAGAAAATGACCATATTATTTATATAACAGTCACATCAACAAGGATAAACCTTGAAAACATGATGCTTCATAAAAATATAAAAGTCCCTAAAATATAAACATTATGAGATTATTTATATAAAGAAAACAGGTGAAAATAACCAATTTATTATTCGGTCATTCAAACATGTACTGCTTTTAAAAATTAATGAAAAGTAAATGATGACAAAATGAGTAAAAAAAAAATGTTTTGGAGGGAGAAAAAGACCATGAGGGTAGGAGATGAGATGGTAGAAGCTTTACTAAGTAAGACTCCATATCCAGGGTGAGTGCCCCATATAATGTAAAAATTGTATGTATACATTTCACATTCCACACACTCTTTTATGTATAACAAGCTTCATTGAAAAAATGTAAAAGATAGGCAGAAGATGCATATGTTCTGAGTAAAAGAAACTATATGAAATGGTGTAATAAAGTTTTGAAAAAAGGGAAGGACATTAAGGTAATGCAAACTAAATATAAACAGGACTTAATTATGGAATTGCCTGACATTTACTATAAAGAGGACTTAATTAAAGGGACATATAATAGAATAACACAAGGCAACATTTATAAATATTTCACAGTCCTAATTCTGTATGAAAGATATAACCTGGACAATAAAGCAAATCTATTAAAAGGCAAAGAGAAGTTTGTTCTGATATTTTATGCATTTGTTGATGTTTCCACAATACCTAAAACAGGGCTTGTAATACTGAGCATTAAAATTGCTTTGTTTAATGAATAGAAGAAATAATTTTAATGGAAAATACTCATATATTAAAGCTGTTAAATGCAGAATAGTTATAAGGAATTAAGAACATAATGCAGCCCTGGCTGGCGTAGCTCAGTGGATTGAGCGCAGGCTGAGAACCAAAGTGTCCCAGGTTCGATTCCCAGCCAGGGTACATTCCTGGGTTGCAGTCCATAACCCCCAGCAACCGCACATTAATGTTTCTCTCTCTCTCTCTCTCTCTCTCTCTCTCTATCTCCCCCCCTTCTCTCTCTAAAAATAAATAAATAAAAAATAAAATCTTTAAAAAAGAAGAACATAATGCAATTAAATAATTGCAGAATATGTATACATTCCTGTACATATGCTTATGTGTACAAAAATACACTTCTACATTTATTTGTTTTATAATCATTTTTACTGTTATTCTATTACAACAGTCCCATTTTTTCCCCTTTGCCCTCCTCCACCCATCCTACACTCTGTTCCCACAATCAATTCCTGCACTATTGTCCTAGTCCATGGGTCATTCATAAATGTTCTTTGATGTCTTTTCCCCATCTGTATCATTATCCTCTTCCCCCATCCCCTCTGGTCACTGTTAGTCTGTTCCATGTTTCCATGCCTGTGGTTGTACTTTGTTCATTAGTTTATTTTGTTCATTAGATTCCTCTTATAGGGGAGATCATATAGTATTTATCTTTTACCAACTAGCTTATTTCATTTAGCATAATACTTTCCGGTTCCATCCATGCTGTCATGAAGGGTAGGAGTTCCTTCTTTCTTTCTGCTGCATACTATTCCATTGTATAAATACACCACAGTTTTTTGATCCTCTCATCTGGTGATGGGTACTTAGGCTGTTTCCAGCACTTGGCTATTGTGAATAATGCTTCTAGGAGCATAGGGGTGTATAAGTTCTTTTGAATTGATGACTCAGGATTCTTAGAGTATATTCCTAGTAGCAGAATTGCTAGGTCAAAAGGAAGTTTATTTTTAGATTTTCGGGAAATTCCATATTGTTTTCCACAGTGGCCACACCAGTCTGCATTCCTACCAGCAGTGCAGTATAGTTCCCTTTTCTCCACATTTTCACCAGCACTTGTCATTTCTTGATTTATTAATGATAGCTATTCTGACAGGTGTGAGATGATATCTCATTGTGGTTTTAATTTGCATCTCTCTAATTGCTAGTGATGTTGAGCATCTTTTCATATGTGTATGGGCCATCCGTATGTCTTCCTTGGAGAAGTGTCTATTCAGGTCCTTTGCCCATTTTTTAATTGGATTGTTTGTCTTCCTGGTGTTGAGTTATCTGAATTATTTATGTAGTTTGGAGATCAAACCCTTGTCCTAAGTATCTTTGCCAAGTATGTTCTCCCATACAGTTGGTTCCTTTTTCATTTTGATGTTTTCTTTAGCTGTGCAGAAGCTTTTTAATTTGATGTAGTGTCTTTTGCTTATTTTTTCCTTTATTTCCCTTGCCCCAGGAGATATATTGGAAAAAATATTGCTGCATGGAGTATCTGAAATTGCACTGCCTATGTTTTCCTCTAGGACTTTTATGGTGTCACAACTTATATTTAAGCCTTTTATCCATTTTGAGTTTATTCTGGAGTATGGTATAAGTTGGTAGTATAATTTCTTTTTTTTGTATATTCCAGTCTAGTTCTCCCAACACTACTTATTGAAGAGGCTATTTTCACTCCATTGTATGTTCATACCCACCTTGTCAAATAGTAATTGACTGTAGAGAATTGGGTTTATTTCTGGGTTCTCTATTCTGTTCCATTGATTTGTGTGTCTGTTCATATATCAGTACCAGACTATTCTGATTACAGTGACATTGTAGTATAGTTTTGTATCAGGTATTGTGATCCTTCCTACTTTGTTCTTCTTTCTCAAGATTACTGAGGCTATTTGGGGTCCTTTCTGGTTCCATATAAATTTTTGAAATAATTTTTCTAGATCTTTTAAATATGTCCTGAGTATTTTAATAGGAATTGTATAAACTCTATAGGTTGCTTTGGGTAGTATGGAAATTTTGATGATGTTAATTCTCCCAATCCATAAGCATGGTATATGTGTCCTTTTATTTATATCTTCCTTAATTCCTTTCTTCAGTGTTCTATAGCTTTCTGAGCATAGGCTTTTTCCTCCTAGGTTAAATTTACTCCTAGGCACTTAACTTTCTTTTTGCTATACAATAAATGGGTTATTTATCCTACTTTCTCTTTTTGATGTTTCATTGTTGGCATACAAAAATACCCTCAATATCTGAATGTTAACTTTGTATCCCACTATTTTGTCAAGTTAACTGCTTAAGTTGAGTAGATTTTTAGTGGAGACTATAGGGTTTTCTATGTACCCTATCATGTTGTCTGCAGGTAATGACAGTTTTACTTCCTCTTTTCCAATTTGGATGACTTTTATTGCCTTTTCTTGACTGATTTCTATGACTAGAACTTCCAATACTATGTTGAATAAAAGTGGTGAAAGCAGACACCCTTGTCTTGTTCCTGATCTTAAGGAGAAAGCTTTAGATATTGTCCTTTGAGTATAATGCAGACTACAGACTTCTTGTATAAGGCTTTCATTATGTTGACATATGCTCCCTCTACTCCTGCATTGCTGAGGGTTTTTATCTTAAATGGGTGCTTGATTTCATCAAATGTTTTTTCAGCTATTAATATAATCATGTGAATTTTGTCCTTTATTTTGTTTATGTGGTGTAGTACATTTATTAACTTGAGAATATTGTACCATCCTTGCATCCCTGGGGTGAATCTCACTTGATCATAGGGTGTGATCTTTGTAATGTGTTGCTGAATCTGGATTGCCAATATTTTATTGAGGGTTTTAGCATATATGTTCATCAGAGGTGTTGGCCTGTACTTTTCCTTCTTTGTTGTGTCTTTACCTGGTTTTTAGAATTAGGATAAGAGTGGTCTCATAAAAAGAGTTTGGGAATCTTCCCTTTTCTTGAATTTTTCATATAGCTTGAGAAGGTTAGCAGCTAGTTCTTCCTTAAATGTTCAGTAAAATGCACCTGTGAAACCTTCTGGTCCAGGCCTTTTGTATACCAGGAATTTTTTGATTACTGCTTCCATTTCATTAGTTGTTATTGGTGTATTCAGGCTTCTTCATTCAGTTTTGGAAGATTGTATGTTTCTATGGATTTGTCCATTTTTCCCAGGTTATCCAATTTCTTGGCATATAGTTGTTCGTCACAGTCCTTTGTATGTCTGTTGTATCTGTTGTCATTTCTCCTCTTTCATTTTTATTTTATTTGTTTGTTCTTCTCTCTTTCTTGATCAGTCTGGTTACAAGTTTGTCAATTTTGTTTATCTTTTCAAAGAGCCCGTTCCTGGATTTATTGATCCTTTGGATTTTTCTTTTAGTCTCTATGCCATTTAAGTCTGCTCTGATCTTATTTCCTTCCTTCTACCCACTCTGGGCTTTATTTGTTGTTTTTCCTCCAGTACTTCTAGAGGTAGGATTGTTTACTTAGAATTTTTCTATCTTCTTTAGGCAGGCTTACATTGCTTTGAACTTCCATCTCAGGACTGCCTTCTCTGTGTCTATGTATGTCCATTTTCATTTGTTTCCTACTACTCCCTGCTTTCTTCCTTGATCTCATTGTATACCATTTCATTATTTAATATCGTGTTATTAAGTTTCCATGTATTTGGATTTCCCCCCCAGACTTTTGTTTCTAATTTCAATTCCTTGTGATCTGAGCACATGCTTGATACGATTTCAATTTTCTTGAATTTGCTGAGTCATGTTTAGTGTTCTACCATGTAGTCTACTTTGAAAATGTTCCATGTGCAATTGAAAATAATTTATATTTTGCTTCTCTGGGGTGAAAAGTTCTGTATATATTAATTAAGTCCATTGGATCTAGAGGGTCATTCAGTGCCATAATATCTTCATTGATTGTTTGGAATATCTATCCATTATTGACAGTGGGGTGTTAAAATCCCCTACAATGACTGTTGTTCTCAGTATATTTCTTGAAGTCCTCCAAGATTTTATTTATATACTTAGGTGCTCCTATGTTGGGTACATATATGTTTATAAGGGTTATATTCTTCTGTAGGACTAGAGAAGAATACTCCCTTAAGTATTATGTAGTGACCTTCTTTGTCCTTTTGTATTGCTGCACCAGCTTTCTTTTCATGTTTGTGTGCTTGGAATATTTTTTCCACCCCTTCACTTTTAACCTGTGCAGATATTTTGTCCTGAGCTCTGTCTTATAGATAGTATATGTGTGGGGCTTGTTTTCTTATCCATTCAACTACCTTGTTTTTTTTTTATTGGATCATTAAATCCATTTATATTTAAGGTTATTATTGATAGATACTTATTCATTGCCATTTTTTCTATACCTGTGTTCCTCTCACTCTCTCTTTCTCTCTCTTTCTCTCTGTCTCTGTCTCTCTCTCTCCTTCTTTTTTTTAATAGAAGTCCCTTTAGCATCTCTTCCAGTGTTGGCTCATTGGAGATGTGCTCTTTTAGCTTTCTTTTGTCTAGGCAGCTCTTTACATCACTTTTCATTTTAAATGAGAACCTTGTTGGATAGAATAGTCTTGGTTTTAGATCCTTATTTTCATACCTGGGATATTTCATGGCAATCCCTTCTGACTTGTAGTGTTTCTGCTGAGAACTCTTCTAATATGGTTATGGCACTCCCTTGTATGTTACTAGCTGTTTCTCCTTTGCCTTTAAAATTCACTCTTTGTCTTTAAAATTTGTCATTTTAATTATAATGTGTCTTGGAGTAGGACTCTTTGGGTTTATCTTGATTGGGACACTCTGTACTTTCTAAACTTGTATGAATTTTTCCCTTACCAAGTCAGGGGAGTTTTCTGTCATAATTTTTTCAAACAGGTTTTCTATCTCTTGTTCCTTTTCTTCTCTTTCTGATATTCCTGTGATGCAAACATTGTTACCTTTCATGTTGTTCTGAAGTTCCATTCAACTATCCTCTTTCCTTTTGGGTCTGTTTTGTTTTGTTTTGTTTTGTTTTGTTTTGTTGCTCTGACTGGGTGTTTCCTTCTACCTCATCTTTCAGCTCACTGATTTTGTCCTCTGCTTCATTTACCTGCTTTTAATTCCTTCTAGGGTATTTTTCATTTCAGATATTGTATTCTTCATTTCTTCCTATTTATAATTCATAGTTTCTATGTCTTTTTCATTATTCTGGAGTTCCTACTAGATTCCTTGTGGTTCCCATAAAGTTCCTTGCAGTTCTCACTGACTTCCTTGAGCATCCTTGTAGCCATTATTTTGAATTCTATGTCTAATAGATTGCTTGCCTCACTTTCATTGAGCTCTTCTTCTGAGGATTCCTCCTTTAATTTGATTGGGCTTACTTTTTGTCTCCCTTTTTAAGTGACTCTTTTTTGTTTGTTTCTGCATCTCAAGTTGCTCTGCTTTGCCTGCCTGTCTTTGTGGGGTAGAGTTTTGTGCTAGGATTTCTGCTGGACTCAGTGGTACAGTGTCTTTGATATCCTGATCTGGATACTCTAGGGTTGTCCTTCATCCAGTATATGTGGGCTCCATTTTTGTACCTAGGCTTTGATTACTGATGGCTTATTTGTTGGTGTATGTGGGCGTCAACCCACAGGGCTCTGCTGGCCACCACAGATAGAATAAGTCTACCAATCACAACTGCTCATGGCCAGCCTCTACCCAACCCATGTGTAGATAGAATCCCCCTCTCTCTCTGGCACTTTCCCAGTTGTCTTTGCCACTAAAGATGTGGGTGGGCTGCTTGCTGTGTGTGAGCATTGCCTGGATCTCCCCGACTTTGTATATCCAAGTCACTCTTGGCCCAGGTTTGAAGGTTCTCTGTCCTAGGAGGGTAGGGAGCTACAAAGCTGCAATGTCTGACTAGGTTCTCCATACCTCAGGTGCCATGCACAGGGTATTTCCCCTCCAACCTATAAAATCTCCTTACTGTCCATTGTGAAGCATCTTCTGTACTCCTTGGCTTTCAGACTTCATATCAGCTAAAATTTCATTGAACATTTAGTTTGTCAGAAGATCAGCTGAGTATCTATCTGAGTTGGGGGCAAGAGCAAGTAGACTCAGATTTCACCTACTTGGCTGCCATCGTCTCTCTGTACATATATTTCTACATCTGATTTTAAATAGTACCAAATATTCAGAACCATAAAGATTTTAAAGGCCAAATGTTCTTATTGTAATCAAATAAAATTAAAAACAAGTACCAAAATGGTTACCAAAAACAGTTACTAGTAGAAAATAAGAAAATAAGAAAATATTATTATATACCACTGGAATTAAAAAGAAAAAAAATGGCTGGTGTGGCTCAGTTGGTTAGGCATCATTTCACGAATGGAAAAGTCACTGGTTCGATTCCTCGTCAGGGCACATGTCTACATTTCAGGTTTAGTTCTGGTCCCTGGTCAGGTGCTTATGAGAGTCAACCTTGATCAATGTTGCTCTCTCACATCAATATTTTTCTCCCTCTTTCTCCCTTCCCCTCTCTCTAAATAAAATAAATATTTTAAAAAATGAAAAATGAAAGTGGATGTTTAAATTATCTAAAAAACAACTGCATTTCATACCAAACCACCTGTAGTTAGCAACATGGTATACCCTGGGCTGCCAGAAGGCTGAACAACATGTGGGTCCTAGGGCAAATTCATCCTGAAACATACAGTAGGAAAAAACAACAAAACTATATCTATCTTACTTCTGACACATCATGAGAAGTCCAGGCTCTCTGGAAAAGACAATGCTGGGAAAAATAGGAGGCAACAGGAAAAGAGGAAGACCAAATATGAGATATATTGACTGCATAAAAAAAAGCCATAGGCATGAGTGGACAGGACTGAGCATGGCTGCTGAGACAGGACATTGTGTCACTCTCCTACTCTTTCACAGCCACCAGGAGTCCCAGCCAACTCCTCAGCACATGACACACGCATTCAGAGGAAAATGTGAAGATTTAATTGACCTGTATGTTAGACTAAAGAAAACACTAAAACTGAAAATGTTTAATATTTTTAAGGAAAGTAGAAAGTGGAAATTTTATAAAGAACTAGAATTGAATTAGTAGGGAAAAAAGAATAATAAATATAACTACTGGATTCCTAAAGATGGGAATGCCATTTAAAAAATGTGTAAGATCACAAATCAAAGAAGAGGACAAAAATAGAAATGTTAAGGGACAGTAAAATAGGTATAAACATACATAAAGGTTAGAATAAACAACTGTATTAAAAATTGAAAATTAATAATTGAACATTTTATTAGTAAACTAAAAATACCAAGATTTATACAAGAATAAATGGAAAATGTAACATGAAAACTTGCAAAATTGATTTCAAATCTATTAGTAATGAATATACTAGAGTAACAATTTCACAGCTGAATTAGGTATGAAATTTAAATGATGTATTATTCCAAATATGGAAAAACCTATAAAGCTACCTGGTTATTTGATGTACCTGCATAGATTATACCAAAATATAATAAAGACAAGGTTATAGACCTACAAATAGCATTTAGGACTAAAAAATACTAAAATTTATTTTAATTAATATCAGACACTAGATCAGGGTTTTTACTGTTGCTACCATAGTTTCTATAGCAATTGCAACAAAACACAAAATAAAATATATGTGTAACAAAATAGAAAACTATACTAAAATACAGTATTTAAACATAGTAACTGAAATATAAAATGTTAACAATGATATATCTTATTAAATAAAATGATTGTTGAAAAAGTAAAATGGTCTGTTCTTGGTGACTGTATAGTGTACTTTAATATAAACTAAAATACTCATAGGGAATAAACAACCTACTAGAATCTTTAAACTGACTGAACAAGATGTAATACTAAGTATTTAGCTGCTCCTACAAACAATATACAGTTAAAATTGAAATTTAAAAAGAATTCTATGCATAATAGCAAAAACAACATAAAGCATCTTGGCAAAATTAGTGAGAAAGACACACAACCTATATAGCATATAAAACTGTAGTCATTAAAAGGCACACATCAAGATAAGAACCTATAGAAATATACAACACATTACTGAATAAAAACTCAATGTCATAAAAATATATTTTTTCAAAATCCACACACTTCAATACATTAAAAATTTAGCACACTATTTCATTTCAGTAGGTAATGGATGGTGTACTGTCATGGATGGTGTACTAAAAAAATTATATGGTATATTTGAGGACATGTTAAATAGAAATATCACAACTGGTAGTAAGACTAATTGCTTTTCTGCTTAGTACACAGAATCATGGTGACCATGACCTTGACTTATGACATAATAGCTACTCACCCAAAGGTGTTTTCAGTGTTATTTATAATCAAAATAGGAAGCAGCCCAAGTGCCCATCAGTAGATGAGTGGATAAAAAAGTCATAGTACATTTATACAATGGAATACTACTCACCTGTAAAAAAGAAGGAAGTCTTAACTTTTGTGACAGCATGGGTTGATCTGGAGGGTATTATGCTAAGTGAAATAATCCAGCCGAACAAAGATAAATACCATATGATTTAAGTTATACCTGTAACCTAATGAGCAAATTAAGTTAACAAATAAAATAGAAATAGACTCATAAATACAAGAAACATACTGATAGCTGTCACATGGGTGGAGTTTTGGGGGACTGGGTGAAGAAAATAAAGGGATTAAGCAAAAAAGTGAAAAACCTCATAGACACAGATGGCAGTATAGTGATTACCAGAGAGAAAGGGGAGAGGAGGGAGGCAGAAGAGAGTAACGGGGGATAATGGGTGATGGAAGGAGGCATGAATGTGGGCGGTGAACACACAATACAACATACAGATGATATATTATATAATTGTGCATCTGAAACCTATATAATTTTAACTAATGTCACCCCAATGAATTCAATAAATTTTTTAAAAAGGCATTTGAGGGAATAGAGGGAATAGTTTTGGAAAATAATGCTTTAGGATTATTAGGCTATTTATAATATTTGAGCAGTATTAGCATTTGTAAAACAATTATTTTGAAAATAATATTACTACATCACATATAATAATTGTAAAGAACCGTGCTCATTATTTTTATCACTCTCTTGTATGTGACAAAACAAGTAAATACCTGGTATGCAGGAGTGGAATCTTTCTAAAATCCTGTTTTTATATTTTTATTTTTTTTTATTCTCATATAAAGACTATTATTGGAATACAATACAATTTGGTATGCATGTATTTTACTTTAAGTCAACTAATGACATGCCAACGGCTTTGATTCTTTCTTTACGGCATTATTCAGTGTTTTAAAAAATGGTCTGCCAGGACTGGAGTTCTGTAGGCTAAGGCACATCTTTATCACCAGCTAATATGGTATCTGCTCTCTCAAAAGACGGGTGCAGAAACAATAGCGGAGCCTCCACATCTGTCTCCTCCAGGTGGCAGTTGTGCTTCCTTCCCCACTGTTTTCTTCATTAACGCTAATTTACTCTTTGAAGAATTGGCAACTGTTTTTGCAAAATTTGAGCATTTTTTTCCCCTTAGAGGAATAGATCTGAGAATTTGCAGGACTGATTAAATTAAAAAATAGTTGTGGAGTGAGTCTCTTGGCCTCACAGATATTACTCCCTGTTTCTCAATCTGAGGAGTACAGTTTAATGGCATGATCTCAGCTCTGTAAACAAATCCACATTCCAAGAAACCTCATTCCATGAGGAACTTGGATAGGTAGTTTCAAAAGAAAATATGTACTTTTTTTTATAATAACAAGGAAGTCTGAATCTTATCCTAGGATGAAATACATTCTCCATCCCCACCCCTTAAATCTTTAGAGTGTGTCAAAGAGCATTTGGCATATATACAGTGTATACAGGGTGGGACAAAAGTAGGTTTACAGTTGTTTGTATGGAAAATAATACAATAATTAACTAATAATAACACACAAATAAACTCTGTGTTTCATGTACTCAAAACTGTAAACCTACTTTTTGCCTCACCCTGTACATGCAGGTGGAAAAAACTGGCAGTAACACTTTGTAGTCTTTATGTTAAGAAATAAAAGCTTTTAAACATTAACAAACAGGAAAGGGATTTTGTATACTCCTTTTTTAAAAAATAGAAGAGAAATATTCTTTTATTTTCATTTATTTAATTCATATGCTCATTCAGTAAATAACTGATGAGTTTCTTCTATATTCAAGGGACTGTGCTAGTTGCTATGAGGATCAAGTTCCACTTTAAAAGAATTAGATTTTAATAAGACAGATTACATGCTTTCAATCATTCTACAATAGTATGAAGTGGACAATAATAACTTTATTATTGAGTAAATGGTTTTGAAAAATAATACATTAGGAGTATTAGGTTATTTCTAATATTCGAGCAGCACTATAATTTATGAAGTATTTATTTTGAAAACAGTATTATTTTTCACATATGCTTGCTTGGCTAAAAAGCTCATTTGCTTTTTTCATAAGATAGCTCTAATATCGTTTAGTTGTCTTTAACTTCATTTGAAACAAGTTTGTTAGATTGTATTGTGACAGCTGTCATATTAGTGTGTATTTAAAAAAACCTTATCAAAATTGGTAAAATTTTGTGTAGCCACTTTAATATTGAAGATGGAAGAAAATATACAACATTTTTGGCATATTATGCATTATTATTTCAAGAAAGGTAAAAAGGCAACTGAAACAAAAAGAGATTTGTACAGTGTATGGAGAAGGTTTTGTGACTGATAAAAAAAGTAGTTTGTGAAGTTTTGTGTTGGAGATTTCTCATCTCCACAGTCGGGTAGACCAGCTTAAGTTGATCACAAGTAAATCAGGACATTAAGTGAGAACAATCGATGTTATACTACACGAGAGATAGCCAACATACTCAAAATATCCAAATTGTATTAGTGGAAGTGATATATGTGTCTTTCATTTTATGGAAAAAACCATACAGACATTTGGGCCAACCCATAATAATTGTTCATCATCTCTATCATTCAGACTAGAAAATGAAATGTGTTCATGAGATAATTCCCATAAGATAGACTGACTTGTGGTAGGCCCCTTCTAAAATGATTCCATTTTGGAATTACCACCTCTGTGTAACTCCCTCTCTCTTAGTGTGGGTTGGATCCAGTGACAAGCTGCAATCCAAAAGCACAGAACCAAAAATGATGGAATGTCACTTCTAAGATGCAGGTATAAAAGGCTCCGACTTTTATAATGCTCCTGGGTTCTCTTAGACTCTTCTTGCTTACTTGGTTCTCTAAAGAACCGCAATGTTATGAGATACCCTTTGGAGAGGCCCGGATGGAAAAGAGCTGAGGTCAACTTCTGGTCAATAGCCAGCAAGAAATTAAGGACCTCAGTTTATGAGAAAATGATTGTCAATGAACATGTATATGAACTTGGGAAAATAGATCCTGTCACAGTCAAGTCTTGAGATGTGTGGACATCCTGACCAAAACCTTGAGAGACTCTAAGCCAAAGGTCAGAGTTGTGGCTAAATTTCTGATCCATAGAAACTATGAGGTAGTAAATGTTTGTTTTCTTAAGATGCTACATTTTGTGATATGTTGTAAGCAGCAGTACATAACTAAAACAAAATATAAGTGGTTCTAAGAGGAAGATTTTGCTAGTGAGTAATGGTCTTTAGGAAACTCCTATATGCTAGACATGAATTACACAATAAAGGACAAAACAGTTAAAGATTGTGCTTGTTGACATGATAATCTGCTAATAAAACATCCAACAATGATGCAGATAATTAGTTAAGTTGTGGTAAGAATAATGAAAAATGTGCAGTGTGCAAGGAGTTTGTAAAATAAGGGTGTCCCATCTAGGCTGAGAAGTCAGTGATGACTTCCCTCAAGAAATTATATTAAATTGGTAGGAGGGTGAAATTAGTGACTAGGATAAGGTGTAGAGAACTTTCTTTGTAGAAAAAAAGAGGCATGTGCAAAGCCTTGGGGCTGGAACCTGGTATGACAAAGATTTTGTCATGTTGAGCTTCATAGAGCATTAAGTATTTGGGATTGTTTCCTAAGAGCAATACTAAGAAATTGAGGTTTAGTGGAGGACACTACTTAGTTATTATATTTGTAATTTTATAGGGATCTCCCTAGTTACCTAATGGAGAAAGCATGGATACCAGAAAGCCAGTTAGAAAGCTGAGAAATAATAGAGACTTCATTTCAGGTAACTATGATGGCGATAAAACATACTCACTAGAATGTAATCACTGTGGCACTACAACAAGAACTCACACAATATCGACATTCTACAGAGATGCAAAATATTTACTATATATGAATATTACTTTGTTTAATCAGTCAGAATTACTTAATGATAATTTATAACATATAAAAATATTCTTCACATATGGAGAAATATGCATAACTGCAGAAAGGCTAAAGAGATCAGTTCTACTTAACTACAGATTACACTAGAATAATACCATTTCATTCCTCTGGAGAAAAATGATTATAATACCTTAAGAGACTTAACTTTTACCAAAAATTAAATAATGATTTTATATTTTTTGTTCATCCCTTTCCACTGTTTCATTTTTATCATAGCCACACAGGTTAACACCATTGAAAAAACTATTTTTCACATTGATGTGAGGAACAGATAAGTACATGGCATATAATAGCAGAATAATTTATCTTTTCCTTTCCAACATTTTCTCCCAGAAGGATCAGAGTTCAAGTAATCAGTGATGTAAAATGATATAGTGCCACACATATTAAGAAGTAAAATCTATCAGTGGACACTTGAAGGAAAATCACCTTCTACTTTAATAGATTCCAGGAGGTAATCCCGGCTAATCACTTGAAGAAAAACTTTCTTTCCAATCTAGCTTAGTACAAAGAATAATAGTGCACCTTATGGGATATTCTGTATTATTATACAAAAATATTATAGTCAGATGAAATGAAATTCAGAGCATGTCTGTGATGATGAGACCATATAGTGGCAGTGTTGTGTTTTCTACCCTACTGCACAGTAATGAGTCACTTACAGGGAATTAAAAATGGCGTATTTTACCAATATGATACTTGGCTTTTCATCTTAAACTTTACATCCAATAAATAAATAACAATTCTGAATGTTTTGTAGTTAGGTCCTGTGTTGTAAAGATCAACTCATAAAAAAGAACACACTATAAAATACAGAGCCAGTATTAGACTATTATAAAGTATTTTAAAAGATAGTGTGCATCCATTCCTCACCAGAGGACTATAAAATTATTTCCTTTCCCGATGTGCCTACTTTTCTGTAGCAAGTTTTACAGAAGAATCATACATAACCAGGTCCTCTTCATATGTGAAGAGGAAGCACCTAGAAATTTGGCTTTATTTTGAGTTCAGTTCAACCTTTTGCTCAAAATTCTGATTCTCTTAATAAAAACACATCTTGTTTTGCCAAATGTTGGTTCTTTCCCAGGAGTCTAGTTCCCTGCCTTCATGTAATGATTATGGGGCATGATTGTTCAGGTTTCACTGATTAGTGCTTGTCACCTTGATAGTCATTTCCACCTCATTCTGATAAAGGGCACACACGCTCTCATCATCTTTGGGTTATTACACTTGGTTCATATTCCATGGTTATTGACTGTGTACTTCCAACTTAGATTTAAATAAAAGGCCAGTTATACCATATTAGACAACCCATGCTTACATTTTATGAAGGTCATGCTTATGTCAGGAGCTGTTAAGCCGTCAACCTAGACTCCAAACATCTGTTCAGGGTTAGCGTTTAATAAATCCCTAGGTATCTACAGTAGAAATATAATGAAATTGTGTATGAAATACAAAGATTAGAATATACTTATTATTTTGTTGAAATATTGAAGATAAAGATTTAAAATAGTATTTGGAGAATTGTTCTGGTTACTACAACAGAGGGTGCACAGAGATTTGGTAAATACTCATTTATTGATCATCTATTGAACAGTGAAATGCAGAATTCTAGAAATAAGAACAAAAGCTAATTTTATTTTTTATTTTTACTTCAGAACTTAAGGAGTTTTCATAAATAAAATTGTAATAACCGATATTTATGAACACATTTTTACAAACTTGTGATGCAGAACACCATATTTTACCAAGTACCTCAGAGAAAGCACTTATGCAATGTTTTTCCACATGATAATATACTTCTGTACTACTGCCAAAACCAGTAAGGAAGTCAGTTAAATAATGTCTCTTTTCTCAAAGCTTGGCAGGAAATAGTGCTCGCTGTTCTTAAAGAGGAAGAGCTGCTACTGAGACATCTGCCTTTGTCATTTACAGATGGGCCTACTACTGCAAAATGTTTCACAGTGGAGCTCTTAAGTGTAGAAAAACTAATAGAGAAAAGATAAAACAGACCACTGTTCCTACAGCTGAGCTACCACTGAATCGCTGTTTCTTATTTTAACAAATTAATCTATTACAGTTTCCACTCATTGTTATGTTAGCCCTCATAACAAAATTGAACCATATTTATCCTTTTTACAGGGAAGACAATTCATGATTATAAGATCTTGGAAATTTACCCAGATAGTAAAGGTTTAAGATAGAATTTAATGTGGGCCTATCTGGTCACTGATAATGTACCATTGGTTAAATTATTGTTTTTTTAAAAATTAAGTCACTAATAAGTTCTCATTCTTAAGAAAAATTATTTTTATCAAATTTCAGACACATGCCTTTACTTTTATTTTATTTTATTTTATTATTTTTTTATTTTAATCATTGTTCAAGTACAGTTTTCTCCCCCCTATGTTTTCCATTACCAATTAGAGAAAAAACATTATTAACCTGACAAAAAATGGAATGAAGTATACTCTTTTATCTAAGTGTGACAAGATACAAACTTCTGGCTCATTATTTATAAGGTCATTTAAATGACATGTGGTAATCCAAACATTCTGACTTCTGTTAAAAATGTTTGTTGGGATATCTTGGTTCTAATGTTGCCAGAAACTTAAATTAATTATAGGAGATCCAAGATGGTAATGGAGTAGATGGAAACTATACTCACCGTTTCCCAGGACCAAACTGGAATTACAAGTAAATTATAGACAGTCATTCTAAATAACCACCTGAACACTAGCTGAAGAAATGTGTCATAACCAAGGATTTTTGGAAGAGGCCACATTGAGACTGGTAGGAAGGGCAGAGATATGAAAAAAGCTGGCCAGTTCTCCTGTGGGTGGCAGCTGAGGTTCCAGAGGGATATCTCAGCTGAGGGAGGGAGGGCTCCCTCTGAGAAACATGGGGCCTAAACACCAATTTCCCCAGCCCAGGGCAGTAGAGTCATTGGAGAGGATTGGAATCACTTGAAGAAAATCTGGAGTTTATGACTCTGGAGAGACCTGAAGGGATAGCACCAGGATCCCTGTGCTGAGTTGTTCTCCCACATCACAGACACCATCTTACTTTGGTAGAACACTCCCCTCTGTGTGACATCAGCCTGGTGAAAGCAGTAACATTCTCTGGACTCATTCTCATCTCGCCTGTTGAGCTTATTGCCCTGCTAAGGAGTCAGATGCCTTGACCACGATGTAGAGGTCTAGGCAGACTGATGGGGTGTCAGGGACTGAACTGTGTAGTTTTTGGTAAGGGTTCTTTACCTAACCACTTTCTCATTAACCTGATTAGTGCTTCTGCATCATGGAATATCCACTAGAACTGCCCTCTGGGTTTCTGGCAGACCCAAACTTCAGGCTCCAGAGTGTCTATCTGCCCAACTTCTAGGGGCTCTACACTGTCAAGATTGGGGCAAAATTCAGGACAGACTAAATTGCCTGGCTCTTGGGCAGGGCTGCAGGTCCTGCATTCCCCAAAGCCTGGACAGTATCTCCCATTCATGGAAGATTCACTAGCTTCAACCTCCAGATTCCTGGTGGCCCCACCTTGCTGAGCTTTGTCTCCTCCCAGCAAAATCCGGGACAGACTAAGTAGCATGGCTCCAGGATTGGGGCCATTTTTTCTTTTGCACATCCAACTGGAGCGGAGTCCTCCTTTCACATGGCCAAATCTTGGTCTGATTGGATCTAATAAACTCTGTTGGCCTCAACCTGACAACTCCTCAAGGCCTCTTCTCCAACACAAAGCTCTGTGGGCAAGCAGCAGGTGGCAGCTAGATTTGGTATACCTGGGGAAATTTGCTGAGTTGCCTCAGAATCAGCACTGACACTAGGTTTGAACCTGTATCAATCTGGTGAACACCATTTGCCCCTATCTGGCGACACACTGTGAACCTACTTCTTGCAACTTGAAGCGTAGCCAGAGGCTCTTTCAGCGACTGAGCTTGACAAGGAGCCAACAGGTAGAGACAGGCAAAGGAAAATCTTGAGAACCTTGGGACATTGGCTGACTGACCCTCGAAGGCCTGTATTGCTAAAAGCCAGTCTTGGTGCAGAGCTTGGTTCTTCCCACATGCACTCTGCCCAGCAAAGGCAGTCACAAACTATAGGTCATTTGTAGCACCAAACAGACTGCCCAGAGCCAGTCACAGGCAGCGTCTGACATTGGTATACAACAGATTTTCTCTCCCAAGAGGCTCAGAAACAACACATCTAGGTTCCAGTTTCAGAAAACATAAGAGTGGTATCTAATCAACTTTATAGGCAACAAAGCCAAAAAAAGATCTGAGCTGGCACCAAACCCTACTGAAGTGAATTCCACTTCATGTGGTCAGCACCTGCAAATCAGCTTGCACACCATAGTCAGGGTTGAGCCTCACAGTCAGCCACCCTGAGGGTAAATTCCTTGCACAAATGGTTCCATAGCCACCAAGATTCAGTTACAACAGGAAGGTCCAAATAACCCCCACAAGGGACATTCCTGGAGCACTTAGCTCAAGTGTTCAAAGAGACTGCATCACTGGACACTACAGGACACCCACAACATAAGGCCACCCCATGAAGACTGGTAGTCATAGCAGATCTATCTAATAAATAGAAACAAACACAAAAGGCAGCAAAAATGGTGAGACAAAGAAATAGGCCCCAAATGAAGAAGAGGAGAAATCTCTATAAAAAATAGTTAAATGCAATGGAGGCAAACGAATAAGCAGATATAGAGTTCATGTAATGGTTATAAGGATGCTCAACAGCATGAAAAAGGACACAGAAATCATAAAAAAGACCTGTCAGAAATGAGGAATACAGCATTTGAAATAAAGAATGCACCAAAATAAATAAACCGTAGGTTGAAGAAGCAGAGGATCTAATTAGAGATTTGGGAGACAGGTAGATATAATACTCAACCAGAACAGCAGGAAGAAAACAAAAAGTAAAAAGAATAGGGATAGTTTGAAGGACCTTTGGGGCAACATGAAATGTAGGAACATCCACATAAAAGGAGTACCAGAAGGAATAAAGAGAGAACTAGGGATTGAGAACCTATTTGAAGAGATAATGACTGTTAACTTCCATAACCTGGTGAAAGAAAAAGATACACAAGTCCAGGAAGCAAAGGGAATCCCAAACAAGAGGAATCCAAAGAGACCCAGAACAAAACATTCATAATTAAAATATATAAATTTAAGACAAAGAAGTGATTTTAAAGACAACAAAAGAAAGACAGTTATCTATGAGGAAGCTCCCATAAGACTGTCTGCTAATTTCTCAACAGAAACACTTCAAGCCAAAAGAGAATGACATAAGATATTCAAAGTGATGAAAAGCAAAGACCTACAACCAAGACTACTTAACCCTGCAGGGCTATCATTTAAAATTGAAAGGGAAACAAGATCTTCTCAGACAAGAAGAAACTAAAGAAGTCTGCTATCACCAAACCAGCATTACAGGAAATGTGAAAGGGCCTGCCAGAAGAAGGAAGAGGAGGAGGAGAAGGAAAGAAGAAGAGGAAGAAGTCAAAGAATATAGTTAAAAGAATAAAATGGTGATAAATACATACTTATAAATAATCACTTTAAATGTAAAATAACTTAAATGTTCCAATAAAAAGACATAGGGTAGCTGAATGGATAGGAAAACCAGACCCATCTCAGAACCAAAGATACACACAGACTAAAAATAAAGGGATAAAAAAAGATATTTCATGCACATGGAAATGAAAAAAGGTGGGGTAACTATAATTGTATCTGATAAAATAGTTTTTAAAATAAAACTCTAGTAAGAGGCAAAGAGAAACACTTCATAATGATAAAGGGAGCAATACAACAAGCCCTTGTAAACCCGTATGCATCTGACATAGGAGAAGCTAACTATGTAAAGAAGATCTTCCCCTTCTTTCCTCCATTATTGCCCTCCCCCCAGAAGGGACAAGTCAAGGAACATGAATAGAGGACTCGTGGGCAGACAATGGGGTGGGGATTTGCTGTGGGAGTGGGGAAGGAGGGGCAGGGAAGGGAACAGCAACAGGGAAAAAGGCGGGCCAACTGTAACTGAACAACAGTAAAAGGAAAAAAAAGATCTTAACTTAAAGGGAGACATTGAGAATAATACAGTCATAATATTGCATCAAACAATAGATTTTCCAGACAGAGGTAAATAAGAAAACAGTGGCTTTAAATGAGACACCAAGTCAGAGGAATTTAATTGAAACCTTCAGAGCATTTCTTCTCAAAGGAGAAGAATACACATACTTTTCATGTGCACATGGAACATTTTCTAGGATGACCACATGTTAGGGTACAAAATAAATATCAACATACTTAAGAAGGTTGAAATCATATCAAGCATGTTCTCTGACCAGAAGGAAATTAGAAATCAATCTCAAGAAAAAATAAACTTGAAAACACACAAAGACATGGAGGCTAAGTAACATATTACTAAACAATGAATGGATTAACAATGAGATCAAGAAAAAAATTAAAAGAACCTTGAATCAAATGAAAATGAGAATACAACAACCCAAATTCTTTGGGACATGCAAATTTCCCAAGAGGGAAATCTAATGAACAATATAAACAATCAAAATATAAAGAGGTTCACAGAGAACAGAGTGGTAGCTGTTGGAGGTAATGGAACTGGGTGAAAATGGTAAGGGGGTTAAACAAAAAACAAAAATCAGGCACTGTGAACAGTATGGTGATTATCAAAGGGAAAGAGGGTGTGGGGAGGTAGAAGAGAGTACAGTGGGGATAAATGTTGGCAGAAGAAAACTTGACTTTGGTGTTGAACACACAATATAATATACAGATGATGTATTATAGAATTGTACACCTAAAACCGATATCATTTTTTAACCAAATTTACCCCAACAATTTTTTAAAAGTCAATTAAATAATTCTTATCTTTTTTATGCAAGTTATAATATTATAGTTAAAAATATCATTAATTTCAATTATTATAAGATAGTATGCAAAACAGAGGCTAGTTACAGGTTATTAAGTGCTATACATATGCATGAGAACATAATATATGATACAGTAATACCAAAAATCAATGGGGAATCTCGGGCTACATTTGGAAAAAAATAATCTACTATCTGGAGAAAGAGAAAGAAATAGCTGGATTTCTGCCTTATATTTTATAAAGATAAATGATTCAAATACTAAAGACCAAAATATGAAGTACCAAACTCTAAGGCTAACAGAAAAAAGTATAAGTGTTTGAGGCTGGAAGGAACACTTTAAACTTGACATGAACAGAATAGTCTATAATGAGAAAATCAGATTTGATTACATTGAAATAAAGACTTCTGTCATATAAACTGCACTCTGAATAAACTTAGCAGTCACATGACAGATTGGCAGGCATTATGTACAACTTTGAAAACCCACAAGGAATTAATATCCTTTGGCTCTACCTTCAAAATGTTCAGAATCCAACCGCTTTTCACCATCTCTACTGTTAACATTAAGTTCAAGTCATCATCTGCTGTAGCCTGGATGTTGTAATAACTTCCTGACTGGCTGCCGTTCTTCTATACCTGCCCGTTCGTTCTCTGTTTTCAACACAGAAAGTAGAATCTTTTTAAAGTCATAAGCCAGAGCATTTCATTTCTCCCTCCGATGATTGCCACTTGGTAAAATCTGTTTTCTGATTAGATCTCTTACTACCATTTCTTTTTCTTCAAGTTTCATGCTTTTCCCCAAATACTAACATTATGTGCCCAGCTTAAGTCTTGGGTCAACATTCCTAGAATGCTCCCTCCAACCATCTTCACAGATAATACCTGTGACTTCTTCAAGTCTGTTTTTAAATGTCACTTGCTCAAAGAGTTTGAAGCTGATCATCCTTCTCCCAATTTCTTCTCTTCTATGTTTCTTCCTTTTCCTCTCACCTGTCTGCTTATCTCCTTCTAAGATACTATTTAATTGTGTTATTTATCATTTATATAATTTATTATTTACTACTCACCTCCACCCCCCCACACTGCAACATGTCAGATTTGGGTTAAAATATTTCCTCCGTGTTGTTCACTGATATGTTCTCAGTGTTTCAAACAATGCTTACAATGTGATAAGGGATGAATAAAAATCTAATTAGTGCATGAATTGATGAATGTATAGATAAAAATAATAAAAACTTTGGGATAATTCTGAAAATCAACCAGAAAAAGACTACAAACTCAGTAGAAAAAAAGTGGGCATGGATATGAGGGGCATATTTGTGGCAAGTAAAAAATAAATTCAAATGGTTAACAAATAAGAGCTATTCAAATTTACTAGACTAATAGAAATTAAAACTAATATGAAATAAAATTTTCCATGCAAGACATGGGCAAAATTAGGAAGTTCAATAACATCTTGGTTTGATGATGTGAAGAAATGGTATAGCCATTTTGGGATATATTCTGGCAGTTCTTTGTTAAGTTAGTTATGTTTATCACCCATGGCTCAATGATTTCTTGGCTTGATAGTCATCCCAGAAGTGTATATGTATGCATTTGTCACAGTATTGTATGAAGTGGCAGGGGATTGGATGTAACTTAGTTACATGATTAAAGGGATGAATAAATAAAACATTTAGGTGACGGGGAAGAGGGATTGAGCAAAAAGGAAAAAGGACTCATTGACATGGACAATAGTGTGGTGATTGCTGGGGAGAAGGTGATATAAGGGGACTGGAGGTAATGGAAAAAATAAAATAAAGATTAAATAAAAATAAATAAAATATGCAGATACATACCACAGATTCCTATGAATTAGTTAGAAATCAGAAATTAGATATCTATCAAGCAAATTAGAGAGGTTATAGAAATGAATGTTGAAAAAATATGAAGAACATAACTAATAGACAATTTAGTACATTCAAATTAAAAGCGCATACTGCATCATTGAAAGAACATACATCTATGCAAGAGTATAGATCAGCCATTATGTAGTGGTTAGGGAGAGGGGAAGGGCCATTATGATCCAAACCAAGTCTAGCAATATTTCTAGGAGCACAAGATCAGGATCAGGCTACTAGACTGCATTCCAAGGTTATTATCAGCTCCTCTTTTTTTGTACAAACCCCCTTCTTCAGGCTTCTGAAAGTCTTCCCAATAGTTTTTCAAACAAATATCTGAATTAAATCATTTTTATGAAATTAGCTAGAGGGTTTATTTTTTCCTGTCTCTGTGCTAAATGGTGTAATACTGTCTGTAATGACTGAACACTATGAATAATTTGATTTCTAGAGTTTAGAGAAAGAAAAACAGAAAAGATAGGTACAGTAGGTATAACTCCTAAATATAAAAAAGTTGAATAAAACATATTCATGAGCAAGAATGTACATAAATATCTCTTCACATTAAATTTGGGTCTGCCAATAATTCATTATAATAGTGTGTCCAGACACACAGACGCAAACACACACACACACAAATATATTTTGCAGTTTACTGTAGCACTTTTGTTTTCCCTCCACAAAATGATGTGTCACTGGGACCTAATATTTTCACATGAGAATAGAAAAACCTAATTTATGTCATTTCTTTTAAAAAAAGAATTGCATAGAAAATTGTGTATATGATGGGGTAGCCCCCCAAAACTGGAATTATCTTCTGGAGGGTGGGTCCCTTGTAGGACAGGCTTCTTCCACTAGGTAAGTGTTCTAGGAACCTATCTGTAGCAGTATACCAGCTGGCATTGTTGTGAGAGGCTGCATTCGGCTTCAGTGAGTTTTTTCTGAAGATTTTTTCAACACATTTGCCCATTTCATGATGGGTGAGTCATGAGCACACCTACTTACTCCACGCTGAGCTGTTTAGCAGTGTATGACTGAAAACAGCATGACCTCCATCCCCCACCCTCCCTATTCACCCAATCTTGCCCCAAGCAACTTTTTCTTTGTTTCCCTGGATGCAAAATGTCCTCAAAGGGAAACATTATGCTGATGTGTAAGAGGAGAAACAAACAAAAAAAAAAAAACAGCAGAAGCACTAAGAGGCACCCAAATCAATGAATTTAAAAAGTTTTGAGTAGTGAAAACAATGTCTAGATAGGTGTATTGCATCAAATGGAGAGTGCTTTGAAGGTGACTAAAGTTTTAACATGTAAGAATAAATACACACTTTTTAATAAATATTTTTCCAGGGATTTTTGTGTCCCCCTTATAATTACATGGAGACAAGAGAGAGGAGCAGTAACCTAATAGTGGGATACTGCATTAGTAGGGCTGAAGGGATGGTTACCCCAAGGATAGGGCATAGTGTTCAGTGATGTCCTCCTTCACGAGGAAAATTTCTGAAAGAGGGTCAGCTGTCAGGCCTTAGCAGTCAAAACCTCTGGCAGCTAGAGATCAAGTGCCTTAGTCCTGATTGGGATTTGAGCAGCACACCACAGTGGCCACTGAGGTGCCAGTTTTCTGTCACACTGTCCTTTATAACAACCCGAAGCCCCTCCTCTGCCATCTGTGCTGACACAGAGAATGGGTATGCAGGCACACAGCCACTGGAAGAGACACACCTTATGTTCTCCCTTCCCTCTCTTTTCTCCTTTTCCCTTCTTTCTCCCCCTCCCCCTCCACTTTCCTATCTTCCTTCCTTTATTTCCCTTTTTGCCCCTAAACATATTCCTCTCAAAATAATTAATGTGGGAATTGTGTTTCTCTTATTGATAGCAGACAAAGTATTTTCCTTTCTACTTATAAAGATTAAACAATACTTCCTTTTTTAAACTCCTTTGCTCATCTACTCGATGCAATTTTGTTGTGTAATTACTGTGTGTTTAGTAGCTAAAGAAAACCTTAATTTTACTTTTAGTTTTCAAAGCATTCTTACTAAGCTAAATATTTCCTGTTTCCTTTGTATAAATTTGTATCCTGACATCAGGATAAAATAACACAATACGATGACAGAATTCCAAGAGCTGCCAAGAGGAAATGAAATGTTAGCTACACAGTATCGAAATCTTCTTTTTTCTTTACATCTAGTTTGTCATGTCAGTGAAGAGGAGCTATCTTTCAGAAAGCAATTTGTCGGCAAGGAAGTTAAAACATTTCCGTCTTTTGCCAATGAAGATGAATTATGATCTTATTCAGTGGAAATCTTAAACTCATTTTAAAAAAGTAAACTCTTCTTATTAGTGAATCATAAAATGAGCACTCAAACTTCAATTATGTTAATATTGACAGACAACTGTCTCTCAACTTTGTTTTTCTGTGTAATAATGTAAAGAATTAATATTTTGCTGTGAGGTATTCCCATGTTCAATTGTAGTTAGTTGATGTAGAGTCAATTACTTAACAATCTCAATCTTCAGTTCTCTCCCTGTTAAATGGGGATAAGCATGCCTATCAGCATGTGGAAAGGATTAAGTTAGGTTTATCAAGGTAAATATTTTATTTTTAATTTAAAAAAGAGAATATAAATGTCTGGAACCGTCATTTATGTAAAGTTATTAGATTAATATAGGATGAGTAAACAGCTATTGTTCTGGAATTAGGGGAACATCAAATCTGTTGTATTTAATTAAGGCTGCTAACCAAGAAATATAACTTGAAGTGGGTTCATGGAGAAGATAAGTAAAACTAAATGTGGGAAGAATAAAGATGAAAGAGTATCTGTAGAGAGACAAGTATACTCAAATTAATGGAGTAAAAACGTTGCATATATAGCTTAGTACTCTGTTATAGGTTGGTTTATTCTACAAGCAGACTCCAAGGTAGAGATTAGAGCAGGGAGCATCTGTGAGGGAATGTCTTTGGAATCAACATCTGTGGTGGGCAAGAAAAGAAGCAGGATTTGCTTGAGAAAGAGGGTGAGCTTGATTCATTCCCAGCGGTAAACTTAGCCAACCTTACAGATAGTTTGAACCTAGTGCGGAGTTTCGGCATTGCCCTATGCTGAAGAGGGAAAGGGGCAAGATTTGATTCACCTGTGTTGATCTGTCACTAGATACCATTGGCCTGTGAAAAGAGGTGTGACATTGGACAGGGAAAATATGCCCAGGAAAGACAGTACTGAAAGGGACTAACATCTGAGGGTCATTTTGTGTCAAACTTGCAGCAAACAGGGACTGATAACTTTATTCTGGAAGGGGGATTTGGCAACACATAAGAACCCACCATACTTTCTGAGGCTGTTTTTTTTTTTCCTTTTGTTAATGATAACACAGACATATTTAAATAAGAAATCATGGGTCCAAATGTATGAATATATCATGGTTTAGAACAGGATGGCATAGTTTATGTGGGAAATTAATGAGACAGATGCTAAATATATACGGCTGCAACCAAGATTTACAGTTATAAAATCTGGGAGAAGAATTTGGATGTGATTCAAGTAGGCAATAGTTGTCCTCTTGCTTTCATGATTACATTACTATATACACCAGTGGAATGCTGGGTGAGCTGAAAAACAGAATACTGGAAACAGAGAAATCAACTCGACAACTCTAACAATAATGCAGGTGTTAGTGAATGTGAGCCTGGGGTTGTTGATGTAAATAATAAAAGTAGAAAAATACCGGTATGAGAAACACTTTAACAACAAAGGACAACAGGTAAGTACAGCAAAAAGAGAGGAAAAATCAAGAGGGTTCTTTTGTTATGTTAATAACAAGACAAATAACATTGGCACTATTAGGACATTTGTATTTACAGACTTTTACATTAGAAAATGAAGTCCTAATGAAAATTGCATTATCAGGAACATGAGGAAAAATTTGCATACTCGCAAAGCTAAGGATTTTTTAAATAGATAATGTAGATAAAATTCTACAATAACTGTGTATGGGTGGTGTATCAATCAATTGTTCTTACAATACACTTAGGACAGGCAGGACCTGAATTAATTAGTTTTAGAGGAAAAGACACCAGTAGATACTAACAACCTTTGCCTAAGCTATGTGCATGGGGTTGTATAGTTGGGTTTGTGTTGTTGCTAAGCAGGTACAACCCTTTACCTCCTGTAAACTCCTCTTTCTCTGGGCAGTGGTGCAGCCGCAGAAAGGCCGGAGGAGGTCCGCTAGTGCACGGGTCTCAGACAACGTCCCCTTTTGTCTGGTATAGGTGTAACCCGACTCTGGGACAGGCGCTTCTGAAAGAGTTCCATTGATCTAAGGTGCCCTGAAGTCCCTTACTGAAATTCATGCATTCTCCTGTTCTAATCCAGTCAAGCAGTGAATTCATAAGAATTTTCTCTATCATTAAAATGACAAAATGAACTTGTGTTGTATTGAATATATTTTCTCATGTCATATTTTTAGAAAGAATGACAAAACACAATTTATGGAAAGGTCGTTACCATAGCCAAGGAAGCTTCAGGAAGCTAACTAATGCATTGAGTTCAGGGATTTATTAGTGATCAGCTGGAATTTTATGAAGAACCGCTGAAACTTGGTTTATTTTCTAATTCTCTTTATGGCTAAGAAATAATAATAATGGGGAAGAAAAGAAAAGAAAACCAAAACTAAATCAATGCAAACATAACCCTCATGATTCCCTGATTTTTAGACTAAGTTGAAATCAGTGAAGACAAATGAGCGATGCTCTTGAAAGAAGATGCCGATACTATATTCTCCTCCAGTATAAAAGGTGAGAGCCGGGCGCACTTAACACACGTGTCAACGGGGAAGCAGTTTAGACATTCCTATCCCTACAGCAGTCCTGAGACAATGACATATGAAAATGTATTGACTTGAAAGCAGAAATTAATTAAAACTGAGAAATTCATAAACGTGGATGTTGAAGCATTCTCCAGGGCCACTGCCTTTCTGCAAAGTTTCTTCAGGTTCTCTCTCTGGGTGATCCTCCCTCTCTGACAACTTAGTGTGACTGAAATGAATGTCCCAGGCAGCTCTGAGGCTTACCTTTTCTCCCTACCTGTTCAGGTAATCAGTCAGAGAACAATGTGAACGCTGTAGCCTATGTCAGTTAAATTAGGTCAAAAGTGTAACAGCTGTGAGAGAAAAAAGACGATCAGACAGTAAAGCGAAAGCCCAAGACGCTGGAGCACCTTATGGTATGAGAAAACAATTCACTACACAATTTCTAGAGAGAATAAGTTCACAAACTGTTAAATACTGTTTTCCTTTGGGTACAATTTTAATTAAAAGAGCAGCATGGATGCAGAGTTTAGATCGTCACTATTCAAATAGCTGAGAAAGCTGTTTGAATTTTAAAATCTCAGAGTATGTCATTTTAAAGATATTTCTTGCATGTATTTGAATATGATTTGTGATCAACACTTGTAAGATCACAGTAGAACAACAACAGCAATAAAAAATCTGGAAAAAGGTTAGCATGTGTATGATACTCTGTGGGGAGCCAGCGGAGTCTGGCTCCCTTAGGTCTCAATGACATTGGATGTTTGCTGAGAAATTGATAATGATAAGTATTCTAATGGCTATAAATGGCTATAAAATAACCTAATCAAATGTCTTATTTCTTTGTGAATCAGTTATCAAACAAAAATAAATTGAATAATAACAAATTAAGTCATCTCAAGGATATTTTTAGGAATGAACTGTGCAGATAACTGGTACTGAGGAAGAGAACATAAAGCAAAATGAAAACAAATTGAATTGCTTTCATTATTGGACACTTGGAATTATTTATAAAACTAGAAATAAGAAGGTGGCTTTTGTTGAATAATATGTTTCCAAGGGACTAAAAAAAGCATCTTAGTCATAATCTCACAGAGTTCTACTTGGTTTTACTTTCATATAATCCTTTTGAAAATACTCCATCTAGAAATAAATCATACCGCTGGCCACTAAACATAGGCTTTATTATTTTCAGTTTCCAGAAGTTTCACTATTATGCCCAGAGCAGTATTTATCATTTCAAAAAGTGTATGTAAACATTTAATTTCATGTATATATTATAGAGCTTTCCTTGTTATTTCTTTGATATCATTGCTAGCAAAAGCTTTTTCTACAATGGAAAGTGTAGGCAGTCAAAAATTTATTTATATAAATTATACACATACATAAACTAGGCATACGGATTTATGTTTTCTGTGACCCTTTTAACTCTGTGTACTTGCTGTTAAGTTGTATATTTTTCCATAGGAGCACGTAACTCATGAGAAAATGACTAACACTGAAAACTCAGTTAAGTCTCAAAAATAGGCATTAGTTCTCAGACATGCCTTTCCTTTGGGGAAATCAAAGTTTTTATTGCTGGATAAATTAATGCTTCACATGTATGAATACAGATGCTGTTTGCAAATTTGTCACAATCTGTCTTCCAGCAGAAGAATTTATACTGTATACAGTAATAGAAAACAGAAAACGGCATATTTCACTAAATTGCAGCTGTGTGTGGAAGATTTATGTGATTATTTTTTGTCAGTGAAACATGTCATGAAACACCCATGTATTTCACTGGAGTGTTGTAAATGGACTGGGTATATTTGTTTTCAAAATTATTCTACATTTATTTTACACAATATATAATGCCCTTATCACTTTAAAAAGAATAAGCATATTAAATCTGTTCAGAGTAATTTCATTATTTCAAAAGCTATTTTATATTAAAAATATTGAACAGAATTTTAACTTTCAACTTTAGAAGAGTAGCCATATGATTTTTCCATCCAAACATTTTTTAGATCTTGAAAATGCGTCAACACCCAACAAAATGAATTGTAAATGTATTCAACATGCTCTGAAGTCAGTTATTATCGGTCACTAAACCTGAATACCGCAGGCCCCAATGCAAGCACTGTATGGGGAGTTACCTAAGTCTCTATGTCATCATGTGGACACATGTGAAATTCTCCAAGTCTCTTTGCATACATTGGTTACATCCTGTTTATTATTATGTAGAAAAACCTTAATATTACACACTATGGTTCATGGTGCTGGGGGAATGAAAAGACCTGCTTTTGGTTCAGATCCCAAACCAGAAGAGGGTAGTCTCTTTCCAAATAAATTTGGTAATTAGCCCTCATCAATCCCCCATAATTTTAACCTATAGTTGAAACTGATGTCGCTAGATCATTGACCCAACTGTGACCTGATATCCATGAAGCATTATAACTGGAGAGGCAATAACAAAGTCTTTTCCAGAGTTTGAAAGAACAACAAAAAAAATAGGTCAATATTTAAACTTTAAATCAAATTGAAGTTGAGCTTTCCAAAAATTAATTATTAATGGGCAGTATGAGAGGAAACTTTTTGGGAAAGCTGAAAAAATAAATTGGGTCATAAATATTTCTTGCACTCATATCTAACAAAATAAATTAAAAATAGCAGTAAAGGAAAGAATGCACCGGCGTCATGCATATGAAGAATGGTGCCGCCTCGTGCTGTAGCTCTGAAAAGGTGGCAGGGAGACACTGCAAGATTGTTCAAGAGACAAGGCTCAGCTCCCAACCAAAGCCCATTCTCCAGAACAGAGATTAGAGAGTCAAAAACAAAAATCCTGAAAGATTTCATTATGTCCATAATTTGAAAAACAGTGAATCATCAAGCTTCCTTATCTTTTTTTTTTCTTTCTGTAACCTTGGGGCAGGAGGGGAGGTGCCAGGTGGGAGAGGAAACCGAGTGAACAGGGATGTGAGCAATTTTGCTTTCAGTGATGAAAACATAGGATACAGAGTATCACCATGAACTGGGAAAAATAATTTATGGAAATGAGATAGAAATCATAGCAAAGACTGAACCACACTATTCGTTTAACTTATCCAAATCACCTCTGCCTTTCAGAAAAGGCTCTATTTGGGCTACAGAAGAGAGACATAGGTAGAGAAATTGGTCTCAGAAATATGTAAGGGTAGCCAAATAGATTCTGATAAATGTGTCTTAACAGTTAAACACGAGCAAGATGTGGGCTATGACATGGCAACTATATGCACAATGCAAAGGAACAGCAAAAGCAAAAGTAACAAGGCCAAGGTGAAGAGGGAGATAAAAAGGATTTGGAAGGGAAAAAGGAGGGAAAAAATGGCATAAAATATATAGCATGAAAAACACAGAAAATAACCACTTTTTGAGGAAACTATGACCCAAAGTAAGAAACGATGCTTGATGAGAGCTTTATAATATAAATGGAAACAGTAAGATAGTTCAATCTAACAATAACTCACAAACCACAGTATAAACAATGCAAAAAACCTGAAATAAAAGGGAAGATCATGCAGCAAAACAAACAAAGGAAACTGATATCAGCATAATGAAACTAATAAATATATAAGAAAAAGCTAGAGGAAATAATATTCAAATTACTGATATCAAGGATTTGAAGTAATAGTGAATGCACATGAATATTTTCAAGCAATAAAAAAGCAGCAGTAAGGTAATAAAGCAGCAATATAGATATGCGGGTAAATAAAGATAACCACATAAAGCTAGAAAAGCCAAACAGAAACAAAACTCACTCAATTTTTTAATAAAATTAATTTAGCTACAATATAAACCCACTGAGTTAGTAGTGTGAAAGAGCACAAAACTTCCCAGATGTATGAGGTAGGACCACAGAAACCATTTATTGTTTTAGTCACAATGATTAAAAGGTTATTTTGAATTCTCCTAAAGTAATTTTTTGACAATAAAATTTATTCAACCTAGAGAGAAACTAACATTTTAAAAAGTAGATGAAGAATATCCAGCCTTATCCAGATACGTAGTTTTGAAAAAGACGGCAATAATTGTATCTGACACTGCACTAAAGCTCTACAAGAGAGACGTGTTCAAAAACCAGGTGCAATGTGAAATCACGTCAATGGACCTCTCAAGTTATGTTACCATGAAATCCACTGGGCTGTCTTGCACTGACTGATCCCAGGCATGATTTTGTAACAACATGCACTGATCATTTGGAAAATATTGCTTTCACAGAGTTACACAGGTCTTAAAAATATTTACATTTTATTATACAATAAAAAATAAATCCACCAGCTTTGCCTTGTTCTTATCAGAGATATCTATAAGAACTAGGATGTTGTCAGTTTCACAGGGGTAGATAAAAGGTTTCTACAATTCTTATTTTTACTTGAAACCTGGAATTTTATCCAGAGCAATAAATAATGTCTGTTTTCTTGATTTTGTTAAGTAACAACCTCTCATTCACCATTTTTGAGAAAATGTCTCCCAAATGTCTAAGCCTGAATAAGCATATTTTGTCAGTAATTCTTTCATATAAAAATATTGTTCGAAGAAAGACAAATACCATATGATTCCATTCATATGTGGAATCTTATGAACAAAGTGAACCAATAAGCAAAATAGAGACAGACTCATAGATGGAGAGCAGGCTGACAGCTCTGGAGAAGGCGTCATGGGGCGGAGGGACTGAACACAAGGGGAAAGGACTCATGGACACGGACACCAGTGTGCTGATTGCTGGGGGAGGGGAGCATAAGGGGGATAAATGGTAATGGGAAAACAGAGTAAAAATAAGAAAAATAAATAAACATTGCTTAAATGTAAACAAGATAAGAATTATACAAATATTGTTCTATGAAAAATAGGGCTGGTTTAGTCACAACTTAAGCACAAAAACTGCTTTCATTGAGATTAGCAGAATATTCAATATGCTCCTCTTGCAAGAATATTCTGTAGTGAAGGTGGCTTTTCTTTAAAACTGCTTGTGCACAGTGGTGAAGAATACAAAGACTGTAAGTACTGTTTGGTTACAAAGCCTTGATTTGTGCTGTATACAGGGTCAGCAGTTTCTCTGAGCCTCGCTTTAGCATCATCAGGGCAAAGGGTCATACAGTAGAAAAGGCAAATGTTGTCTCTGTATCACAGTGTGCATTGTTTTGGCCATGCATATTCCTAAAGGATTCCAGGGGATACGCAGGGCATTACAGACCGGACTTTAAGAACTAGTGGTTAATTTTATTTATGTACCCATTAATCTATATATAAGAGATTAAGATATATCTAAAATGATAGCCTTACAAATTAATAGTTATTTCTGCTTGGTGAGATCTGAGGTGGCCTTTATTTTCTTCTTTGTACTTTGTTATACTACTTGAATTATGCATAATAAGTAATATTCTTTAAAAGATGATATGTTCTGAGAATGCAGAGATTCATTGCTTAAAAATGACTTTGAAAAAGGGAAATAATGAAAACAAAGATGTAGTAATTAAGGTGAAGCAGTGGGAAATGATTATTCTAAACAAGACAAGACTAAATGGAACAAGGGCAATGTGGATGTGCAAGGCAAATACAAACCAGGGGAAACATGAGGGATTGTGCACGAGGAATCACTTCCCCTTTCTGAACTGAGAAGGAACTGGAGACCAGAACCGCCTGTGCATCCCGTATCCCTCAGCACACAGTAACTTTACATCATTCTCACTGTGAACTATTAGCTCAGTCATTCTAACAAAAAGTTTGTGTTGTCATTTCAAAGACTGTGGCAAAAAAACATTATGTCAAATCATGGTGCTCACCGTGAGCGAAACGATTTGATTTTCCTTCGCGTAGTAGCCCCGCTTTCCTCCCTTCTCTTCCCCAACCCCACATGTCATGATCACACACAGAAACTTCACAAAATCAGGTTTAAATCAGTATATTTGTTTGGGTATAAAACATATAAATGTCAGCATTAGATTTCCTTTTATTTTTCTGAAAAATAGCATGTTACTTTATGTGCAGAAAATAAATAGAAACGATGCAGCATTCATTTTATTTGCAGCAAACAGAAAAAAAAATATTATTGTAAATGGGTTTGAGTTGTCCCTAATTTACAGATAGACCCAATTTACAAACTTAGATTATTTTTACATTTTGTTCCAACAGCTGAATCTCAGAATTCTTAAGAGCCCTCTTGCTTTCTGGTGTCATTCTTTTAGGAACAGAGATGAAAATTGGAAGCTAACATTTTTCAACTGTGAAGTACTGGATCCAATTACTCATAGCAACTAAAAGCAGAGTTTATTTTAATAGGATTTGCAGTAAAACAAGGCATATATAAATCAGATGCATAGGCAAAGACTTTTTCATCTTTAATCATTAAGCTACCAGTACAAATTGAGCCCTGAAGTTATTTCACTCCCAAAGGAGATCAGAGACATAAAGAATTCAGAGGGATTAAACATTTGTGTTTGAGTGAACATGCTAAGTGTTTTTGTGCTTGATATCATTAAAATAGTATTTTCAATACTTTATTTATAATACATTGTCCATTTTTCCCCCCTGCATGCTGGCTTGTAACTCCTTTGAGGAGTTGGCATTAAGAACTGGTAAGGTGAACGCTTTGGGTCCCAAATTTTATCTTAGGTGTATTTAGAGTAGTTTTAGTTTTTTTCCTCCTAGGAGACTGTTCTTCCCTAGACAATTCTAAGGCTCTAATTGTCCTGTTTACATTTGATCTTCTAATTTTTTGTGTTAGCGAAGAAAAGTTAACCATGGGGGAATAGCCTCTCATTAAGCTATGTTTTTTCAGGATAAGTTTTAGCGAGTGATTATATTGGAGCCTAACAACCAAATTTTAGGAAGTCACAAAGTTGGTATGATAAAACATTACCATGGGAAAGATTTTGTATGCTTAATTATATAAGTCATTATCTGTTTATTTTAATACCTACATAGGATACTATGTGTAAATGAAAGTTTCTTTTTCTTTTACTGTGTGGGGGCTTTTAGGAAACCAGATGCGTAAGTAGCATAACAGCCATTCTTACGTGTAGTAGGGGCTGATTCTTCAGTTTTTTCATTAAAAATGTAGAGAAAATGCTTTCTTTGTGTCAGGTATTGTTTTAGCCATTGAACTGTATACTATAAACTAATTGAATATCAGTAACAATGCTAGTTATAAAACAGAACATGAATGGGGAAAGTTAAAACTGAGAAAGGAATCAAGGAGTATAAGAAAATAAGCTAACTAGTACAGACTACTTACCTAAAATGCAGAAGAAATGTGTTGACAAAGGAGGAAACCTGTTCTAGCTAAAAATAGCCATGTGCTGAGCACTTTGCTAGGTGCATTATAAATTTTTTTCTCATTTATTTTTACAGTTCAATATATGAGATAGTGTATCAGTTATTGTGTTCTTCTGCAAGTAACAGAAACACTAAGGCAAATTGGTTTAAATATTAAAGAAATTTAATATCTCACAATAATTGGAATTTTAAAGATAAGGCAGGCTTTTGGTGCAGTTCTGTCTGGGGCTTACTCATATTATAAAACTCAGAACCTTCCTGTCCCTCAGCTCTGCTTTGTTAACCCTTCATCTTACCTCAGCCTAGTTTCTTTAATGGTGCAAGGTGATCACCAAAGGAAACTGAAGGCAAATGTCACCCTCTTCAGTCTCACTTGCAGGGGAAAGAGAAAGTCAAGCATATGCTGTATCTCCTCCTGATATCACATTGCCCTCTGTCCACACTTTCAAACTGGCACCAGTGATTAATTTGAATGCTGTGGTGGGGAGGGCAAGGGCTGACATATTAGCATTAACCCAATCCCTAGGCAACAGCATCACTTCAACCATTGTTGGCCAGGTACCTGAGAGTCAAGTTGGCATGGACTTGACAAACTAATTCCAACAACCCTGCAATTCAAATATATTTGGCATTCTTTTATGTTGGTGGGACATCTGCAAGAGAGGCTGAGAAAAGATATCTGCACATACTTCATCTAGTGACTATTTTAAACTTTTCAAAGTTGTTTCTCCTTCTAAAGAATTATGTCTTGGGCTAATTTAAAGTCTTTAGAAAGAGAATAAAATCATCCAGATACATCAGCATCTATATGTTTTCACACCCACAGTGAAGATTCACTCCCCACCTCACTCCCATCCCCATAAGTCTTTGAAGGACAGCTAGTAATCTGGAGATGGCTCAAGCTATTTCTTCCAATGAATGAGTGATAAAAACTAGATAGATGATGACGGATAGATGATAGATAGATGATAGATAGATAGATAGATAGATAGATGATAGATAGATACATGCATACATACATACATACATACATAGGTACATAGATAGAATTAGGACCTCTTTATTGGGAAATAAAGCTTATACTTCTCTCATACATATTCACCTAACACACTCATTCCTTTAAAAAAAAATCACAATCAAGCTAGGGGCTACTCAGTGTGGAGAAGGGAGTATTAATCCATTTGTTTAATATCTTTTAATCCACACATTCCTAATTTTCCAAAATTTCATATTTAACAACCTAAGTTGCATAAATAGCTCAGTAATAATTCTGTTAAGTGCAATTTTAACAACTGTCTAAATCCTGGACTCCACACTAAGTAGTGATCTCCCAGCTGAGATTATTATAAAGAGGCCAACATTTCAGACTCAACTGTCCCACTAATTAATTAAATAACCAAAGATGCAACATTGAACTCCTTTCATTGACGGCTTCCTTAACTTTGATGAAGTTATAAAATTTAGCCTGTGCATTGGTTTTGTTGTTTTTAGGTTCAAATAATGTATGCATATTGAAAATCTCTGAAAAAAGAAAGCTACAAACAAATAAATGACAAACATCATCATCATCACCATCATCATCTTGTCATCATTATCCCTCACTATAGAATGACATCACCTTGACCCCCTGAGAGCAGTTGGGTTATGGGCACAAAACCCAGAGTTGGTTGAGCCATGTCATCTCTAGGACTTTTTCTCAAATGATCAAAAAAGATATGCTTTCTTTTATCTGGGATACTGGTTACTAGGAAAATATAAATCTAGATTTAAGTGGTCATGTTAGCCAAGGCAGAGAGAGCTTACTTAAGATTGAAGCCACCACAGAGGAGAGCAGAGGAAACAGAGGAAAAGAGAGAGGGGGCAGCACAGATCTTTGAAGACGTACTCTTGAGTGCTTTTGAAGCAGAATCCTTCTTTTGAACATCCCAGTTACATTAACAAATCAATAAATTCACTTTAGTTGCTGCTATTTAATGAGAGTTGGATTTTTTAAAATTTACTTTCCTAGGAAAGTTGAGCTGAAGATTCAGCTTTTAAAATGAAATCTTAAGAATAAATATCCTCTTTCCTGGAGGGAGACATCAAACCTTCTGGAAGTTATGATTTTAGTCATGTATTCTCACATGGAATTAGAAGCTACCTCCCACTATCATGTCCCATAAAGTGCACACAAATTTAGGATGTGCCCTTGGTAATTTTGTTCTCTATATATCACTGAAAAAGTATGTCACTAAAGGATTAAATATCTTTGAAGAACATGTATTCTAACACTAGAGGAATAAACAGTATGTACTCTGAAGTAAATACATTGACATGCAGACATTTAGCAGAAGGCTAAAGCAATATGTCTAAATCTGTTTTGATGTTTGAGAATGTTTAGAGAAAACTTTGCTGTGCAAGGATCCTTAGATCCAGGGTGTGGATAGGGCATGCATAGAACATAGGGAAACTGGGGCTATTCTGAGTTGACTCTGTCCTAGCCTCACAATGACTTTTTCTCAGCATCTGATTGTATCTTAGGAAGTGGAAAAGAGCTAGGGAAGCTCAGCAGGGAAGAAACGTGACAAGGTCACTGTCACCGGTCAAGACATGGGTGAATAATGAAGAAATGCATTGACTACAGGAAGTTTAAAATTTTCCAAATAATTTTAGAGGGCTTTGGGAAATTAGGGACATTTTCTGCTAGACTCTTTGGGGAGCAATAGGCTGAGGGGTGTGGGTCCAACTCACATCTCTTTTAACATTTATTTTTAAGATTTAAAGAATTTCTTTTTCTTTAAGATTTTATTTATTTTCAGAGAGGGAAGGGAGGGAGAAAGGGAGAGAGAGATAGAAACATCAATGTGCAGTTGCTGGGGGTCATGGCCTGCAACCCAGGCATGTGCCCTGACTGGGAATTGAACCTGCGATGCTTTGGTTCGCAGCCCGAGCTCAATCCACTGAGCTGCGCCAGCCAGGGGCTAGAATTCCTAAACATTGGCATGTTACCTTGTACAGGGGCCATATCAATCTGCATTCGTTTAAGTTTTAGTTTGTGTTCCCTAAAACTGATGTCTCTGTTATTCTTTGCAAAGGTAAGGAAACTGAAACATGGTGATATCTGATAATGTAACAAATTTCACATAGCTAGGAAGGATAAGACAAATACAAGAGAATACCCACCCCAAAATACCCACCTTGCAAAGCTGTAAAACAGTGGGTCAACTGCAAGTCTGTACTTAGAAAAAGCAGAGAAAAATATTTCCCAGCTGTTTAAACTTTTAGTGGTCTTCTTCTGTAATTTCTGCTGTATTCATCATATATAACTTAAGTGTGATGCAAGTCAGAGTTTAATAGGGGCCCTGATCTATTACCCTAAAATAGCAGGATTTATGAAAGGAAAGTTAGAAAGCACCATTTTATGCACTGGAATCTAGTGAACCAAGGTCTAATATGAACCAAAATGAAGTAAATTTAAATTATCAAAGTTATCTCATTTTGATAACTGGTTTATTTCAATCTTCTTCACTTTGAGGGAGAGTATTCTAATTCTTATCAATTAAAAGTATGAATAGCCCTGGCTGGTGTAGCTCAGTGGATTGAGCATGGGCCTGTGAATCACAGTGTCACTGGTCTGATTCCCAGTCAGGGCATATGCCTGGGTTGCAGGCCAGGTCCCCAGTAGGGGATACGAGATGGGATCGCACGTTGATCTTTCACTCCCCTTCTCTCCCTCCCTTCCCCTCTCTCTAAAAACAAATAATTAAAATATTTTTTTAAAAAAGAGAAAAAAGTAGTTGGTAGGAGTTTGTTTCTTTTAAAAGCACTGTGAACAGCCAAACTGAGGCAACAGGAGCCATAAGACACTGCACTGTCAGCACATGGCATTTCTCCTCATGCACAGTGATGTGTCTTTGCCTACAGTGCCCTAAAAATTAATAAACCTGGTTAGACAAAATAGGGTAAAGTTTAATAAAACATTTTAGTATTCTACATGAAAGATCAAAGATCAGCGAGTAGAAGAGATAGAAAGCATGTTGTAAACAAAAGTTGTTTTCACTAACATTCAGAATTGTCCAGGATTGGTAGGAATTGCATTCTCATTTCTGAGTTAAAGAGTTTTGGAAATGGAATTTGTACATGAAATATAACATTGCATGTGATGTCACCAGGATCCTTAACAAGCCAAGATTATTAATTAATTAATTTATTTATTTATTATTTGAATTTACTGGGGATGCATTAGTTAATAAAACTATATAGGGGCCGGGGAGGTTGGAGAGAGTAAAGGATGGCAAGTGTTGGTGGAAGGTGATGATGGGGTGGTAAACACACAGTACAACATACAGATGATTTGTTAGAGAACAAGACAATATTATTTTGTCATGTTCATTTATTTTACGAAAAATAATTCAGCATAGAGACTCAAACTATGTGTAATTTTGTACCCGATTTTAAGTGCCATTGAAACCACCTGTCTATGTTGTAAGCTAGTTCAGAAAATAGCAATTGCCAGAATAAATGGGACTACATATTCTAGTTGACTAAAAGAGCTGGTGGCCATTCATTGAATGAAACTTAATGTGGGATTATTAAGTCTATGTGGAATGCAAAGTATACTAATACAACTATTAAGAATATTAAGGTTTTTCCAATTTTCTAAGAACATAGTGGTATTTCTCAGAAACAATGATAAAGAAGCATACTCATTTGATAGTTTTGATAAAATTATCATTAGGGAAATTTCAATATGAATTACTACATTGGCTTGAATGGGATTTAAATCCTGAATAGTTTTACTTACCTAAAGTTATGTACATATTTATTTTTAAGAATATTTCATACATAATTTAATATTTAAACAACTTGCCATCTGGGGGAATTTAGTTTGACATTTCATTCAGTAGCAATCTGGGCCCTTGTTCCTAACTACATTTTTCAACATTCTTTCTTCTTCTCTTTTCTACTTTTAAAATTATTTCTGAAATTTAATTGACATCTTAATGAATGTGTAGTTTTTTTATGTCTTTTGAAAATAAGCCAATTATAGAAGCTTTCCTTAAAGTGTTGAAGCACCAAAAATGATTATAATTTTAAAAGTTTGACAAAATAATGGTAATTTTCTCATAAAATAATACTGTTTAGAAATAGAATTTAGTCACTTGACTTTCTGTTTAAGAGAGAAAGGCTTTTTAAATTACTGCTGAAATGTTGCTTTTTGAAAATGAAAAATATTAAAAATAATTGAAAGATAATATTATAGAGATATATGTGCAAAGTATATAAAATCTTCTTTAAATAATTATATAGTTTACAGGAAACATAAGATTAGAGCTCATTCCTAAAAAAAAGTATAAACAATTTATAATTACACTACAGTGTTCACATTAGTCTGAGCAGAAGCCATTTGAAATTAGTTTTCATCAGTTGATGGTACATATTTGTCTTTTATGCCTAATGGGAATATAGTACAAAAGAAATATTATTTCTTGTAACAGGTATGGCATAAAATAAATTTTATTGACAGCCAATGTAAATATTAGTTAAACTAGAAAACACTGTTCATGTGCATTCCATAATACCTTATTAAAACAGCAACAGGCTCTAATTTGCAATGGTTATTTGTTTCACAGACACATGTGTGCACATGACACATACACACATGAAGGTTTTAAGACAGTGTGAATGTTTCTACAAATGATACTGATACTTTATGTAGCATGGGAATCAGAAACCTTACTCCCTGATGTGACATGGATTGAAATTTATTGTATTCTGTTGGTTCGATAACAAACATTCAGACTGGGTATTGCCAGGTACATTGTAACTGCTTTCTTTTGTAGAGTATTTTACAAGTTTTCAAAGTCCTATCTTATCTGCTATGAAAAAATAGTACATCTGTGAACTTGGATAACATTTTTATAGAATAATTTATTCCTAACCAAACCGCATATTAAATATCATTCATTTTCCCTCATTTATGAATTTGTGCAGTAAACATTTACTAGCTAGTAGGATTGGGGGCTACAAAAATGTATAAGAAAATATATTTTCCCTTGAGGAATATGTATTCTAGTACAGACTACAATTATATAAATAAGTGAAATAAGAGAAAGCGAAAATTTTACATTAAAAGCATAAATCCTGGAGTATTCATTTGTAAAACAGGCCAAGAAGTGCTTCAAAGAACTTATACTTCAGGTAGAATCTACACTTCAGGTAGATCTTAAAGAATGCATAGTTGTTTACCAGCCAGGAGAGATTTAATTTAAGCAGTGATTTTTAACTCACTGAAATTTGGCATTTTGAAAGATATTTGGCATTGTTTAGGGACCTTTTGATTGTCACAAGTGGATAAGGTTGGGGGGTGCTACTCATATCTACTGGGTAGACGTAAGGGATGCTGTTGAATGTCTTACAATTATAAGGATAGTTCCATCCCCTTCTCTCCCACCCACCCACCTAAAATGATTACCTGTCCTAAACTGTCAATACTACCAAGGCTGAGAAAATTTGGATTTGAGGCATTAAAAGCGATAGGGAAATGATACATGGGAAAAATAAATTCTACTGGTTTGTGAAAATATAAATTGCTCAATGTGCAAAGAGGGATGGGGGAAAAGGAGCCAGAGTGGCTACTACATTATGGAGAGGAAGGAAGGGACTGTGTTCTCTGGAAGTGTGGGTGTGGATTAGGGCACAGCCTTATCTCTGTAATGTACAGAGGTTTCTTCACAGAAGAATCTTTAATTCTTCTATTTTAAAGAAAAAAGTTAACAGATACATAGGCAGTTCGGTGAAATGGTCCCATGATCTTAAAATGTGAAGAAACTAAGTAAAAAGTAATATTATGTAGTTTATTATATTGGTCAAAAATCAATAGGAGTGTATATGTGTTTGTATAAACATGTTTACTCAAACTTTATTTTGTTAGACAAATAATACAGGCTCCCACATCATAAGATCACATTTTCTGTTCTCAATATCCAGCCATAGAAGAAGCTGATCACATGATTGTTATTAGGCTCCAGATAGAGAGATGGTTGTTATAGAATATAGAGCCTATTTTAACCTATGAAATAAAAACAATAGATTCTGTATGTGGCATAGGTTCTTAAAAGACTACTGGTTATCTTCAATGTTGTTATTTCTTAAGCCAGTGCCTTATATAGTGCCTGGTAAATAGTTATTGAATGGCTGTGTGTATGAATAATAAATGAATAAATAAAATAAGAAAGGAGAGGAAGTAAAGAAGAGGGGGAAGAAGGAAGGAAGGAAGGAAGGAAGGAAGGGCCAGGTGGTAATGGAAAGGTTATACCTATTAAAATCTCAGAATTAAGCTTTTGAGAGCAAGTTTTTTGAGTGTTCTGACCCCTGCTGAATTCCAAATAACTAAAAGTCTGCCTGACACATATTAGTGCTTAATAAATATCTGTCAATTGAATGAATATCATACTCTCATTCTACTTCCTACCCTTCAGTATGCATACAAAACTTTTGCTGGGGACAGGGAGAGTCAACCTAATAGTAATTACTGTACTGATGACTGTATATCTTTGTAACAGGTGTATTAATTACAAATTAAGCTATGTTGTATAGAAGTGATGCAAAATGATATGAAAATAAATAACAATTCAGTCAAGCTTGGATCTTCAGGAATAGATTACCTACCTTGCCTAAGTGTGGGCTTGTGATTTCAGGGTCAGGCATTGTGTGGGTATGTGTTGTGTGTGTGTATCAGGGTGGTGCGGTGGCAGGGAGGGAGAGAGGGAACACAAGATTGTTCTGTTAAGGTAGAAAAGACAACATGTAAGAAGCTATAGGAAATAACTTCTTTACTAAATAGTTTCCATAGGTATACTATTTTATATGGTAGTAAGGATCTTAAACACACATACTGGAAAGATTTTTACCACAGCAATGGTTTTATTCTTTTACTTGCTCCCTACTTCATTCCCCAGCCTTGTCTTAAGTACAATTTCTAGGAAATTAATTGTTTTCCCTTACAGCACTATTTGTAAACATATCATACTATTTTTTTTTCAATTGAAAAAGCAGGATATGAAATTTTACATAGCAAGTTAACTATTTGAAATTTTTGTATATTGATTTTAGGTTTGTTACAAAAATAGCTATTCATAGGAGAGAGTAGATCTAGAATAAACAGGATCATTCAAGGAATCCAAACAATTAGGGAAGTATGTTTCATTCGTTTGTTTCTGGCATAAATATATAAACAACAAGTATTTGTATTTCAGGTACGTTACACTTCTTCTAAAGTGTCCATTTAGCATCTAATTCTTAAGCTTGTAAAGCTCTTGGTGTTGTGCTCCCACTAAAAGAAGTATTTGGGAGAAGGTTAAGAGAATTTTAGCGTGGTTCTGGAGCCACGATTCTGCGACCTTCCTCTCCCGCCCCCGATGTGATCATCTGATGAATGGGATGATAATTCGGTCTCTATGAAGCTGAATGTACAACTAGACTGAAAAATAATTTTTAAATAGATTTTTTAAATTTTGAATGCTTTATGGTAAAGTTTATGAGAACAGCAATATATTGTATATTAAGCCAATTTTCTATGTTAGAGTTCAATCTCTTATCTGGTAGACAGCAGATTATTAATTTGAAAGTGCTCTCTAAAATTTGATGATTTGTGGAATGCTGAGCACTGTAAGTGATTTTTTTAAAGATTTTATTTATTTATTTTTAGAGAGAGAAGGGAGGGGGAGAGAGAGAGAGAGAGAGCGAGAAAGAGAAACATCAATGTGCGGTTGCTGGGGGTCATGACCTGCAACCCAGGCATGTACCCTGACTGGGAATTGAACCTGGGACACTTTGGTTCGCAGCCCGTGCTCAATCCACTGAGCTACGCCAGTTAGGGCTTGTAAATGATTTTTTAATTGAGAAGACTTTTGTTGCTGGCTATAATTCCCCTTTGTGGGACAATTTCTACTATATTAAATCTAGAATTCTGAAAGTTTGAAACTCATTCAGCAAAAAGGCGAGATAGATGATCAGTATAATTTTTCTTCAAAGCTCTTAAAATTTATGAGAGGTCACTCCTAAAAGCATGTCATGTTTTTCTCATAGTTTGCTCCACCTGCATTATTTCAAGAGTAAGTTATTAACATGAGCACTAATTTGAAATCCCATGCCCCTTAAAATTACTAGTTAAGAATGATAGTTTTACTTCAGTGCCCTCTTTTCTTTCCAGCATGGAGTTTACTAATGGGAGATAATAAGTTCGTTTGCTGTTTCCTTTTGTTTTGGTTGTCACTACAATGTCTATTGGGAAGAAATGTTTAGGAGTGATTTTGCCTTTGAAGTCTCATAAACATTAACAAATGCTATTTGATTCACTTACAAATTATATGAGAAGAGCCATGAAATTTTTCTAACCTTTTCTGTAGCTCAATAAATCACAAACAGACAAGAAAGTTAAGCACTACTTCAGTGGAAAATCAGCAGACAGATGTAGCACACATTCCCTTCAAAATAATTCAGAACCTGTTTCAATTTATCAAATGCCTCCTTTATCTGTCAAAACAATGTCCTTTCTCAAATAAAGGGCATTGTTTCTGCAGCAAGAAAAAGGTTCTGATGCATTGTTATCTGCAAATGGATGGCGGAATAATGGAACAACAGGCAGTGTTTCAAACCAAGAGATCAAAGGGCAGAATGCATTACAAATCTTGTTAAAATAAACGAGGGTAAGAGCATAATTCTAATAAAGACATTTATGGTCTTAAACAATCTCTCTCTCCTTAAAAGAGATCTTTAAAAATGAACCCAAATCCTCTCACAAACACCAAAAGGTTTTTGCTGCTTCTCTCAAGGTAGTTCAATACTCAAAGAAATACAGATTTGTAGAACTCACTCATACAGCCAGATATCAGTCCCTTTTTTATGTGCTGACATTGTAGGATTTACTAATGCTACTAATCTTTCTATTTGTTACATTTATCCATGCACATATTATTCAAGGAGCAAAACACTTGTTTATATCCAAATATAAAACATACATTATTATGAAAACACTTAACCAAATGTGCTTATTTTGTAAAATTAAGCTAAAAATAATCTCCCTTATTGTAAGCAATTTTTCTTCTTGAGTGATCTTAGTCCTTGAGTATATAGCATCTAAAATAAAACTGCTAATTAGAATTTAAGATGAAATCTTTCCTTCTTTAACAGTATCAAAGAAAATTCAAATAAAATTATGGCAACCACAGAAATTACAGTCGAGACCTGTGTCTATACAATCAGTTGAGCTGTTATTTCCTAGCCATTGTCATCCTCAAACATTTGCTTTAACCTCAACCTGTCAGATATTTAGGATGATTGCTGCAGCCGAGTTGATCCGGAGCTGAAATATGACAATGTAGCCTGATGCATCTGTCTCCTGTGTGATTGCAGGTTGCTGTCTTTAAAAAGAAATTCTAGCTCTTTGTTTTGTTTAGATTTGTTTTTAAATGCAACCATGACCTTTGTCAGTTGCCAGAGTGTCTTCTTCAAGCAAATCTATGGCAATTTTGTCTGGAAAAGAAATTCTAAGTTCAGTAATAACCTTTGGAAGTGATGACTATAAAATGCATTAATTGTTGATCATGAAATGATAAAACAAGAATTTGTGACCATATAGATGAACACAAACTTACAGCTGAGTAGACTTTTAAAACTACTGGATAGTTATTACAGCCACATGGACCACATCAGTTATCTGAGAACAATTCCTGGAGATGAAAAATATTTTGTTTAACATAGTGTAATATAGGCTGTGATGTTTACTGCTGGACACTTAGATTGTAAACTAGCATGAATAAACATAATTTTTCCATCCAAAACATAGTTTTCTCACTTATACCAGTACACATTTGAATTAAACAATATCTATTTTAAACAAATGTGAATTAGGCAATCAGGAAATGGCTGGCATTATGTTAAAGTTGTTACTTCTCTAACAAATGCTTCTGTATTCGCCAAATCCTTGGTAAAGAGGATTTCATGAACACAACTTCTGCTCACACTTTAATATAGCCTATAAAAAGAACATCCCTTTGGAACATTCAGCTCAAAATTATCTAGTTGGTCATAGAATTGTTTCAAAGTGTTTTAGTAGACAACATAACCACCAATCCAAGCCAGTGCAAAGGTTCCCTGATTTCCCATCACTCGCCATTGACTGTGCTGGGCACTGCTGGCAGAAGGAATACCACAGCTTCCTCCTGCATCAGGAAGATCACTAGCACACGCTAAAAGAATGGCTGCAGTCTCTCAATAACTTTGTTTGCCATCTCGTACATGCCAAATCATAGACTTATGTACTATGAATTGAAATTAAAACACCAAGCTTCAAAGATTTTTAAAAAGAATTTGTTATTCTGAAAGATGTTTTATTCATGCTATAGTTTATTTCAAAAATATATTCATACTCATATATCTACATGCTGTATATCCACAATCCCATTTATATATCCATATACTCAAGAAATGTGTATATATAGGTGTGTACAGACATACACATACCTATAGGCACCTACTTATCTTACAACCCATCCTCTTATCCATCCATCTAGCGTCATTAAAAGCTTGAGTTAGATTTGAACAAGTTAGTAGAATTCTCCATTATAACATTTCCTCACAACACTATTCACTGACTTGAGGCACTGAGAGGACAGGACCACAGGTTCTGTTTTCTTTTTCAGTAAATGTAAGTTCTGGGTGGAGAGATATTTCACAGGAACCTTGTAAAATGTATCACTTAATGCGATATATGGAATTTTGCATCAGGAAGACTTCCGTACACAAATCACATGGTGCACTCATTGTTTCCAATTGCATGGTCAGTGTTGGAGAACTCCTCCCCTATAAGTGGGTTGACCAAGAATGTCTAAGAATATGCCTGTATTCACAGAATAATATATTTGAAAGAAACAGGGGCTTACTCATTATCATAAATACAGTCTTCAAAGATATGTTTAAGATATGTTATTTGAAGTCAAAGTACCTGAGTATGGGGTCTGGCAAAAGCTTATCCTTAGAATTTACCTTGATTCTGTATTAATATAACAATAGGTTAGAATGCAAATATGTTCTTATTTCAAATGTAATCCATTAGAAATAGTTATACTTAGAAACACACAGGCAAGTTTATCAGATTACTAAAATAAATTCTGAGAGAACTCTCTGTCAGTTCAAGGTTAGGGAAAATCAGCCAGAGGCAAAACCGAAATCCTGCTGCGGATGACGAACAGTAGGGAAGATGTCACACAAGGTGCAGCTTGGAGACACTGAAGAGGAAGGTGCGAAGAAGGGGTGATTCAGGGAATGGCTTTTGTCTCTGACAAAAGAGTGCTATTAATCCATGTCTACAACCTAAACTGGCAACATGTGCATTGTGTTTGAGGCCTACACAATTCAGATAAACAATGGCTGCCTTGGTGAATTGGATTATTTGGTTAATTTAGAGAACCCGACAAGGGGAGAAACTTCATCATGCATGCCTGAAGTATTTGGCAGTGCAAATTACTCATTGCTTCTTCAAAATTTTAATTTTTAACAAATATTTACAGAACAAGATAACTTACGAAATTGGTTTATTTCCAACATTGTGCAATGTTGTTTAAATTGGTGCATTTTGTAATATAAACTAAAATGGATAAGTCATATAGAGACAATTACAATATTGCTTATCTCTACCAGTATGGCACATCTTTTAAAAAGCTCAGTCATGTTTTTGATCACTTTATTATTTGTTTTTAAAATCTATAAACAAAATTAAAAGTAGTATTAAATAATAAAAGAGAGGTAAAAAGCATTAAGAAACAGTTTCTAACAAACTGAAGGAAAATATCAGACTTTATTAACTATAAGGACATTTGACAGTAAAGAAATACACTCTCCAAGCTTTCAATTAAGATGAAGAAAACATAACAGACTAAAGCAACAGTGATAATGCAACAATTTAAAACAACAAAAATGCCTCTATGAATCTTAAGTCAATAACTTCCTTCTGAAATACAAAATGCACTTGGCATAGAAATTAATGTGATTTCTTGCATGTAAATTATCATATTTTAAACAAAAGATATCCTCAGGAACCATTTTAATCTTTGCTATATTTTACATATGGTACTTTTGAATTCATATTTCAGTGTTGACATATTTCAAATAAAGAAAATGGACTGTTGTAATCCTTTGCATGGTGTTTTCATTCAATTAGCTCTATCTTTCTTTTTCTAAGCAAACAAGATGGCAATTTACTCAAAGTCAACCCATAATAACATATATCAGCCGGAGTTGAACAAACACAGTGCTGCTCATGCTACACGTTTTAAAATCAAACAATTTTAAATAAAAGCAAACATGAACATAAATAGTGTTTCCCTGTGGAATTTGACTGTTGACAGAAAAAAGATAAAAACAAAAATGGTTTGAATTTGTAAGGAAGTTAAATAATTCAGGAAATGTTTTATTAACTGATAGCAGAGAAAACAGGACTTCAGTCTTTGCAATATGTAGTAATGAAAGAATAAAATATATGATATGTGGCTTATTAAAAAAAAAAACCTCTTCCTAACTGTATTAAAATCACACGAGGTAGTTGAAAACCACACTCTTATCAAGCACTCACAAAAATACAATTCTGTTCAAATATCTGTTTTTTTTTCTTAAATGTTAGTTGCAACATTTTAAAGGTAAAAGAAAAAGTTGTTTATCAGTACAGAGTTTTAAAAAGACTTGTGGTCTATATTTTCAACATATTACAACAGAAATTCAGAGGGAGCAGAATCTTAAACCACAGATAAATACTTTTATTTCTTTTAGTGTTTTCTGCTTGGGATCTTGGACTATTAGCTTCATAGAAATATTACTGTTGTACGATGAAAACAGGAGTTTATGACCTCCAAAATATCATTGCTAAAATATTTATTATCTCTTTATTTAGATGAAATAAAAATGTTATACATATGGAAAGTTTGTACATGTTTATCATTGGATTTTTTTTCTTTTTTAAAATTTATTATTTTTTACTGTGGTTCAAGTACAGTTGTCTCCATTTTCCCACCACCACTTTCTTCCCCCCAACCACCCCCACATCACACCCTCAATCTGGAGAGAATCATGCTACATAAAATAATCCATGAGGTAATTGCATATTTATTATAAATTATAAGATCAAAAGTGCAATTCCTTTTTTTATTGCTGTTCAAGTACAGTTGTATCCGTTTTCACCCCACCATGCTCCCCTGCCCCACCCATCCCCACCTCCCACCTTCAAACCTACCCCCTTTGGCTTTGTCCATGTGTCCTTTATAGATGTTCCTTGATGACCCTTCCTCTATTATTCCCTATTATCCCTCTCCCCTCTCCTCTCTGGTTACTGTCAGTTTGTTCTATATTTCAATGTCTCTGGTTGTATTTTGCTTGGTTGTTGGTTCTATTGATTAGGTTGCGCTTATAGGTGAGATCATATGGTATTTGTCTTTCACTGCCTGGTTTATTTCATTTAGCATAATGCTTCCCAGTTCCATCCATGCTGTCATGAAGGTTAGGAGCTCCTTTTTTCTTTCTGTTGTGTAGTATTCTATTGTGTAAATGTACCACAGTTTTTTTATCCACTTGTTTACTGATGAGTACTTAGGTTGTTTCCAGCACTTAGCTATTGTAATTGTGCGGCTACGAACATTGGGATGCATAGGTTCTTTTGAATTGGTGTTTCAGGATCCTTAGGGTATAATCCCAACAGTGGAATTGCTGGGTCAAAAGGCAGTTCCATTTTTAGTTTTCTAAGGAAGTTCTATATGTTTTCCACAGTGGCTGTACCAGTCTGCATTCCCACCAACAGTGTAGTAAGGTTCCCTTTTCTCTCCAACCTCTCCAACATATGGGACAACATAGTGTTGTTTGTTGGTTTGTTTATGATGGCCATTCTCACCAGTGTGAAGTGGTATCTCATTGTGGTTTTAATTTGCATCTCTCTGATGGCTAGTGATCCTGAGCATCTTTTTATAGGTCTCTGGGCCCTCTGTATGTCTTCCTTGGAGAAGTTTCTTTTCAAGCCCTTTACCCATTTTTAATTGGGTTGTTTGTCTTCCTGGAGTGGAGTCATGTGAGTTCTTTATATATTTTGGAGATCAAACCCTTGTCCATATTTGCAAATATGTTTTCCCATATGTTTGGTTCTCTTTTCATTTTAATGCTCCTTATAAAGTTAATTTATTTGATAGAATTGTGTGCCAGAGCAGTAAGACTGAGCAAATGTATTTAATTTTTTTTTAATTTGTATATTTACCACCTACCCTCATACAGTTTAAGTTACATATTGCTATAACAGAGGTGTGAAATTATTCATTACTGGTCTGCGATTCTAGAGCCTCTATTTACTAGCTATATGAAATTTGACATTACTATTTTTTATTCCAAATTTCTGTGTCAAAAAAAATCGACATCATAAAGTGGCTACAATGACAGTGAAATATTAAATGCATTTAGCATAAAAGATGCCTTTTTAGTAGGTCAGCCTTTATTACTCACTTTAGTTTTCCTGCATTCTGCAGAGTGCTTGCTCACAATAGTCCTCAATGCACAGTCCCTTATAAAAACAAGTAAAGGAAGAAAAAGGGTTAACTCAATGACAATTTTAGTTAAATATATGTCTTTCCTTCGGTGTTTCGGGAATCTTAATTGAAAATAAGACCTGAATTGTCCATGTATTTATGGAACTTTATATTTGAACTTGCTAAATGTTTGATTTTAAAAGTAGAAGTGCTGAAAGGACTTCTTTTGTATAAAGCTAGTAGCACTATAACTTGGTACAACTTGTTTAGTCTGTGGAACTTTGTACAAACATTTTGTAAAATATATGCACAATATAAAATCAGAGCTAAGACACATTTATAACTTTCGACATGGTAATTCTACTTCGGGTACTTCAATCTCAAAATATAATAGAGAAAATGTAAAATAATACAAGCATAATGTTGTCACCATAGCATTATTTAATATGAGGAATAACTGAAAATAATCCTTACATCAGTTACAACATAGAGACTCTTAGTGTGATGTGTGGCCTATGATTAATGATTAATAAATATTAAGACAAAGAGAAAATACTAAGTCTGCAACTATAAACAGTTCTCTGTATTATTCCCTCGATGGGGTATTATGCACACCATGATGAATTCAGTTACATGAACAAAGGCTCCTGGCATAATATTAAATGGATATAGAAAGGCTTAAAAGCACATTAATATATAACACCTAGCATAAAAAGTAACATAGGAAAATTTTAAATAGGCTAGTTAGATTTGTAGATGTTTAGTTTCTCTCTTCCATTTGTGTTTTTATTTTTTATTATAGTTAAAAAACAAAGAGAATGCATTTATAAAATAAATCAAGAATTGTGTTTTTACTATACTATTCATTTTAATTAATTAGGAGAAGAGAACATTGAAAAAGTTTGCTGTTGTGCTAGCCCACATATCTACCTACCTTAAGTGCCAGTCTTATAACTACTCTAACTTCTTATCACTTTTTTTCTTCCTGTCTTGAGGAATTAATTTATAGCCACTGATACAGGAAAAAATTGTTATAAAGAAATAAACTATAAGAATTCTTATCACTCAGTGTCAGTATTCAGAGTGGTAGAATATACATGCAGAAGAGACCACAACATTGTTTAAATGGGTTCACCTGAGACTGTGTTTAACTGTGTGTGAACATCGATGATGTGGACAATGGATTTAATGATCATTTACTTACACAGAACCATTTGTGTGAGCATGACCTCTATAAATTTTGCTAGCTGACAGTGCACTCACTCAACACATTTTGAAAAACACCTTGTGCTTGTTATACAGAAATCTTAGCAAACGCATTGTTCTATCGTAAGCATGCAAACTTTTATATTAGTAAGGGTATCTCAAGAAATTTTCACCAAAATCTTGGTGGGTCTTCAGGAAAACTGTCATTTAAATCTTCTTTTTTAGTGTTGTTTTATTTTTCAAGTGCATCTTTAAAAGTAGTATTCTTAAATTATTTTGTAAATACTTTTATATTTCCATATATAAGTCAAAATATAAAATGATGCCAGTTCTGTAACTAACCCATGCACTATGGACAAATATTTAATTTATCTGTATTTATGCATGTGTATGAGTGTATTCTTAAATTCAAAACAAATAAGTAATTCACACATAGAATCATATAAGGATAATTAGCTATAAATAAATATCCTTCATTTTTTTAACAATGTGAACCATCCTATTTATCCTTACCCAATTATCCCCTCCATGGCTGCCTTGTCCATACACAAAGCAAAGCAAAAAAAGCTAGTAGAAAAGTCAGTTAGAAATGAGTTTTATTATGCAGCATATTATTATTTTATTAATGTGTCTTAGTATAATATTGTGCAGAATTTCTCCTTGAATGTTGTCTGCCTGCCAAATTTGATACTGTTTAGAGTCTACTTCCAAGTGGTATACATGGAAATCCTAGAAAACAAATACCTGAAGTAGCATAAAATTATTCTTTAATTAATTTCCCAAAATAAAGTTTTTGAGATATACCTGGAAAAACTACAAACAAATATGTATAGGAATAATAATGAGGAATTATTAAATACAGCTGTAAGAGCAAAGGATGATAATATCTATTAGGGCTCAACAATTTCCAGGTGCAGTGACAAATTCATTCACAAATAGTTTTTTATTTTGAATTCATAACAAATAAAGTAGTTAGAGATTTTTTCTGGTAATTTTTCAGATGAGACAAAAGGCTTATAAGATTTTAAAACTTAGAGATTTCTCAGAATTGAAAAATCTTTTTTTTTTCTTTTTAAGACAGAGAATACGTTATTCAAACCCATCACAGAAATAAACAGCTTAGGTGTATAACAAAGAACTGTGTTTTAAATATTAAAACATAGGCCAGTAATTGTATATGAGAGTATACATTGCTACATACAAATGAACTGCTCAGACCAGAACTTTTCAAGGTTTAAAACAGAATAAACTGTCCTGTAAAAGGAGCACTGCAGTGATATTTTACCATTAGTTTCCTCTCCTTCAACAGAATCCACACCAACCTCCTCATACTTCTTCTCAAGGGAAGCCATGTCCTCATGGGCCTCAGGAAACTCCTTCCTCCATGCCCTCACCCAGTGGACAAGGGCATGCTTGTTGTACATCCGGCCAAACTTGTGGTCCAGTGAGCCCAGACCAAAGCAATAGCTGTGGTGTTGCTCAGCATGCATGCACACACAGCTCATGCGCTGTGCTTTGGCCAGCTGTCCACCAGGTACCACTGTGGGAGTCTGGTAATTAATGTCAACTTTAAAGCCAGGGGGACACCAGTTCACAAACTGGATGGTACATTTTTGTCTCTGTGGCAAGGACAGCAATGACATCTTTTGGAACCACATCATCATGGTACAACAGCAGAAAACCATGTATTTCACCATAGTGAGGGTTGCATTTCACCATCTGGTTGACTAACTCCAAGCACTCACTGGTGATCTCTGCTACAAAAGCTGTTCAGGGAAGGCTTTGTCAGCAGAGGTGGCAGGGGCATAGGTGACCTGATGGAAGCAGATGTGGGGATAGGATACCAGGTTTGTCTGGAATTTGGTGAGATCAATATTCAGGGCTCCAACAAATCTGAGGGCAGCAGTGATGATGGAGGGCACAATTTGACCTAGCAACCTACTCAGGTCAGTATCAGTTATGCTCTCAATATAGAGGTTTCTACAATAGATGCCATAGATGGCTTCTTTGTCAACCATGAAGTCACAACCAGAGGGCTCCAGGGCTGTGTGGGTAGTGAGGGTGGAGCTGTAGGGCTCAACTACAGCTGTGGAAACCTTGGGGGCTGAGTAGATGGAGAACTCCAGCTTGGATTTCTTCCCATAATTGAAAGAGATGTTCCATCAGCAGGGAAGTGAACCTAGAAATGGTTTGCCCACCAAAGCTGTGGAAAACAAAAAAGCCCTGGCCAGACCTGTGGCCTGGTCAGTCAGTTTCTGAATTTGGTCCAACACGAGGTCAGTGATCTCCTTGCCAATGGTGTAGTGCCTGTGGACATAGTTACCAGCAACGCCTTCCTTCCCCGTAATGAACTGCTCAGGGTGGACTAGTTGGCAGTAAGTATCAGTGCAAACTTTATCAATGACTGCAGCTTCCAGGCCTATAAACACTGCCCTGGGCACATGCTTGCCAGCACCTGTCTCACTGAAGGGGGTGTTGAAAGAGTCATCTCCCCAACCCTCAGCAATGGTCTTGTCACTTGGCATCTGGACATCAGGATGGGCGCTGTGTTCCAGGCAGTGAGCTCTCAGAGGGCACTGCCAGTCCGGACGCTGGCCTGGCCAATGTGGAACGAGATGCTCTCACACATGGTTGCTGCCGTGCGGCTGTCCAGCAGATGGTGGAGAGTTCAGAATTAAAAATCTTGATTCACTAATATCTGTTATATAATACAAATAGAACTTTTAAAGCCTCAAAATGTGAGTGATCAGGAAATATCATTCTAGCATACATGAAAAGTACACATTGTTTGTGGGTGGCACTGGAATACCAAAGCTACATACAAATAAAGAAAAGCAGAGTAAAGATGAAAGTATGTTTTATCAAAATTGGAAGAACTAAAATATAACAAAAATAGAAAAGAATTTGCAAAAAAAGAAAAGGGAAGAACTGTAGATCGATTAAAATAACTAATATTTTGAAAATTTTCAGACACATTTTACCTGCCAAATCTTCAGGGTGTAATTGATGCTATGTAAGCACAAAACACGTGATAAGTAACATCAGAAATTTTTTTTTTAAATTTGAGAACCATGTTTTATTTAGTGGACCCAGATTTTTACCCCAAAGTTCAGAAAATACAGTCTATGATTCTTGGAAGAGTTTGCACAGGCAACTGTATATCTTTCAGGCAATGCTAACCATGACATTAACTACTTTAGTATTTGGAAAGGTATACAATAAAAGTGATTGCTAAATGACAACTTTAAAATGAAAAATTTCTAGTCTAATTAAAAGAGTGATAATTAATGTTATCTATGTTGAACTCTTCTGGATTTCTTATTCACTTTGAGTTACAAATCACAGTCTAGGAATGTGCAATGCTTCTGTGGGGGTCTTCAAGAGTAGAGACAGTGATCTGTGATTTATTCAACTACATCTTACCTAAAATTTATGTCATTATTTTGGATTATGGGACACATAGTGTACTATCTGTGATAACTGAGGCCACCTCCAGATATGGTCGATGGCCCAGGCCCCAAAATTCAATGATGCTATTGCTGCCTTGAACATTAAATATTGACTAGTTACTTGGTGAGATAATCAGCCTTGTTAAGAGAGCTACTTCTGACAGATAATATTAAAGTGAAATTGGCAAACAGACACCCCTGGCCTCACACACATGAATAACAAAGTTTACAGACTTACCATCAAAAAGTACATGGTATATGCCGCCATAAGGTAAAGCTTCCTAATTTCACACAGACTTCTGAGAGTTTATTGTCCTGTGTGACTGACACCCTGCTTAAAGATTTTTAAAATTTTACTTTTTGTATTATTTTTTATCAAGTCATTAAGGATCATTAATTCAAGTCACCAGAAGCACAGGGGAGGGGATGTCAGTAGTGCCTGGAGTAAGGCACATCACAGTACACGTGTGATGGCACAGATACAGAAAATGGTGCTAGGTCATGGGCTCAGTCCACAGAAATCAACTGCAGCACAGAAAAAGAAGGGCTTTCAGAGATTTAAAGAGGGTTCAGAATTCTGGGGGTCTAAGCATTCACCAGGGAACTTGGATATTTTAGCTGCTAAGAGCAAGAAGTTTTTGTCTTCTGACTTGCTGCGTGTTGCCTGCTAGTCGTGTGCAACTGTGAGCATTAAATTGTTGACTGTAAGTGGATGAAAAATGTGGATTATTCTTTGCTTAAGCAAGGCAGAGCAAAGGTGATGAGATCACAATTTAGGTCTGGGATGGGTGCTACCTTACCACTTTAGTTTTACACACAAGCACAGTAATAGGTCTGAGGGAAAAGGCCCCCCAAATTGACAATGTAGTGTGCATTTTAAATGGAAAAATTTATTTAATCACATAATTCCTTTTAAAAAGAAGGAATTTTGAGTAAAAATATATTTATATATTATTATATAATATAATATTATTCTATTATTTATAATAAATAATAAAACAGTATTACATTATTGATGTAAATGTAAATACATAATAAATTTATTATATTATAATATAATATTATTTATTATTATTTTCAATAATAACATTGAAAATTAAAACTGAGCCTTCTAGAATATATAACAGTAAATAATAATGCAAAGTGCTTCTTAGTACAAATGTACTTGGCAAAAGTAAACATGTATTTGATTTTGGAAAGAGCACTTGTGATTTTTTTAAAATGTGTCTAAGACCATGGAGAGAAAATTACTGTTTCTGTGCTGTTACAGAAAAACTATATTTAGAATAGAGTGGGAAAAGGAAAGACATGTGACAGACATCCTGTTACCTGTCCCAAAGACTGTTCATTTCATAGAAAACTCAGAGATCATAAACGGTCCATAACACCTCCATATGTTTTTAAATACTTTTATTTATTTTCTCATAAATGTCCATTAATATAGGACAGCTCTCCTTTGTGTTTTCTCCAGAAGCTTAGGCTAGAGATAGAAGCAGATTTAACTTGGCTTTTAAACACTTAGTAATAATAGTTATAGATAGCAGATAGGTAAGAAGTTCTACATGAAAAATTAAAAGGTTTCTGTGAGTCTTTTTCTCCCTCTCCTTCCTTCCTTCCTTCCTTCCTTCCTTCCTTCCTTCCTTCCTTCCTTCCTTCCTTCCTCCCTTCCTTCCTTCCTTCCTTCCTTCCTTCCTTCCTTCCTGACTTGTTACCTCTAAAACTTAGTAAAGTCTTTTAGCTTTGGTTTGATTGCTATGCCATTCCAACTAGCCTTCACAAATTTATTTATAGTCTACTCAAATTAAGCTACCTCTTTTTCTCTCAAACATGGTTGTATTTTTCTTGTTAGTGTGATTTTATTGTACTTACATCTCAAAAAACATATATGAAATGCATACCTGTAATTATTATATACCATAATCTTATCTTCTTTTGCAAAAAAAGAGAACTGTGTCTTTTTTCATCTTTGTGTTTCTTGCCTTACATGAGACACTCTGTTAAAAAATATGGACTCTACCCTGGCTGGTGTGGCTCAGTGGACTGAGTGCTGGCATGTAAACCAAAGGCTTGACAGTTCAATGCCCAGTCTAGAGCATTTGCCTGGGTTGTAGCCAAGTCACCGGGTAGAGAGTGCGTGAGAGGCAACTACACAGTGATGTTTCTCTCCTTCTCTTTCTTCCTCCCTTCCCCTCTCTAAAAACAAATAAGTAAAATCTTAAAAAAAAAAGTGGACTGTGAATTAATGTACATTTAACTAAACTGCCAAACAGATGCCTAAAATTTGATTAGAATAATTGAAGATTTGATTAAAATTAATTAAATAAATCTAAGATATTTTGTGTAAATTGGGAAAGGTATACCATATATTAACTATAAAGATCACCTTTTTTCACAAGTATGGGGGGAACCAAAAAACTGAAATTTATTTATTAAAAATTGTGTATTTTCTGTACATGTTTAAACCTCTGTCTCTTTCAAAGTCTTCTCCATTTGATGCAGTATGCCTATAGAAATGTTTTTTCCCACTGCTCAAAATAGTTTTTGAACTTGTCAGTTTGATGCCTTTTAGTGTTTCCCCCACTTTTTCTTTCACCTCTCCCACATAAGCAAAAATGGTTCTCTTAGAGGACTTTTTTCATCAGGGAAAACAAACAAATGGAAAGCTGCTCAGAGTGATAACCCGGGAATAGGGAGGGCCATGCCATTTTTGGTCAAAAATTGCTGAACACTCAATGCAGTGTGGGCAAGTGCGCTTGCAAATCACAAAATGGGCAAACACGTTGAAAGAATCTTCAAAAAATATTCCCTGAGGTTGAACGCAGCCTCTCACAAAGATGCCAGCTGGTACACTGATACAAGTGAGTTCCTAGAACACCCACCCAGCTGGGGAAGCCTGTGCTACAAGGTGCCCGCCCTCTACAAGATAGTTCCATGTTTTGGGGTCTCCCCTTCTATTACATATCAAAGAAAAAAACCTTTGAAATTATATTATACCAATAAAACAATGTGGGAGTTCATGAGCTTGAGTGAGCATTTAAGTTTTAGAAAGAGAGCCCTGGCCAGGTTGCTCAGTTGTTTGGAGTGTTGTCCTGTACACCGCAAGTTTGTGGGTTCGATTCTGGTCAGGGCACGTACTTAGATTCCAGGTTTGACCCCAGGTCGGGCCGTGTATGGGAGACAAATGATGGATGTTTCTCTCTCCTGTTGATCTCTCTGTCTGCCTCTCTTCTTTCTTCTCTCTCTAAAATCAATAAATATATCCTTGTGGGAAGATTAAATAATAATAACAATAATGAAAATAGAGTGCAAAGCCGGTGCAGAATTAATTCCTGACATACGATTTTTTAAAATTTATGTATTCTATAGTATTATAATGAAATTGAAAATCTTGATAGTAATCTAAAGAAAAAAACCCTGACCATTAAATAGCTTACCATGCTGTGTAAACCAGGTAGTTATTTAGTCATTCACTACTTATAATTTTATAAGTCCTCTTACATATAAAGAGATACCACTTTATTTTTTTTTCTTATTTCCACTTCTAGGCTCCAGCTAGCTCTCAGAAAACAAAAGTGGAAACTGACAACTTTTTGAGCCCACCATTGCTCAAAACTACACTATTTTAACACTTACATATGGAATTCTGAAAGTAAATGTTTGTCCTGCCAATCATTGTTAGCGAAAGGAGAAAAGTAATTATTGCAATCTTTGCAAAATGAGGATTAAAATCTGAATTTCTACTTTCCTTCCTCTTGTACTGACTGAGAATGTGAATTTACATACATGAGGTTGTTCAGGACCACAGAATTTAAGGCTGAAACTGACAACAGTCCACACACAGATTTACCTCAGCCCCCTATTGTGGAGGCAGTTTCTGTATATTCCACCTGTGATACCTGAAGAGCTATTTCTTACTTCCTTACATTTTTAGATTTTTCCCACTACTAAATAGGTACCTTCGGACAAATGCCATAGCCATTCCAAGCTCTGGCTTCCTCATCTGGGCAATAGGATAATACTTGCATCTGCTTAAGAAGAATTTTGTAAGAATTAGAGCAGAACTTGGGTGTAAATTACTTTGAAATTTCCAGATAGTACCCCATAGACACTCACATTAAATTTCAGGAAAGGGGAAATAGCCCAGAAGCCTAATGCATTAAAAGGAGACTGGAAGCTCTGAAAATGGGGAAGCACTTCCTTATCAAGTGTTATATCTGATAAAATAGAGCAAAAATGGAATATACCAAGAAATGGGAAGAATACTCTCCTGTCTAATTGATGGAAAAAGCTTTTACTACCACAATCTGAGGAGAGCAGTTACTAACACACTGGTGCCTTTTCCCAAGATTTGTAGAGATACTTATTCACAGTTAAAACTGAATAGGCCCCCACCTTCTTCCTCATCTATTTTATTTTCAGCAAGATGTTTTAAAATTCTGATCAGATATGGACTAGAGGCAGCTGAAGATCTCAAAGCAGGCACAGCCAGGTAGGAGCAGACTAGTGTTCTGGGTTTCGATGTTGGTACCTTATCAGCCGGGTAGATGGGGGGCATTGATATCATAATTTGTTTTACACTGGAGAAGTGGAAATATACATTTCATAATCACTTTAAGATTAGCACCTTAAGATGAGTCAGATACCCACATAGGGACATGTGCAAAGAAAATGAAATAATAGAACATGCTGTGTATGTTTTAGGATTGAAAGAATAAGATTTTTTAAAAGTTCAAGTATTTATCTATTTTTAATAAATGAGGATACAAAATTAAAAATATTCAAATTTAGTTATTTTTGCCATGTACTCAGAAATTACATGTGTTGCAAAAGATGGGCCTAAACTTTAAAACTTTAATTGCATGTGGTATTATCAGAAATTACGGCACTGAATACCTACTCTGTTTACTACTCCTATATTCAAATTGCCCAAATGTCTGAACTGGAACTTTTAATTTTGTTGATATTCCTTGCTAATATGTATTTTTCTTTCTTTTCACTGGCTAATAAACTCTTATAACTGCTATGATTTGGGAGCTGAAATGTAATTTTATGAGCATATCATCTCATCAAGTCTACTCTTTATTTAAATAAATAAACTGAGATCAAGGACAGTCAGTGACATGGCAAAAGTTACACCACAGTTGAGGGACCAAACAAGGATAACATATGGTGCAGTAAAGGAGAGGAGGATCAGAAGATTCCAAAAGTTGTACACTTTCTGTGTGGGACTTGTTTCTTCTGATAACTGCGTTTACTCATTCATGCTAGACATAACAACTAGGTGAAAGAAGAAAGGCTGATTACTTATATTCAGATCCATGACTGGAGAAAGGGGAATGCTTGGAGCACCGTCCTGTGCACTGTAAGGTTGTGGGTTTGATACCCACTTCAGGGCACATACAAAAGGCAACTGATTGATGCTTCTTTCTCACATTGATATTTTCTCCCTCCCTTCTTCCCTCTGTACCTCCTTCCCTCCCTCCCTTTCTATCGCTTCCTTTCTCTCTAAATCAATAAACATATCTATGGGGGACCATTCTGCATGGCAGTGGGAATGTAGCCCAGCTTCCCCCATGGGAAAAGCCAGTGGGGAGTAAGGTCTGGCACACAGGAACAACACCCACGGATAGGTTCTCCCATGGGAAATTAGGCCTGCATTGTACCTAGGCCACTATGAGGCTTGCTTTTGCTAAAGCTCCCACACCCTGAATTGAGGCAGCGAATGCTTACTGCATATCTTTAAAGTAACTTCCTAAAATCTGAGCTAAACCTCCCAAGTATGGGGTGTAACCAGTTTAACCACCTTTCCCTTTACATTTGCAAATATCCTTCTTCTTTGATGTAATTAGTAACATCCTGTCCTTTGTTTTCTGTAAAAGGAGTAAAAAGGTGCTTTTCACCTAAAGCAAACCTGGGCATAGTAAATGAAGACCGTCCTCAATGTAATGTACCCAGAAAAATCATAAAAGCCTGTCCAAGCAGGGGTCAGGCCGTCTCTCACTTAGAGAGCAGTCATGCCATCCCCTTCTCTCCATAGGACTTTTGTAGTCCATGTGAATTTGTTTGTTGCAGGCCACAACACATGGATCCAGCTGGCCAGGGTCCACATCACAGATCCTCATCCTCAGGGGAGGACTTGAAAAAAAAAGAAGAGTGGAGACTTCATGACAACATGAAAAAGTATATATGCTGCAGAGGCCAATGAAGAAATAGTGGGCATGGTCTAGCATTCTGATATGTGCGTGTGTACTAGAAGGTTGTCCAAGTCTGAGGAAAGAAAAGTTATGTGAATAAAATGATAGTTGTAGCTAGGTGTTCTTACACCAAGCCATGACTGTTTATCTGTTTATTTCCCCCTCATCAAACTGTCAGAGCTTATGGCAAATCTGTATTCTTAGCAGTTCATGCAGATCACATAGATAAAAACGTTGTTGAATGAATGAATGGTGTATGCTAGTGAAAGTGTGGAATAATCATACTTTGTCATGTCCTTATTTATGTCCAAAGATAATGCACTGTTAAATACAGTTTTCTGTGTCTTATCTACTAACATAATTTCAGAGCATGGTCCCTGAAGCTCATAGAATTTGAAAAAAAAACCCTCTTATGTAGAGATTCTATTTTGGTTTAGATTCAACACTAAGTCATTGCTCAGAAAAAAACAATCAGATTTCTGACTTTCCCAGGCCACTATGATTTCTATATGCTAGTATCTTTCTGAGACTTCTAAAACATTGCTTATAATCAGCCACACTGTTTCATTCTAATCTAAACCTTTAACATAGCAGTAATTTTTCTTTCTTTTTATTCTTGGCAGGATGTATCACTCAGGCCTATGAAGTATCCTTAAAAGAAAAAAAATCTAAATACAAGGCCTAGGAACTCTAGTAAATGGCAATAAAATCCTTCACAAAATAGAAAATTGAATAGTTGTATTGATTACTTTAGTGCCAGGGATGTTCCATGGTTGCAGGTTTGGCACCTTTTGAAGTTCCATTTGTTCTTTTGGGCTGTTAAGGCACTATTTAATGAATCAGTTTAGTCACTTAGTCAATAAGAGTATCCTTGTCTCCTAAAAGAGTTAATATACCTTTTTCAGTGATGTTTTACTTATGAAAATGGAATAATTAAAAGAATTGACAAATCAGACTTAATATTAGTTAAAATTCACATTTTTCAAAAGAATGGATTTTCTCCTACCAATCATATATATAGTACTCGTGAACAAACTCATAGACCCACAGAGCAAGAAGCTTTTTGTGTTTAGAAATGTCAATGCAATGAAACTCTGTCATAGAATAATGATCTCTTGTTTCCACATAAATGCCTAGGGAAAACTAAGGTATTCATTTTCAAAGCAGGAAGCATTGATCCACTGGGTATGTCCTATTTAAATGACTTTATATTATTCCATCAAAGAGCTGATGGAAATTCAGTCATTTAGCCTGATAGATATGGGTTCCAGAAAAATGGCATTTGTGTGCTACAGTACTACTAAACAGATGAAAATCATTGCATTTGGCTCTGCTTTATTTGTCAGCAAAACAGAATTAAGTTTGTTCATGAACACTCTAAAGTTTAATATTGGCAATTTAGAAATGGTATATACTGATTTTATTTTCCTTTGATTTCTTTTAAGTAAACCTTTTCAGACCTAATGGTCATTCAGTTACATAATTCTGAATTAGATGCATTCTATTGAGAATTCTGTATATTGTTATATATCAGAAAATTGACATTCTAACACAACATCTGAAGATTTGTGTCCAATGACTGTTCAAATGAAGGTAAATGTTACAGTAATAAAAAAATGATGGAGAATCATGTCTGGTTTTGATAGTATTTTAATCTGAACAGCCAAAAGAAAAGATGGCCAAAGCTCCAGGGAAAAAATGGCAAAGCACAGAGGTTTTTAAGTTCAAATAATATATATGTGCATACATATAAGTCTGTGCACAGATGATCTGTAGGTGATACATTGTACTTGATGAATAATAGTTGCACAATCCCTTAAAATGGGTTTTGTACAGTGTACCTGTATGGTGTGGTACACTGTAGTATATGCTGTATCTTATTGGCAGTTCACAATATAAATTGTGCTACAAGTTAATAATGAACTATCAAAAAAGAGAAACTGAGAAAACAATCCCATTTACTATTTGCAACTGAACAAAAGATACAATTTAAGCTACAGAGGTAAAAGATCTGTACTCAGAAAATTATAAGGTACTGAAGAAAGAAACTGAGGAAGATACAGATGAGTGGAAGCAAATACCATGTTTATGAATAGAAAAATTAACATCATTAAAATGTCTATACTACCCCAAGCAACCTATAGATTCAATGCAATTCCTATTAAAATATCAGTGGGCATGTCTCACATATCTAAAGCAAATATTCCAAAATTTATGTGAAACCACAAAGGACCCTGAATAGCCACAGCAATCTTAAGAAAGAAGAACCAAGTTGTAGTCACAATACATGATATCAAATACTACTACAAGGCCATAGTCATAAAAGCAGCCTGGGCCTGGTACAGACCAGGCATGTAGATCAATGCAACAGAATAGAGAGCCCAGAAATAAAACCACACCTATGGTCAATTAATATTTGACAATAGAGTAAAGACTGCCTATTCAATAAATGGTGTTGGGAAAATTGGACAGATATATGCAAAAAATAAAACTACCACATTTTGCTGTGTATAATGTGCACTTTTTTTTGCCTAAAAGTTTGAGGAAAAAATAAGGGTGCACATTATACATGAAATACCTCATACCTGTTCTTGTGTTTTGTAATTCTTTGTTACATAAAATTTCTTGTACCATAATATATTCAAAAACGAATGATAAAATTACTTTATACTACAAAACAAGCATCTAAATATAAATAAATAAAATTGATTTAAAAGATTAAAATGAAAGATTTGTTTCCTGAAAGTTTGGACCAAAAACTTGGATGTACATTATATACAGCAAACTACCATATATCACTTTATTACACTACACACAAAAATAAACTCAAAATGGATTAAAGGCTTAATTGTAAAACAAGAAGCCATACAAATCCGAGAGGAAATCAGAGGCATTAAAATTTCAGTCATGTTTTGTAGCAATATTTTTTCTGATATATCTCCTTGGGCAAGGGAACCAAAGGGAAAAAATAAGCAAATGGGACTACATCAAACTAAAATGCTTTTGTACAGCAAAAGAAACCATCAACAAAATAAAAGGGGACCCACTGAATGGAACACATATTTGCCAATAATACATTTGGTAAGGGGTTAACTTCTAAAATATATAAAAGACTTGTTCAACTCAACACCAAGAAGACAAACAACCCAATTAAGAAATAGGAAAAAGACCTGTGTAGACACTTCTCCAAAAGAAGACATATGGATGGCCAATAGAAATATGAAAAAATGCTCAATGTCACTAATCAGAAAGATGCAAATTAAAACCACAATGAGGTATCACTTCACACCTGGCAAAGTGCCTATCATCAATAAATCAACAAACAACAAGTGTTGGAGAGGATGTGGAGAAAAGGGAAACCTAGTGCACTGTTGGGAATGCTAGCTGGTACAGCCACTGTGGAAAATAGACTGGGGTTTCTTCAAAAAATTAAAAATGGAACTTAAAACTGAGCAATCCTATTTTGGGGAATATATTTGAAGAAACCTGGAGCACTATTTTGAAAGAATGTATGCACTTCTATGTTCACTGCAATGTTATTTACAATAACCAAGTAATGCAGACCCCGGCCTGCAGGGTCTGTGTGTTGTGGCTGTGACTAACAAATTCACATGGACTACAGAAGTCCTGTGAAGAAAAAGGAATGGCACAGCTGCTCTGTAAGTGAGAAAGAGGGCCCAACCCTTGCCTGGACAGGCTTTTATTGCTTTTCTGGGTATATTACACTGAGGATGGCCCTCATTTACTATGCACAGGTTCGCTGTAAGTGATTACCTTTTATTAATAACAAAGGAAAGAATGTTGCTAATTATGTCAAAGAGAAGGATGTTTCATATCAAGGGGAAAAGTGGTTGAACTGGTTACATTCCACACTTGGGAGGTTTAGCACAGATTTTAGGATCTTACTTTAGAGATATGTAGTGAGCATTTGCTGCCTCAATCCAGGATGAGGGAGTTTTAGCAAAAGCAAGCCTCATAGTGGCCTAGGTACAATGCAGGCCTGATTCCCCGTAGGAAAACCTATCCATGAGCATGGGTCCTGTGTGCTGACCTCACTCCCCACTGGTCTTTCCAAGTAGGCGCTGATCTACATTCCCCATACCACACAGACAGGTTCCCTATAACCAAGATCTGGAAACAGCCCATGTGCTCATCAATAAATGAGTAGGTAAAAAAAGCTGTGATACAATTATACAATGGAATATTATAGGGACATAAAAAAGAAGAAAATCTTATCCTTTGTAACAATATGAATGGACCTGGAGATTATTATGCTAAGTGAAATAGCCAGTCAAAAAAGACAAATACTATATGATTTCGCTCAATCAAATACTATGTGATCTCACTTATAAGTGGAATCTAATGAACAAAAAACAATGATGGACAAAATAGAAACACAGCATGAACACATGGAACAGACTGATGGTTGTTACAGAGGAGATGGTTTGGGAGGCTGGATGAAAGATGATGAAGGTCTAAGCAAAAAAAAAAAAAAAAAAAAAAATATATATATATATATATATATATATATATATATATGAATGAATGAGATTGGTCCGGAAAAAGTACAGCCATTGTTAATATAATGAGAATGGTTTGCATGACATTGATGTAACCTAGCAGCCAAGGAGATAGGCTGGAATGTGCATGTGTGAACAATGACAACTTCACTGTAGTAGTCAGTAGGGGAAGTAGATACCCCTGAGTGAGCATGTGTACTGTGTAGCCATTGCAATCAAAATGACAGAGAGAGTGGAGCAATGAGTCTGCATCAAATTTTGTGTTAATCTTGACTATTCCTCCAGGAAAACTATTCAGATGATTCAGAAGGCCCCAGCTATGGGCAACTGGTAGCTTCATCAGGACCTTGTGCCTGCTCATGTATCATGTCTTGTGCAGAGTTTTTTGGTGAAACATGAAATCACCCAGGAGACATAGCCCCCCTACAACACAGATTTGATGCCCTGTGACTTCTGGTTTTTCCCAAAACTAAAATCACCTTTGAAAGGGAAGAGATTTCAGACTGTCAATGAGATTCAGGAAAATATGACTGGGCAGCTGATGGTGATTGGGAGAATTGTGTGAGGTCCCAAGGTGACTATTTTGAAGAGGACTGAGAATTCATTGTCCTATGAACAATGTTTCCTGTATCTTGTTGTATCTTGTATTTTCTTCAATAAATGTTTGTATTTTTCATATTACATGGCTAGATACCTTCTGGAAAAAATATCTTTCTCTCTATATCACAAGTGGAAAACACAAGGCCCATGGGCATAATCCGGCCCTCCACTTTGTTTGATCCAGCCTGGCACCTTGTTTGTACCCGGCGGTAGCACTGAGCTCTTGCTTAACTATTAAGGAGTAGTTTCATTTATACAATCCTAAAGTTACATTCGGCCCTTTGAAGACAACTGCAAGGCTGATGTGGCCCCCCAGTGAAAATAAGTTTGACACCCCTGCATATATATACACACACACATAGACACAGAAAACCGTATCTATGTCTGTATAGCTATATCTATAAATATGTATCTATATATCTATATTGATATATTTATATCAATATAGATACACAGATTATATAGATATATATATATCTATATACACACATATACATAGACACAGAAAAAGTGTGATGATAGCCAGTGGGAAAAGGGGTGGGGGTAAGTGAAGGTGGGCAAAGAGGGGGAAAATGGGGATGGAAAGAGCATTTCCTTGGGAGGTAATGGGCACACAACCTAGTGTACAGACAATGTTTTGTTGAGTTGTACACTTGAAACCCGCATGGTTTTGTGAACCAGTGTCACCCCTATAAATTCAATAAAATAATAAAATAAAGTATCAATCTTTAAAAAATAGATAAAAGTCATAGCGCAATGAAAATTACCTTTTATTGGAACTACGCACACTTCCTTTCCAAATGGGATCATTATATAGCATTTCTGTAATGAAAAACTTCATTTTTTTGAAGGGAACCATTTTTTTAAAGATTTTATTTATTTATTTTTAGAGAGGGGAGAAGAGAAGGAGAGAGAGAGGGAGCAAAACATCAGTGTATGGTTGCCTCTCATATGCTCCCAACTGGGGACCTGGCCCGCAACTCAGACATATACCCTAACTGGGAATCGAACCAGTAATCCTTTGGTTCCCAGGTCCATGCTCTGTGAGCTGCACCAGCCAGGGCTATAATGAAAAACTTTAAATGATAGTTACCATCTTTAAGATGAAAGCCATACAAAATATTGTAAGAAATGTAGATTTATCTCAGAGTTTGAAATATTGTTTAAAGATAAATTTTCCATTTCTTGCCAATGCCTTTTTAAGACAAGATGGGTCTCATCACATTTATCACGTAGTACCTCTCATTTTAGTCACTAATTCTAAACTCATTTTTTTCTTTTTGTACCTATAACTATCAACTCTACTTTTGTATTAGTTCTTCTATTTTTTTTCTAAATTGCTTTTTGCTTTCTGTTCAGGTAGTGTTACTCATATAGCCATAGCCTCAGGAGAGACACATGCTGTTTAACTTAAAACCACACATCCATGAGCTGTCAGGTAAGGAAGATCTTGTACCGTGGAACCTGGAGGCTTATAGACACTGTCAACATTCAGTAGAAAGCGCAGATATGAAGACTTGCCATAGGAAATGCAAATCAAGCCCTTGATTATTGCAGTTGGGGGAAAATAAAACAAATAAATCCCTGGCCCTGGCCAGTTGCTCAGTTGGTTGAAGCATCTTCCTGATAGGCCCAGGCTGTGAATCCCATCCCCAGTCAGGGCACACCCAAGAAGCAGCCAATAAAAGTATACATAGGTAGAAAACCAAATCAATGTTTCTCTTTTCTTTCCTCTTCTCTTCCCTTCTTACCGCTTTCTTTCCCTCCCTCTCTTTCTCTCTCTAAAAACCAATAAGTAAACATTTAAAAATAAAGCTATATTATACATTGAGCTAGAGTTCAAGTGACGTCAGACTAATGGTTCCTCCTGCCTCAGGGAAGAGCACTATGGGCGCAGTGTTCCAGCCTGCAGAGTGAGACTCGCTGTGCAAACTGAGTGGTCCTTGCTTCACAACGGTCGCTGATGGGGCAGGCAGTCGAATATATAGGTACAGGTTACCTTCATGTGTTCCTATGTGGCCAGTCACCATTAGCAATGCAATTTCCCCACCACACAATCCACTCCCATATGGTACACGCCTGCCAAGCCTGAGATGAGTCACAGGTGCTATTCACAAGCACGGATTGAGAAAAGCAACACAGTCAAGACGGCTGCCTTGTTTCACCCTGTTTTGACACAAACTGCTTATTATCTCATTTTTTCCTACTCATCTGACTCTTCGGATTTTGACATGCTATACTTTTTTCCTAAGTACATTTTGACTCAAATTAAATAAAATAAACAAATAATAACAAAAACTCCTTTGTCTTTTTCCATCAGGTGTCCTGTCCCATACTCTACCATTCCATTCTTTGTATTTGGACTACCTACAGTTGGCTCAGAAAATTTAAAATCCAGGAATTTTTCTTCATTAACTATATTATTTTAGAAAAATTACCAAATTATATGGTATAATTGGTTAACCAAAGTTTTACTTACAATTTATTTTAAAGTCAGAATAGAAGATGTATTTTACTTTTATTTTTTTACTTATTGATTTGAGAGAGAGATAAACACTGATTTGTTGTTCCACTTACATGCTTTCATTGGTTGCTTCTTGTATGTGCCCTGACCAGGGATTGAACCCATAATCTTGGTGTATCAGGATGATGCTCTACCAACTGAGCTACCTGGCCAGGGCTTAGAAGATGCATTTTGTTTTCATACTTGACACTTCAAGAATTATTCAAGAAACACTTTATGTTTCTCTGCCCACTTATATTTTTACATATTCATCCAAGTGTTATTTTCTCTAAATTATTCCACTATCTTAGATACATAACAGAAGACACATTTCCTTTGAAATCTATTTTAGTATTTTTTTGCTTTATAGACAAAAATCAATTAGTATATACTTAAATACTCTAATTTAGTACCAAAATTATAATTAGTAGAACTCACATTTTCTTGGTTATATATCTAAATGAAAAGTGAAAGGAGATATATATTGCCATATTTAAATGGATAAATCAATACAATTCCAAATCATTATGCTTTATTTTAAAGTGCTTTTGTTTAAAAAAAAAAACAAACTCTAGTGACTAATTTATGAACTCCTAGAACCATTTAATGACCTTGCTTAACCTTTGGGATGTTTTATAACTTTTAAAAGCCCAGTGAATTGTACAATCTGAGAATTACTAACTTTCTTTCAAGTAGTGGAAAATACACAAATGAGCCTAGACCTCCTTAAATTCACTAAATATGCTTCCTCATATGATCTCCATTATTTCTGCTATTATTAGTCAAAAAGCCTGTTATGTTTATAAATGCTGAGAAAAAAGTGAATGTGTTAGCAGCTTGCATACTTAGAGTAAATGAAGGGTGTATTGTCGAAGGTCAGAAAATTTTCAGAAAAACACTGAGGCAGAAGTGTGTTTGCTTGATACATACCATTCACCAGATATGAGTCAGTTTCCTAGTAAACACCAGAAACGATATGATCAGAATACTGAAAATACTGAGAGACAGGTGAATTACCACATCCAAGGTAGGTGAGATTTTTCTTTCGTTTACCAAGATACTTCCTTAGTTCTCTATCGCCTTTTTGAAGCATGTGCAGTTACATGTGAGTTTGTGTGTGTAAAACTCTTGGAAACCACAAACATTTATTAACTGAAGATTTAAACTTGAATAATCACACAAAGACAGTAAAATATATGATATATTTCCTGGTCACAAATATAGAATCTTTGTGAAGAAAATGGTCAAAAAACATAAAGTGATAGAAAACTATAAAAAGATATAATACCTGTTCTATGACCTAACAGTGTATTTAGGAACTAAGAGGACAGGGAGGTAATTGGACAAAGTCAGAAACAAGGTAAATGGCAGTAGTAGCTTTTCACTTTGTACTGGCAAGCAAATAAAAAGGGACAGGCTACAGGTATAGGGAGGGCTTTCCCGATTATGAAAAGCAAGATGATCATACATTCAGAGGCTCCTTACATCATAGCCTGAATTGGTTGTTCTTACTTGGGGTTATTTTATAGCCAAGAGACATTTGGCAATAGTGGGGGACCATTTTGATTGTCACAACTGAGCTGAAGGTGTGGGCATCGGGGAATCTGGGAGGGGAACTAACGGCTATGACTTGGATGTATTAGATAAAGGCCAGAGGTGCTGCTAAACATTCTACAATGGACAGGATAGTTCCATCAGAACAACAACAAAAAATGATCTTGTCCAAAATGTCAATGGTGCCAAGGTTAAAAAACCCCGGCCCTAAGTAGGTGGGTTTGGCAAGTGGGTTTCTTGTATCCTGTGCCTCATATCCAGTTGTAGTGGGCTGAAGTAGAGCCTTTACTGCATTTACCCAGCCACACAAATGGTGCTACATGACACTTAGATCTCAATAAACCAAAATGGCCCATTAATTTGCTTCACTAAAACATGTCAAATTCAGCCCTGGCAGGGTAGCTTAGTTGGTTAGAGCATCATCCTGGTACACGAAGGTTGCAGGTTCAATTCCTGATTAGGGCATGTACAAGAATCTACCAATGAATGTATAAATAAGTGGAACAATAATCACTGTTTCTTCCTCTGTGTCTCTCACTCAAATAAGTAAGTAAATAAATAAAAAAAGTGTCAAATGCCAATAAGCACTTCATAGCATATGGCACAATATCTACCATAGGGACATTGGGGTGTGCTTCCATTTCTTTAGGCCTTCTTTAATTTCTTTCAACAATGTTTCACAATTTTCTGTATCTGTGTATTGCACTTGAATTTATTCTTCATTATTTTATTATTTTAATGCTATTGTAAATTTAATGGTTTTCTCAATTTCAACTTTTTAATCTCCATCCCAGTGTATAAAAAAAGAATTGACTTTTAAAATAAAATACTTTATTAGGTATTATTAACATATGAAAAGCTGTACACCTTTATTTACTTAATGAATTTGTAAGTAAGTATACACCTGTGAAACCATCACCACAATCAGTATAATCAATACCATAAGCTTATTTGTCACTTCCAAAAGTTTCCTCAAGCTCTCTTTATTTTTTTGTGAGAGGTAAGGATAGAACAGATAATGTACCCTCTCAGTACATTTTTAAGCACACAAAACACTATCATTAACTATGGGCATGATAATGTATACTAGATCATTTTTTATTTGTTTTTCTGTGACTTATCCATTTTACTTAGCATAATGTTCTCCTGGTATATCCATGTTGACACAAATAACACACATTCCTTTTTTGGAAAGTATGAATGATATTTCCATTGTATGTAAGTATCATATTTTGTATCTGTTTATCCATCAGTATACATTTATGCTGCTTCAACATATATATATAATGCTGTGATGAACATAGGGATGCAGATATCTCTTTGAGATACTGATTTCAATTCCTTGGTAAGTACCCAGAAGTGAGATTACTGGATCATATTGTAGTTCAACTTTTAATTTATCAAGCAATATTCCAAAATCTTTTCTATATTGACAGTACCAGTTTATACTCCCACCAACAAAGTTTATTATAGAGTTCTCTTTTCTTCACATTTTTGCCAACACCTTTTATTTTTTTTTTTGTAATAGTCATTTTAACAGGTGTGAAGTGATAGCTCATTGTGATTTTGACTTGAATCTCCCTGATGATTCATGATATTGAGCATTATTTTTCATATACCTGTTGGTCATTTGTACATCTTCTTTGGAGAAATGGCTAATCAGGGCCTTTGCCCATTGTTTTTAATCCTTACTTGAGGATATGTTTATTGATTTTCAAGTGAGAAGAAGGGAGAGATCAATGTGTGAAAGAAACATCTATCAGTTGCCTTTCATGTGCTCCCTGACTGGTGATCGGACCTGCAACCTACATATGTGCCCTGACCACAACCTTTTCAAACCCACAACCTTTTTGGTGTACAGGGTGATGCTCCAACTGAGCCATTTGGCCAGGGTGGCCCATTTTTTAAAAAGATTTTATTTATTTATTTTTTTAGAGAGAGGGGAAGGGAGGGAGAAAGAGAGATAGTGAGAGAAACATCAATGTGTTGTTGCTTCTCTTGTGGCCCCCCAACACAGGTATTTGCCCTAAACTAGGAATCGAACTGGTGACCCTTTGGTTCACAACCCACGCTCAATCCACTGAGCCACACCAGTAAGGGGTCTTTTTTTTACTTCCCATTTTTATTTATACTCTTTGTTTTTTGTTTTTGTTCTTGCTTTGGGTTTTTTTTTTTGTGTGTGTGTGTGTTTTTAAATTTTGGTTTTGAGTTGTAATACAGGTTTCTTAAATTTTTGGATGTTAACCCTTTATCAGACATATGGTTTGGAAATGTTTTCTCTTATTCCATAGGTTGTCTTTTAACTTTATGATCATTTCCTTTGCTTTGAAAAAGCTTTGCATTTAATATACTTCCAGTTTTTATTTTTTCTTTTGTTGTCTATGCTTTTGGTCTCACATTGAGAAATAATTGCTAAAGCCAAGGTCAATGAACTTTTCCCCCGTGTTTTCTGCTAGGGGATTTATGGTTTCGAGTCTGCTATTTAAGTTTTTAATCCATTTTGAGTTGATTTTTGTGTATAGTGAAGATAAGGGTCCAATTTAATTCTTCTACATTTGGCTGTTTATTTTTTCCAACACCATTTATTGAAGAAATGATGCTTTCCCCATTTTGTATGCTTGGTATCCCTGTCCAAGATCAGTTGGCCACATATGCAAGTGTTTACATCTGGGATAATTTGTTCCATTACTCTATATGTCTGCTTTTATGACACCACCATACTGTTTTGATTATTGTACTGTTATAATACATTTTGAAATCAGGAAGCATGATGCCTCCAAGCAAGCTTTGTTCTGCTTGCTCAAAATTGTTTAGGTTATTCTGGATGTTTTGTGTTTCCATATGAATTAAATAATTGCTTCTTCTATTTATGTTAAAAATGCCATTGGTATTTTGCTGGAAATTGCACTGAATTTGCAGATTGCTTTGGGTAGTGTGAACCTGTTAACAATATTAAAACTTATAGCCCATGAACATTCAATGTCTTAATATTTATTTGTGTTTTTTAAACTTATTTCATTAATATTTTATAGTTTTCTTGGGGATTTGAATTATTCTTTAGAGCTTACAATATACTTTTCAACATATTGAAAACTATTTTAGGTTTATTCTAAATTCCAGTGAAATACAGAAACTCTACTCCTATATAGCTCCTTTATCTCTAGCCTTGTACTATTATCTTTAAGTATATTATGTCTGCATATAACAAACTCAAGAATACATATTTATAATTATAATTTTAAATAATCTTGCACATGTTTTTAATTTTATTTATTTATTTTAATTATTTTACTGTTGTTCAAGTACAATTATCTGCATTTACCCCCCATCACTGCCTCCCACACCAGCCATCCCCACCTCCCTCACCTGATCTCATCCCCCCTTTGTTTTGTCCATGTGTCCTTCTTTATAGTTGTTCCTGAAAACACCTCTCCCCTTCCTCCCATTATCCCCTCTCACCTCCCCTCTGGTTGCTGTCAGACTGTTCTTAATTTCAATGTCTCTGGTTATATTTTGCTTGCTTGTTTGATTTTGTTGATTAGGTTCCACCTAAAGGTGAGCTCATATATTTGTCCCTCACCACCTGGCTTATTTCTCTATCTTGTGTATGTTAAGAACCTGAAAGAAGAAAGAAAAGTACATATATATTTATAGAATGTGTTATATCAACTTTCTTAATCAATCATTTCTTGATTTCTTCTGATGGATTCCAGTCATATTTTGGTGTATCTGCTCTCAAATCTATAGTTTTTGTACTCATGTTGTTAAATATATTACATATATGTGTCTTACAGTCTCAATATTACCTACATATTATAAAATTTCTTCTTAAATAGAAGAAAGGATGAATCATACATGATTGTACTGACATAATTATGTGTGTGTGTGTGTGTGTGTGCAGTTGCCTTTTCCAGGATTCTTTATTTTTGTATGTATTCTGATGGCTCTCTGGTATCACTTGTTTTTATCATAAAGCACTTTCTTTAATATTTCTTGAAGGATAGGTCTACTGGCTACATGTTAAATAAACTTTTGTTTGCATCAAAGTATCTCTAGTTCTTTACTTTGTCTTTAGAAAAGAAGTTTTGCTGGACATAGAATTATTGGTTGATAGATTACTTTATTTATTTTTATTTTTTTTTATTTTACCTTTTGTATTTTGATTATGTTCTCCTAATTCTCCAGGATTCCATTGTTTCTAATGGCAATTCAGCTGTTAATCTCACTGTGGTTCACTTACAGGTAATGAATGATGTTTCTCCAACTGTTTTCAAGATTTTTGTTTGACTTTCCACATTTTGAGTTGATGTGTTTGCATGTGGACCTATTTGTATTCATTCTACTTGCAGTTTATTGGGTTTCTTGGTTGTAGAGAGAAATTTTTTCATTAAATATGGCAAGCATTTGCAGTCATTTTTCAAATATTTTTCTGCCCTTTTCCCCTCTTGTATTTCTGTTACTCTTATTACACATTTGTGGGGCTGTTTACCATTGTCATATTTCACTGAGAGACTTTTATTTTTTCTTTGTTTTTCATCTTGGTTTTTCAGCGTATATTTGTTGACCTACTTTTAAACCTGCTGATTCCTTCTATTGTCAGATCAAAACTATTATGAAGACTTTCTAGTGAATTTTTCATCACAGTTATTGTACTTTTGAGATCCCAAATTTCCAGTTGGTTCTTTTATAAAATTTCTATAGCTTAATAATATTGTCTACATGAGATATTGTTATTATATATTCCTTAATTCTTTGAGAATAATCTCTTTAATTTTTGAAGTTATTTATAAACATATGATAATAGTCTTTTGCAGTTTTACTTCTCTGCTAAATGTAACATCTGGACCCCTTCCAAAGCCATGTCTATTAGCTATTTTTCTATTTCCTTTTGGGAGGGTCATATCTCAAAATTTGTATTCTAAACTGGACATTTTCAGAAATATATCATAGCAACTCTATGTATTGCTCCCCTCACTAAGGTGTTGATACTGTTGGTGTTAATTAATTAATTATTTTTTAAAATTTAGTAACATGGCTGACATCTATTTCTACTCCAGTATGTAGCCTCTTCTGTCTCTGCTCAATTTTTTTTTTCCCTTTTTTAATGGTTCCCTGGGCATGCCCCCAGGTCAGTATAATCTACTTATTGGACAAAAGTTATTCTTAAACCTCATTGGCCTGATAGATTGTTACGATTGATAGATAGATGCACCATTGGATGCTGCTATTGCTGTTCAAGTAGCTTTCATTTTTGCCACTTATTTAACCAAGGGCTAGTAGCTTGAATTTTCTCTCTCATCACTCCCCAAAGGGTGCAGTTTTAGGCTTGCTCATAAGTTTCCAGACATCTATGGATTTATGTGATTGGTTTTTTTAAAGCAAGGTTTCTAAAAAATCGCTCCTGGGTCAGTGTTGCTTATTTTCAGTTCATGTTTGCTCAGAGGTTGTATGTAAGCCTCTAGCTTCAGGGGCTTAAGAGAGTGAGAATTCCACTGTGTTGATTGATTTATATGTAGTTTGTACAGTGTTTTTGAGTATTCCCTCATGTCTTACTCTGAATGCTCCTGAATGCATGTTGCCTAGCACTTATGTACAGAGTTCACAATCCTAGAGAGTGACTATAATCTCAGGATGGTTTTTCTTGGCTGACTCTTTTCTTAGATCTTTTTGTTAAACTTCTTATTGTTCTGCCTTTACAATTGTAACTATAGTGTCAAAGAGCTAAAACTGCCTCTCCATGATTTTAAACAGTGCGTTAAGGCACAGGACTCTTCATACTCTATTTAATGTGAAGTCCATCCCATAGCTCAAGTAGAGCTATGGCCTGTCTTTCTGGCAGAACCTCTGCATCACTTCACAAGAGCTACAGGTGAGGATTACAGCCCCTTTCTCCTGGAGAGACATACCTACTCTATGACCTGGGCCTAGTTGAGTGGCCCCTAGTGTTCTTGCTTTGCCTCTTTTGCTTGGAAAATCTGCCATGAATGCTAGTTGTGTTGTAAGTGTGCAGGGCCCAGGGTTTCCATCTACCACCTCTTAGGTAGGAGTTGCACCCATCAAGTCATGGCTTGGTGGAGGAAGTCTGCCCTAGTCGTCTCAGTGGTGTCTGCCCAGAACAGAGCTTCTGCAACAGGGGCCTGGGAGAAATCAAGGTCATCAGTGTCTTGTCCCATCGGAGGTGAAAATGGAGCCCAAGACTGGGACCTGAATGCAGAGAATGTCCTGCTTTCTGCCTGGAATACAAGACTGGAGACAGTTTCCTGTCATGCATCAAGTTTTATGGGGAAACTCGTCATGGCTACACCACCATAGACTCTTACTTCTTGCTTAGATTTAGTATATTTTTGAATGACTGTTTTCCCATTTGCTCTCTACTTCTATACAATTTTTAGAGACTTTAAATACTTGGGCTTTTAAAAAATATTTTTTCCAGATAAAGGCTGTTTATTAGGTTGAGGGTCTGCCTTGTTTCTTACTTGTCTGTTCCAGAAGTTTGTCGTATAACATATTTATGTATGTGTGACTATTGACTGCCTTTCAAACCCTAGTAATATTAAGTTTTTCTATGGTCACATGGACAACTGATCCTAGAGTTTGAATAGATTATTTTTAAAAAGAAGAAGAAAGGAAGACTAGCATCACACTCGCTCTGTAACAACTCAAAGGTTGTGTGTGTGGCAGGGGCTGGAGTGCAGTGGAAAAGTGGGTCAACATATTCCTGTATGTTGGGCAAAACAGAGCGATATCCCCAAATCCACTGCTGAAAGAGACAAAATTTTAAAAAATGAGGGAAAGAATATTTCCAATTACTATTTTAAAATATCTACTTCATTCACAATACTAAACTTATAAATAAAATTATGTATACCTATTTAATATAAATATGCCTGTTAAAACAATTACCCAAATCTCTTGTGCACTATTAAACCCTTTATAAAATTCAGGGGAATCACGCTTTAAGTAGCAAATGATCTTGAGATTTAAACTGTATTTCTCATAGCTTCAGAGAAGTATAAACTTCCTCTGACCTTACTCTTTGTGCATATTAAACACAGGTTAAAAATATTCCTTTGTTGATAGTTTGTTCTTTCTGAAGCATTGCTTCTAAAGAAATTCCTAATGACAACTTCTCCTCTAAGCATTTTATTACTGCTTATCAATTAATTAATGAACAGAGGGATATCTTTAATGAAGCTTCTCACCTTTTTGGGAAGGCCAAATTAAAATCAGAAATCCCCTCTAGTGTGAAATAACAATTTCCCATCTTGAGCTAAATGATGTTATTAAAACCAAAGTACCAACTGGTATATTTGCATTTACTGGCCACTTTTCAGCATTTCCTGTTTCTGAAATAACAGCCCCACGTGTACACCATTGGTCTAAAAGCTCTCCATGTAACTCATTAGAGGTAACTCAGAAAGCACAGGCAGCATGGTTCTCTATGTCTGCCATTGTTGGATCGAAACAGAAAAATGTCTCTCAGTATAAAGAGCTTCAACTCACAGCTGTATAACTACTTAAAAATTTTGACAGGTAAGGAGTTATCAAGATGGCATAAAAGAGAAATTGATAGAGAAATTTCTGTTCTAAAATGGAATAATCTTTCTAATAGAATGTGTCTTCTGGCTTTCTATAAAAAATGATTACTTGCCTGATTATTATATCTTTATCTACCCAGGATATTCATTAGTCAATGAATTTAATCAATATAAATTATGGGTAATTTAGGGTTCAAAAACACTCTTTAGTCATGTGCCAAGGCAAAATACAGAATAAACTTCCAAGTATCTTACTTGAATAGACAAAGTAGTATTGTTCTCAATAGGATGGTGTTTAACATTTATTCAAGTGTAATTTATTTTTAAAGGTATATCCATTTTTAAGAGCTTCCTCTGTATCTCTGAGTAAGTATAACATTCTTTTAAAATTACATGTTCAAGTCATTTATATAGTGCTTACTATGTGTCAGGCACTATTCTGTTTACTTCCCCAACATTAATTCATTTCATCTGTCTAACAATGCTGCAAGATAGGTATTATTATTTATCAGAGGAACACACGTGAATTAACTGTGACTAGAGAGGGTAGTTCCTACTAGGAGTCACAATGAAAGTAAATGGCAAAGCCGGAGTCATGATTTTAAATTCAGATCACGTGCTCCTATCCACCATGCTATGCTGCTTATTTTTGAACAAGGGAGCTTTAAAACTTTTCATATATGTTTTTTAAATGACATGTTTTATTGTCATTATCATCAAAGAACTGGGAAGTGTTGTGCAATGTTACACACAAAATTAGTTACATAATCTTTCTGGAAGGTTCCAGTCAAGCATGGTCATGGATTATCTGAACGTAACATACATTATAGCAACCCAAACTGTACTATTTTTGATATAGTGTGTTAATCTGGCTGATGACTTCCTTTCCCTCTGTTGAGAAAAAATTGTGTCACTTAGGACTTACTCTGATACATTTCTTTCCTATAGCTATAAGGAAATTTTTATCTCTCTTCTTTTTATACTCTTTTGTTTCTAAACAGGAAGTGTGTTTTCTAAAGATTGAAGATCCTCAAGTGTCCCATGTGAGGGTTCAGAGGGTATTCAGAGGAAATTTGGAGTCATCAACTATTTCAAAAGTCATAGTGATGTGAAATAATCTGTACACATATTCTTTTTGCAGATCTTAAATGTAAGAAAATATATTTGAAATCAAATGTAAAACTATTGTTCTGGGATATATTTTTAAATAAGTGGAAATCCAAAAGTAGTGAATATACTAATTATATGTATAATCTGACTTACTGCACTTACAACTTTGTTCTGGTTAGAGATCTCACTTTCTTGTTTGATTTATTGATTACATTTCAATAAAATATGCATATAATAACAATAAACTGTATTCTGTATGAAATATTTTCTGTACATGGCATCATTTTATTGGCCAATATTTGCATGTGTGTTAAAAAGACCAGAAACATTATCATAGTTATATTTATTTGGAATAATTTGAAATTCTATCAGTAAATCATTGACAAAAAGGAAGAAGTTAGACATAAAGAGGAATGAACTTCTTCAGGTTTCAGAAAACTTTATCAAAAGAATTTTTTTCAAATTCTATGTCTTTATTCAAGATTCTGACAAGACAATTTTGTTATTTAGTCTTTAGCTAAACTGAATATCACTACTATATTTTCATCCTATTATTTAATCTCTTAAATAATACATTTTGCTCATTAGCCACACTATTTTACTGTTCTTTTTCCTTTTTGTAAATAATTGAAAGTAGTTGCTTAAGATATATTTTATTATTTTGTTTTTCCCCTCATTTTACTTAGACAATAATTTTTAATACTGCACATTTTTCCCAAGTCATAACCTTTTGTAGTCCCAAATTAATTCAGTGCAATTTTATAGGAGACCTTTGCAAGTTAAGGTGATGTAAGCATAGTGTAAGGAAAAAGCAAGTGTCTTTCTTATCTAGTGTGCCTGCACTTTGGCCATACTTTTTTGGCTGTGCTTTTTTATTCATTCCTTTTTTGGACTCAGTTTCCTCATTTTAAAATAAATTTCAACACTTCAGGGATTATTTAGAAAAATTACATAAAGGTTATATACATTCATAAAAGTGTATGTATATGTCATCTTTAACCCACTAAATAAATTACTGTTAAGATTTAGTAAATTTTTATTTCCATAATATCTTATAATTATTTGTTTAGTAATTAATTAATTTATTTATATATACATTTACCTATTCAACCATTTCATCAAAGATTTACTATGTTCTCATGCTGTATACTTTTGGAATATTCAGATAAACAAGGCAGTCTTGCTCCCAGAGTATCACAAAGAATTAGAAAGCTGTGAAGATAAATAAATATAGTAAGTAATTGTGATAAATGCCCTAGAAAAGGTTTGTTCAGAGAGGTTACTATTTTGATAATCATGTGCTTTGTTTTAAAATTCTGTTTTTCACATTTTGTTTTGACAAAGTCACATGCTAGTTATACATTTATTAATAAAGTATATTCCTAGCTCTTTAATTTTTTATTTTTAAACATAGTTTTCAGATTTTAAGTGACATATAGCAAAAGATTTACAAGTTGGGTTTTGGATATGCAAACTTGCTTTTGACTTTTTCCTTGAAAGGTAGCATTTAAATACAGTATTTGGATGGTTCTATTGGTGGTATTTGAAATTTTTCCATTGAACTCAGTGGAGTCTGGTTGGCAACAAATGCTCCTTTGAAATTAATGGATTTTAGTAGCGATTCATCTCTACTGGAATGAATGGCATGTGTGCAGCTTATAGATTATATGGTTAGAGAAGGGAGAGACCTAATAGATCAGTAAGTCTAGGTTGCCTGCGTGGTTGTTAGCATACAGTCCTGAAATAGAGGACAGAACATTTGATCTTAGCAAAAAGGCCATGAACAAAAGCTATTTTAATTTATGGCAATTAAAATGAATGGGATTCAATCTAACGCATTTATGAGGATGCGATAACTATCGAATCACATTCATTTCAGTGGGGTGTGTTAGTCATCCAATTCTATTCATTTCCATAGGGATCCATTATTTATTGAATCACATTTATTTAAATGGGGATTCATTAGGTAAAAAATCTAATTAGTTTCCATGTGCATGCATTAGCTATCATGTCATCATTCCTTTCAAAGACAATTCTCTAGTTATCAAATCCCATGCATTTATGTTTGGATTGGATTCTAGAGTTTGAAAAAGCTGTTACTCTTAATTAAATGGTTGCAATAAACTGTTATCATTATTATACTGTTGTATATTTAAGAGTATTTTCTAAATATCCAAAGCTTTAGTCACCCCAGTTTTCAATAGCTAAATGAAATGATCTCTCAAACAATAAAACATTTAATTTGGCAAATGTCCAAAGGACCAATAATGATTTTTAAAATATAAGGATTATATTACCCTTCTAGGTCAGCTGTTTAATTTTTTTCATGAAAGCTAGCCACAACTTTTCGCACTCAAAAGAGATTTTGAAAATTAGAGGGAAAATGCCAATCTGCTAAAGTCATATGATTAGTTGCTCAGATTTATAAGTTATGAACAATAAACTAAAGCAATCGTATACATGTCGTTGGAACCACACTTGGATAGGTTTCATTGTTATTTCTTGTCCACAATTCTTATTCTTCAATTATTAAAAATATTCCAGGTTTTGGACAAATCAGAGCTTTCTTATGTCAGGTATAAATAAAGTTAAGTGGATAGCCAGGAATAATCGTTGTTGAGGTAGACTGAGCAGCAGAGTGTTTAGTTTGGACCCACACACACCTTTCTCAAATTACCTTCATGCATCCCCAGTCTATGCAGGTAAATGTGCCTTTTTGTAGCCTTAAGAGAAATTGTCTTCGATGCAATGAAGTGGTGTAAGTCACTTTAGTTTATTAAAACTTTAGGGACATAGAGTGATGTGAACATATTATATTAGTGATGCCAAGGCTGTACTGGGTCAAAGGGCCTTTTGGATATCTTTGAGTTTCATACCTAGAGGTGGGTGGTCATTAAGTTGTTTGGCTCTTATTCAACCTTATGACTACAGTTCACTGGTTGGATAGCTATAATCAGCATACCTGATTTACTCTAAACTTAATAGTAACACTTTTTTTTTTACTAACTGAGTTATTTTGAGAAAAATGCACAAAAAGATAGACATTGTATATCATCAGTACTTCTTTACAAAAGCAAAAACAAAATTCTATGTGCTAGCTGCTTACAATTTTACATTACTTTTCTCATTTCACTTCTTAAGAAAAATGTAATCTCATGTATTTCTTTAATACTTGAATGTTTTATCAAATATTAGATATTAAAATGTTTTTAAAATATATAAATTTATAATAATATGCAGAAAAGTTCTAATGCCTTGGATGGAATCCCACTTTTATTATATGTTAGCACTAAGACCTCAGTAAACCAATTTAAATTTCTGGTGCCTACATTTCTTCATCTATAATGTGCAGGATAAAATCAAAGCTAACTAATTGATTGTTGTGAGATTATATAATATAAACCTTCTAAACTATTTACTATGGTACCTATATTCATGGTCACTGTAATATCTATACACATCTGTAGCACCCCTAAGACTATACTTCATGTTCAATGTATGGCTATTTTGTTATTACTAAGTTCTTAAAAATACCAGAAAAGTAATTACTAATAAACTGTCATTCAAGGTGTCTTCCTTCCTTTTTTCCTGTTATGAAAATAATTAATATCAACTATATCTAAAATTTTAATGCCATTATAGACCAGAAAAATTATTTTATCCATATTATCATTGTTTTATATATACAGTTAATTTGTATAAAATTCTTATTTATAATCAGGGACAAAGAGTTCAAGATTTATTTGTAAGTTGAATGATACACTTGTTTTGGAACTTAAAATTTGTTTTCCCAGAGATATAAAATTCACCTGGGAGCTAGAGCCTTCATCTCAGTCAAACATGGGACTGATATGAGGGGCTTGGTGGCTGTGGATCACATGTAGGCTTGTGCCTGTGTCCAAGAGATGCTGGGTTTTCTCCTGCCTTTTAAGGTAGCAATTTTCAACCATTGTACCACAAGAATTGTCAAACATGCAACACCTGACTATTTTAGTCAGAGGTCACTAACCTGTTTTTCGTAAGGATGTCAAATAAAAAAAAAAAGATAACAGCTAATACATTAGCCCTCTAGTGTGAATGAATCAAAATTATGCCTATTATTTTGTTAGATTAGCAAAGAATACATTTTTCAGCATGCTGCAGAATTTTAGTAACTAGGTTATGTGTGCCCTGAGATGAAAAACATTGAAAATCACTGTTATAAGGGAACATGAATGTACATTTAGACTATCAATTAAAAAAAAAAAAAGCCTGGCATTGAAATAAAATGACCTTTTACTCAGAAATTTTAATGTTGGAGTAAAATGACCAGTGACTTGGTCTAAGGCAGTGGGTATAATAAACATACTTCCTGAAGTTCTAGTTTTGTGCATCCATGTTCAGCTGGTGGTTTTGGGAGCAACCCGTGCCAAGACTCACGTGCCACACCTCTTATCACCCATCTGTGTAATGTGTACTCAGACCTTCTGTCCTACAGAAGGAAGAAACAGGATTCTGAAAAGGAGAGCCAGGATTCCGAAAGATTCAATTTTCCAAGCAACTGAATATCTAACTAGATGTTTCAATTATGGGATCCAATGGATATGATCAGCTTCAACCCTCTGATCTCCCCTGCCATCCCATGCTTGTAAAGTATAAGATCAGTTATGGAAAATTACAAAAGCTTCATTTTGTTTGCACATTTCATACTTGTATAATTAATTCTGTAACACTATCATTCTTACTTAGTATGTTCCCTACACATTATTTTAGTAAATGTGCATTCCAGATGCATCAGTTTTTCATGTCTTACACCCTTTAAATTCACATTCCATATAAATGGTAGTAGTTGAATATTTTATTAGATTTCTTTCCCCAGATATTTATGAGAATCCGCAATTTGGAGAGTTTGGAATCAGTGTAGCTTTTCTCCACACAGCTCCTCTAATAAAATAGATAACTGTTTTCATACTGTAATTACCTCCCTCAGACCTTTTACCTCTTTTATACCAATTTTCCCCAAATATTGATATTAAACTCTCCTGTGAGTTCCCAATGATAACTACAACCATATTATAATCTCTAACAGGGTCTTGTCAAGTGTCTTAGGATAATAGACAGGAATTTAAAGTAGTGTCATTGAAAATAGAAAATTACATACAGCTGTTCTTAGATTTCACAGAGCTTGGCCACTACATAGATATCTCCCACAAAATAATCTTAACTCCCTACTTTGCTGCAAGTAGTGACAGGAAGTTTCTTTCTATACTAGGAGGACCCATTTCTCCCTGATCTGAAAGCCAGGTGTCAGTTTCTTGACCCAAGTTAAAACAAAACACTAGTTTCCTTCTTGCCTTTTACTGCAGGTAACAAACAGATTCCTCATTTTCTGCCCTAATATGGGCCACTTGTCATGCTATCTTCTAAGGATGGCTGACAATGGAATATCATTTCATCTCTAGGAAAAGGCTTTCTCTCAGAGTTCCTGCCATGTGTTCTTAAGTGTTTCAGTAAACAGCAAGATGAATAAAGAGAGAAAGAGAATATTTGGAATTTGCTTTCAGGCAAATGGAAATTTTGTAATTCTGGAATGTCATTCTTTTAATCTATATATCTTGTTATAATATGTCAAAGATCATGTTTGCATTTATATGTTAATACCCATATTTTAGCTTATGTCATAAGAGAATTCGTGGCGTGATGAAGTTATAGAATTATAAAGACTGGTTCTAATCCATCTTCTTTCAAGTAACTTTAAGAGATTGGGGAATCCAGTACCTACCTCCCTGAAGCTTTCAGTATTCTCAGTTATAAATCAAGGATGTAAAAGTAGCTAAGTCAAAGTTAGTATATATTTTAAAAATATTGAACTATGTGCCAGTCCAAGAGAAATAAAACTGAGGGATAAAAATATTTTATCTTTCATCTGATGACTATGTTTTATTTACATTTTAATAATTTTCCTTAATGGTAATTCCATCCTTTCCCCAGGTGATGAGATTCTTTAAATGCTAGTCCCAACCTATCTCTCTAAATTTATCAACAGGCTTTTCCTAATTCTGATATCTATTCATGCTGAGTTTTGCATGAGTGTCTCATATGCCAGGGCCTTTTCCATTCCCTAGGATGGAATTCTCTAACCATCCTTTTGCATGACAAAACTCTGGTTCTTGACAAAACTCAACTACTTTCTATCCTTTTAATCATACCTGATCACTGTGTTCCAGGTAAATGCCAGTGGCTGCCTCTCTGGTCTACATGTATTTGGTTCCAGTATCTATAAAAATACCCTATATAACAAAGCAAAGGTTGCAACATTATGAAAAGAACGAAACACTGCAGTCAGAGAAAACCAATCCCCAGATCTCAGCACTGTCCCAATGAGTAATACCTACAAAGAACATTTATTTAATTTCTCTAAATCTTAGTTTTTAACATATAAAAAAAGGGACATAAACTCCTACTTTAGATGTGCTCATGAAGTGACAGTATTTGTAATAGTTCTAACACAAACTAAATGCCTAATAAATGGTGGTTTCCCTCCACTCATCCTTCATATTAGCATATTCAGAATGTCTGTCAATAGAAGGAAAAGTGTTTATCTTATTCATGACCTACGATGTGAGTAAACAAAACTGTCCTGTTTGTTATGTTTGAAGGCACAAAAACTACTCTTATACTTTCATTATTGCACACTAACTAGACTTCTTAATGTCACACCACATCTGCCAAAAATACTGGAATTATAATGTCCCAAGGAATTTACCATTTAGTTTTTGTAGGTCTCTACTGTGAGCACCGATAAAACCTCATTCATGCTTGCTATTCTAACACCTGGGCTGTGAGGTATCATTATTACTATTTGTTATTCCAAAAGTGACAGCCTTCACTCTGCCCTGGGGTTTCTTTTATCAGTAGAATGGGCTCATTAGGCAAAATTAGAATGCCTACTTGTAATAACAAGAATCCCCAAAAAGTTACCATGGAACCTTGAATTGGTAAGAACCCATTATCTTTTAACTGAAAACCACTAGCTAAATACACTGATGTTTTACTATGGAATAAAGCATTAGGAACAATGGTGAGAAAAAAGTGAAATACAGAGACCCCAAAGTTAAACTATTTATAGAAAAAAGTCTTGCGACATCAGGTAGTTAAAGAAGTAATTTGTCATTGGCAAGATGAGTATGTGCAACATATTTCTTAAGAGAGTGTGCAAAAAAAAAAGAAAAAGAAAAAGAAATACTAGTCTGTTGATATGTTTTGGTTATGAACCAGTAACAGATTTAATTAACCTGTTATTGTAGAAGGGATATAGATATTAGAATTAGGAAGGAAGGATCTCTTTAATATATCTGTTGACATAGAGTGCTGGCAGGGGATACTTTCATTTTTAGGAAAAAATGTGTAACTTACTTATCAATAAACATTAATTACCTGATAAATTTAATATAGTAAATAGCTTTGGCATGGGCAAGGAATAATAAAAGTACCTGTAATACAGGATTATTTCTTATAGACAGTGTTAAAATATGTATACATAACTATAAAAATCAACAGATATGATATTATAATTTTATTACACATGCATTTTATGTAACAATATTTTTATAATACACTTGTAACTCTTATGAATACAGTAACAAAGGAGAATGCAAACACAGATCTTAATTTCAGGGTCAGAATATTCCTGGCTTCTATTGGTATCTTTTAGGGATTTTCAAAAGAACCATAGCCTACATCTAAATTCTCAAAGACAGAACCATATGAAATATAATTTTATATGTTTTTAATTAGCAATTTTTAATACCTCATACTGCAATGATGACTTTTTTATGTTAGAATACCCCCTCCTTCTTTCCTCCAATGAAGGTGGGCCACATATCATATGGCTGATTCTTGGCACTTTAATTTCAACCACCCTGGCTTGCAAAAAGCACTTCGCACACCTCACGGTTTCTGTTTGTTACCACTGTAACAGCTTTCTGAGATATGCAGCAGTGCGTACTATGCATTTTAGATTAGAATCTGCCCCCCATACATCTTTTAATCATTTAACTTCGGGGGGTCTTCATAGAAAAAAGACACTTAAACATTTGTGCAATTGTGGTACTTGCAGCCTGACCCATGTGCTGGCTCTAGCATAGGGTCATTTGATCATATGCACTGTGTTGCCTTCTTTTCTGTACTCTTGTCTAGTCTTTAAATTAGAGAGATTATATTTTCATCTAATACGGTGATAAAATAAATCGCATATTTTGGGGTCAAGTTACCTGGACTCAGTCATCTCAAAAATACTTTCCACTAGATAGCTGTACTACCGAGTGTCTGGTTCTAACAACGCACTCAGAAAGTCTATTCTGTCATGTGAACTGGTGATATTAATGTTACTGGAAATCAACACTGGGAGATTACGGAAGCAGATGGAAAAATTGTCTTGAATTTTACATTTTTTTAAATATGAGTAGATTTTCACCTTTGTCATTTTTTACAGTGACAAATATAATCAATAAATTCTACTAATATTTTATACTGGTCATTTCAATATTTTTTTCATTATTTTAACTCAAAATAACAATAGGATTCAAAATCGTAATAACTGCCCCATAAAACCCTTTGTAAAAATACCTCCTTGTGTAACCACACACTCCCCTAAGAACCATTTCAATATAGATAAAATATCTATCAGCTATTTTTTTTTCCTTTACATAGTTGGGGACATAGTGTTTAAAACTACACATGATACACAATATCTAATTTTAATCTTATCTTTTTATTCAACTGGTAACTGTTGTAATCACTTAGAAAAAAACAGCACTTGAAGGTTTTGGCTTTCAAACATTATTCACCAAAAATGCAAAGTCGTTTCCCAAAACTGTCGAATCATCACCTCTTCATTGCAGTAGTAGTGAAGTTATTTTGGTACATTTTATCTTGCAGATTTATTCAAAGAAAATTATAAATTGAAATAAAAAAAGCAATTATGGCCCTAGCCAGGTCTCTCAGTTGGTTGGATGTCCTCCTGTACACCAAAAGTTTTCTGGGGCTGATCCTGGGCAGGATCCGTACCTGGGTTGCAGGTTTGATTCCCAGTCAGGTTGCTTACAGGAGGGAACCAATGGATGTTTTTCTCTCACACAGTTGTTCCTCTCCTCCCTACTCCCTTTTCCTGTCTCTCTCTAAAAATCAATAAATATATCCTTGGATGAGGGTTTAAAAATACAAAACCATTTGTAGCCAATAGACAATTTAGAAATTGTGCCAAATCTTAGAAGCTTTCAAATACTCTGTATATTTCTCTGAAACTGTTAGCCTCATGCCTTCTTTCAGGATAATGCTGAAACTTGATGTTTATTATTGATTTAATTTTCTATGATTTCATATAACTATAAACATGTGGAGCTGATAGTATGAGAGCCACAATTTGTTATACCAGAAAAGACTTTCACCATAAGAGGGGGGGAACCAAGAAAAAATGTAGGGGATGGTACGTTAGTCTGTAGTGCTGGATTGGTGAAAATAGATTCTTTTAGGAAAAAATATTTGATTGTGGCTGGTTGTGGAATGATGAGATAGAAAATAAAGGTCCAAATTAGGAACTATGGCAAAAGGAGCATAACATTTTTAATTTATTTCCAACAGAGCAGAACCTAGTCTTCAAAGACTCCAATGTCCAGCCTTTAAATAATAAGGTAGTTTTTATTGAGGAGACATGCAGGATATCCAATATAATTAGATAGTAGGCCCTGGAGGATTTACGAGACTTAGGATTTTTTAGAGTCAAAGAGCTAAGTAAGCCAGTATTAAAAGACCTACCCCTGATACAACTAAATCCCACATCTGTAAGTTGTTTTGGAATGTTGCTTTGAACCTTGTGAGTTCCATCCACATTTCTCCTTATATTGAGTAGTGTTGTGTTCTCTCTCTGTCTCTCTGTCTCTCTGTCTCTCTGTCTCTCTGTCCCAACATGTCTGTTTCACTCTTTAGGTGCATGCTTCTCTCCAAATCATGTAAATTAAGTGCTAAAATATTTTCGATTCCAAAAGATTATTTCCAGATTTTAAAATGTTTCATAATAGAAACATTTTGCACTGCTGTTTTATTTCTCATGATTTAAAATGAAAATATATTTCTTTCACACAATTGCACTCTCAACATAGGTATACTTTTCCAAAGTATTAGCAATGAACTCTTAATTTAGAAAGAAAAAAAAATGAAACACTATGATCCAACATGTGATAGGGAATTTTTAGACAGGAAATTCAATAGCTGACCAAAATATGTCTTGTGCTCCAATAGGCAGTCTGAGGCATTGTTTAGATTTATTATATTTCTCTCCAGTTCAATTTCTTCTTGTAGCTTTCCTGTCTCCCATGGGTCCATTTCTCTTGGTTTGCTTTGTCTTCAGGGTCTAAATCTGGAAATCTCCTTTCTTTACTTTCTCCCATTCTTTTCTTATAAAAGATTTCTAGATGTAAGTGCTTTCCAGTCATTTAAATTTTTAAACAAATAAAAGAGAGCTGCATGCATGTATTAATCCAGCTTTAATAGCCACTACTAAAAGACAGGGCATTTTTGTGGTATTGTTTTGAATTGCTATTATCTTAAAAGAGTTTCATTTTTATCAATAACTATTGTGACCTAAAGTGCAAATGACAAAGACTCCCATGCTGGGAAAACTGAAGAAACCCTTCAGTTCACTGAATAAAGGACTGAGGCTGGCTGAGGAGAATTTCTAAAAATATTTTTGTTCATATTCTATTGATGCTATAGTTCCTCTTAAATAATTTCCATGTACTATTAAGAGAACATGGTATTTAGTATACAGATAACTTTTTCACATGGTTGACTTTCAAGTTATGTAAGATTTGGTACATTGCTGCCATCTATGGACAGAAAATGAATATTGATTCTAACAATAAATGTATGAGGGACATTTTCACTTATACGTACATAACCTTCTATAAAACTCCAGGGAATACACATATACTTATTTATACATGGACAGAGAGACTATCTAACATCTTAAAACTCTGAGAAGAATTGGCCTGAGTGACATGGAGTCAATAGCACGGGTGCCATGAGTACAGTGTCGGGGAGCTACAGTGTGGAGTTGACAAAATATTTCCAGACACTTCTTTCAAGGTTATAGGTAGAGAAAATGCAATGATATTGATAGCCACATTATACAAATGAGGAAACCGAGGCTAAGAGAGTATTTATGATTTGCCCAAGTTGCAGAGCTGATAAGAAAGAGTTCGCTTTCACTTGAATGGACATCTACAGATTCCTGTCTCTGGGGTCTCTCTATACAGTACTTTGCAGAACTGGGACTTTCAGAACCCTTGCTCCTAACTCTTGTTCAAATTAAATGTTAAGTATAAACAGCTGCTACCTAATCAAAACTCTGCCCCTTCATTCTTTAAGGAAATAGTTGAGGGCCTACTTGGCCAAAAACTAAGAAGTGAGAAACTTCTGGGATTTAAAAAGAGAAAAGGACAGATTCTTGCACTCTTTAAACTCACATTCTTGTGCAGAGAGACACAACCAAAGCATGTACATAAATGGGTAGACAAGATCTATTCAGAGAATGACTAAGACCAATGAAAATAATAAAATGGTAGTCCTGCTGGTGTAACTCAGTGAATTGAGCACCTGCCTGCAAACCACAGGGTTGCAAGTTCGATTCCCAGTCAGGGCACATGCCTGGATTGTGGGCCAGGTCCCCAGTAGGGGGTGCATGAGAGACAACCATACACTGATGTTTCTCTCCTCTTTCTCCTTCCCTTCCCTGCTCATTGAAAATAAATAAATAAAGTTGAAAATAATAAAATTGTGTGATGTGGTAGCATCAGGTCACTGCTAACTTATGAAAATGTAAAAGAAGTAAAAGTACAATATATTCTTTCAAGGAAAGGCAACCTAGTTCAGAAGATAGAACAAATGATGTTATAAATAATTACATGGCACAATGAGGTAAACATCCAGGAATAGTAATCAAAAACAAAATGCACATAATTGTGTGGCTCATCCATTACTACCTAGGCTTTATAGATACATAATTAGTAAAAATGGGTGTTAACCAGAATGATAAAGGATGGCTTCACAAAGAATAGAAGTCTTAGCAAAGTCTAAAAGAGAGTATTTGATTTTTATAGAGAGAGTACTGAGGCAGAGAAAATGTTTTTGCAAAAACACAAATTTGGGAATAATGAAGAATGAATTTTGTAGGAGCAAGATAACACAGGTTAGGGGCTGGAGGATTCCAGAGAAAAGGAAAAAGGAGTCATGGACATGGACAACAGTGTGGTCATTGCTGGGGAGAGGGAGTATAAGGGGACTAAATGGGAATGGGAAAATTACTATAAGATTAAATCAAAAGAAAAAAGAAAAAGAGCCCTGGCTGGTATAGCTCAGTGGATTGAGCACGGGCTGAGAACAAAAGGGTCGCCGATTCAACTCCCAGTCAGGGCACATGCCTGGGTTTCAGGCCAGGTCCCCAGCGGGGGCCACATGAGAGGCAACCACCCATTAATGTTTTTCTTTCTCTCTCTCTCCCTCCCTTCCCCTCTCTAAAATAAATAAATAAATAAGATCTTTTAAAAATAAATTTAAAAAAAGAAAAGGAAAAGACAGTACAGGAGCACATCCCCCCCCCCCCCCCCAACAGACATTTAGCACCACCTCAGGTTTTGATAGATATTGCATTTCTAAATCCTTGCTGGTTTTTTGTCCTTAGTTCTGGTGTCCAGAATGGCATTCTTAAAATAATTTTTTAAATCACATGTGGTTTCTTTACAAATATAATATTGCCATCATCTTGATCATTAGCATTTACTCTGATTCACATTGTAAAATCTTTAAGAAATACTTATTGAAAACACTTAGCATGTAAACAGAAAAATATCACAAGAGAATATTGTTAAATGGTATTCCCTGTATGAAGTGAGAAGTTCTTATTGAAATGTTTTTATTCTCAAAACTATTCTATCTGAATCTAACTTTCTAGGATATATCATGGAATAGACATTTTGATTGATAGATTAAACTTAAATTCTCATAAGAATAATTGATTACTTAGAAATATGTACACTGGCTCTGTGTTCTTTAAGCAGTACGAGAAGCAATTAGGCTGTCTAAGAAATCAGATATTCTTGGCATATAGAAAATGCAGTTTTGTTCCTTGTTGTTAAGGGTGCCTCCTTCCAGTTCCAAAGGGCATCCTCAAAGGATATAGCACCTTACTGAACTGTATCTCAGATCAAGCATCCATAAGCAAAACTACATGGTAACTTTCTTTTACTTTGTTATGTTAGTTGTGAAGGTAGGGACATAGAAGTTTGAGACAGCAAGAAATATTAAATAATTTGTTGGTATATATTTATTACCAAGTTATGTCCACAGTGTTAGAGGTTAACCTCTGAAATGGTTAATTTGATAAGTGTAAATAATCTATCCTTAATCTAAAATCCAAATTGGTTCTTTGGGTGTGTCATTGAATCATGAATTGACAAATCATCATTTCACCTCTCTGTGCAATTTGGCTGAATTTGACTCTTTATATAAAGGCAGTGATACTAATTGAAAGCACAAGTACATTTTAGTCGTTATTCAGACAAGACACATAGTAACAAACCAATTTTTTTAGTTTTATTCATTTGTCATGAATAATGTGATTACCATGAAATGCATTATGCAAGCTATATTTTATTTTCTCCAAATTACATGAAATGAAATCCGAACCACATATTGTTATAGCATGCATTATAAGAAACATTTTTGACTCACTCCTTTCAGGATTTTTTAGATCTGCTCTTGAAACTTGACTCCTTTTTATTTTTAATACTTTTACTAACTTAAAATCATTGGCATAGTTAAAAAAAAGGCTATAATATACTGCATCTGAACTTGTTTTCATTTACGTGTTATGGTAAATAATCCTGAGCATGCCAGTGGAGCATGAATAACACATCCTTCAATTCTGTTTCTAATTTGCAAGAGCAAAACCTGGAGATACTCCGCATTTGTCCCTCCATCATAATTTTGCATCTACGTTTTCCAGTATTTTCAGATTTCTAATCCTCTTGTATTTCTGCATTATGTCTAATTTCCTATAATATTTTATTATAGTTTTAGATAGATAGATGGATGATAGATAGAAAACCTATAGAGAGTTCACTTAAATCAATTTAACAGTAAAGAGTAATCAGGGGTAGTTTTTGTTTAATAAACTGAGGATAAGGGTGTAGGAAGAAGAATGGAGGAGAGCATTCCAGAAAGATAATTTTGAAAGAGAAATGTGTGAAAATATCAAGGCATAGGCAAGCTTGAACTCTTCTAACAGTGTCACTTATTTTTTCTGAAGCATAATATACACGGATGAAAGAGAGGTGGATCAAGAAGGTCATTGTATGCCATACTAAAGAGTATAGAGCTTCATAATTGTGTAATGGGTGGAGGGAAGAGAGGGAAGGGAGTGCTTTCAAATTCTGATGCGATTAGATTCTACCTTTAAAAAATCATTTGATTGGAGTGTGGACGATGGATTGGGCAGTCAGAAAAATTACCTTAATAATCCAGGTTATTGATGACCTAAAGCAGTAGCTTTTGGTATAAAAAGTAGGAGATAGAAATATGGAATGCTTAAGTAGCACAATCATAAAGGCTTACTCACCAGATACATGTGAGAGCTGACAAAGAAAAATGAATTAGGATGACTATGTTTTTTTGGCTTGAGCAATTAAAGGATATCTAATTTGCTATCTTTTTCTAAGAAGATTTTATTTATTTATTTTTAGAGAGGGGGAAGGGAAGGAGAAAGAGAGGGAGAGAAACATCAATGTGTGATTGCCTCTCATGTGCCCCCTACTGGGAACCTGGCCTGCAACCCAGGCATGTGCCCTGACTGGGAGTTAATCCGGTGACCCTTTGGTTTGCAAGCCAGCACTCAATCCACTGAGCTTCTTAAGCCAGATCAAATGTTGATGTCTTTAACTCTAATAAATAATAAGAAAAAGAAGCAGGTTTGGAAAAAAAAAAGTGTTTCATTCAGTTTTCATAATTATGTTGAATATCCTGAATAGAGAAGATATATACTGTATCTTTTATTTTCTAGAAAATATAAGAATTAGAATGTGCACAAAATTTGTTTTTAGAGGTAAAATATATAACTCTTAGGAGAAAGATCCTGTGTGGGGGGGACAAGTGACATGAAAAAGAGGTTTACACAGTTTCTAACACACTTTCAGTGCCTAATAGAAATTTGTTTGATGAATGAACAAATTTTGTGCCAGGTGTAGTCTATGTGATAAGAACATAATGGTGACAGACACAGAGATGTTTTCAAAATTTTCTTGGAAGAGTGTATAATGAATTTAGGAAACTTCTAACAAGTGTTTCATCTAAGGATCAAAGGATAAATAGGTGCCGGAAAGGCAAACTTGCTGCAGTTTGAGGAATGGATTGAAAGTGACCCACCACACTTGTTTTAGAACATTTACTTTAAATTGTTTTATTTTAGAAAAAAAATTAAATTTTAGAAAACATGATTGTAAATTCTTCGTGTTTTTTTGAGTTGTAATTCTTCTACAATACAGGAATGTCTTTCTCAAGGACCTGGAGACATTACTGTGGAATGTAACCATTACAATATTGTTCCTCTATCTCAGCCTCTGTGGGTTGGGGTAAGAGCCCAACTTCAATAGGCTCTAATTGGAAAGCATAGATGGCCTAAATACGGTGACCATGTTGACCAGCCTCCCCACCAACTACCTGCTGTACCTTTCTACTAGCTTGACCCAGCACCTAAAAACATCCTTTTTTTAAACAAAATTGCCTTCAGTGTCTCCACTCTATTGCAATAGTCTCTCTCTCTCCTTACACAGATGTTGTTCAGATTTCCCCAGTTTTAACTGTGTTCATTTGAGTTTGTGTGTGTATATGTGTGTGAAATTGGTTCTGTGTGTTAGGGTCAATAGTTAGCTAGTCTAATAAAGGAAGGGAGCCAATGGAATTAGACTTTAACCCTAAAAAACTGGGAAGGTGAGTTGAACTTTAAGCCTCATTCATGAGGAAGCCACAGTATCCTTAGGCTCACTAGGGGGCAGCCATATCCTCTGCTGAGGGGACCTATTTCCTGAAGCAGGCAGGAAGAATCAGTTACCAGTCCTTAGCCAGTATTACCAAAGGAGGAATAAAAACAGCAGGGGGTTTTCTTTGCTAGGCATATGCTCAGTAGAAGCCAAGATAGCATGGGGGAGGCACATGTGTAGTAGAACCAGATGATGCAGCAGAACTCTGAGGCATGTACAATAGGAACCAATATGGCAACAATAAAGGGGAGGTGTCTAGGCCAGGCAAAAAGAACACATTAGATAGAGGAGGACTCAGCACAAGCCCGTGAAAAATTGGGAAGCAAATCAGTTAGTTTGAAAGAGCACCTGGTGTCTCCCAAGCCTGAGGTAATATAATCCAAGCCTAACAAAGGCTTCTCTTGGTACCAAGCATTAGTTTGTGTGCTTGTCCATGTGTTCAAGTGCATTTCCTCTCCATAGCAGCCACATGGCTTCCAGCACAGGTCTTATACCCATGGATGCCTGGCTGCTGTGTGGACCTAAACTTGGGTAGACACCAAGCATGGGCCTCGGTGCAGCAGCACAGTGCTGGCAGAGGTGCCGCTGGGACCAGAGACTAAACTAGTCGATTAAGGATAGAGACTTAGCAGGACTAAGCTTTGACATGGACTGAGCTGAACTATGAAAGCTTCTAGTGTCCTGCCATGTTGGGCCAATGGCTCAGAATTTCTGAACCCTGGCCCTTCTTTTTGGCTTGGTGGAAACAAAACTTGACTTCTTCCTTAGAGGGATGGAGCTAAGCCACCTGGCCATGGATGAGACACCATACACATGGGGACAATCCTTTATTTCTGCTCTAATAAATTTTAACACTGCACCTCATCCTCCCATTCTTAAGTGCCCAGAATGCTTTTCTTGTGACTCTGTGGAAGGACCCCATTTTAATGGCAACATATGCGATTTTCTCACATGTAGACTCTCGCCTGTATCACAGTAAAAGGAGAGAACAGCGGCATGACCATGAGGACCCCTCCCATTGCCCTTTTCCAATCATACCAACTTCCTGTTTCATCTTTTTTCTTCTTTCTGCCTGGTTCTTAACTTCTGGAAGCCATTGATCTCTTTTCTAATTCTACAATTTCATTATAAAATAATGATGCAGTTCTGTTATATAAATGAATTCACACAGTAAATACTCTTTTAGGATTGGCAATACTCCCTCAGCATGATTCTCTGTATTTTTATCCAACTTGTTACATGTATCAGTAGTTTATTCCATTTTATTTTTAAATAGTATTTGAATGTATGGCTGTAGCACAGTTTGTTTAACCATCCACCCATTGAAAGGCATCCATGTTGTTTCTAGGTTTTGGCTATTATGTGTAAAGCTGCTATAAACACTCATATACAGGTTTTTGTGTGAACATAACTCTTTATTTCTCTGGGATAAACGCCAAGGAGTGCAATAATTAGGTTGGTTCTGTGGTAGTTGCACATTTAGTCTTTTAATTAACCACCAAACCAGTCCAAGTGGGTGAACCATTTTAAATACCTACCACCAAAACATGAGTGATTTATTTTTATGCATCTTCATTGGCATTTTAAGTTTTTATAGCCTTTTAATCTAGTCATTTGATAGGGATTTCATGATATCTCACTGTGGTTATTACATTTTCCTAATGATAAATGATGTAACGACTCCTCCTATGTGTGGGGACACACAAAAAATTAATTTTCTCCCACCTTTGTATGTACATGTGGGAATTTTATAAGAACATAAGACCAGGATTCATTAGGTACTTGAATCTTATATACCTTTCTGGACTAAGGAGAACTGGGACAAGAGCCTTGGAATTCAAAGAGGAAGTGGGCAATTCACAGGTATAGGAGAAAGGGTAAACATGTGCTAAACAGATACTAGCTGGGCCACCCAGAAACAATGGGATAAAGAGGAGAGTCCAACAAACAGTCTTTGCCAGATTGCTCCCTGCCTGCCATACTTAGTTCATATATGCTAAACAGAATGAGCTAAGGTGAACATTCTAAGAGTCCTGCTGGAAGCCAGCTTTTCTGTATGAATACCTTTAAGCAGTTAAATAGGATAAGGGTAAAAGGTTTTTTTCTGAGTCTTTTGTTTCGTAAAAATTGCTAGCTTAAAATCAATATCCCAAAAGCCATACTTTGAGGTGTCAAAGGTATGGTCTCATATGCTTATTTACCATCTGGTTATGCTCTTCATTAAAATGTCTGTCCATGTCTGAAAATGTCTTTCATGTATGAAAGTCTATTCATGTCTATTTCATGTTTGAAATAGACAATTAAGCTATTTCAGTAGGTCACAATAAAGAAGGTGGGAGCCCATACCAGAACAGTATAATGGGCATGGAAGAAAAAGGAATCAGTTTTAAGTTATCTTTAAGCGATGGTTATCTGGATATAAGGATGTGGAAATGAGTAAATTCATGGCTGACACACACATTTCTGAATAACTCATTATAAATTGAATGGTCAACTCAAATTCAGGAAAAGGTACAAGAAAAAGAATAAACTAATTGAAACTATTTCTGCAGAACTTTGAGGTAGTTGTGTATCTATATGTGAGTTCCTTTTTATCATTTTATGCAAGAGATACAAACAGCATTTGAGTGTGTGATTACATTTGTTCTTTTTTATTTTTTCCATTTCAACTTGTCAATAAACTGTGATAACCTAGGAATTGGTTGTGTTTTTCTGGAAAGGTGATTTGAGATGGACAAATGAATGACTTAATAACAGTCAAACACAGGCAATCCATATAGAGACGTTTGAAAATATATTTCATGATAAACTCTTTAATCTCTTTTGGTCAAGGAATAGAGCTTGCTAGCTAGCTAATCTGCTAATCGATACAGACTCTCCTTGTGCATTACATGGATTACTATATAATTATAAAGCCCTTGTTCAAATACACAAACACATATACACAAACTCACACATACACACACAAAATACATAAACATATTCCCACATGTAAAAGATATAGAAAATGAAGAGTATTTCTTTAGAACTTTAACTGTGTATTTCAAATTAGTGTGGAATTTGGGGGTACATTGCCTAGGAATGTGAGCAACAGAGAAATTATTGTCTTCTGTACAAGGAAAACATTTTTGTATAAATTTGCTGTTTAAGAAGACATGGGTTTTGGTTGATTCATAGGCAAGGTGAAGAGATTGTAGGCTGTAAGCACTAAATAAATACCTCTTATGGGTAAATCTTTTCGCAAAGTCTGCTACGCGACTATAGTTCAGTGGATGTTAACTTGATACCACCCAGTAAAGGACTGTGCTCCAGAGGAGCTGGACTCAGTTTAAAGGTAAATGGCTGCTAGCATAAGTGTGTACACTGTATGTACATAAGCATCAATTCCCTTTATAAAATACTGTTCCAATGAGAGTAGCAATTTCTAGTCACCAATCTCCAACCCTTGTATAGGAAAAAAAGGAGGACAGCATACTGTGAAGAATATTCCTACCACATCGTCTGTATTGATGTTGATGACTTTTTACTTTGTCTTAAACATAGTTCAGAGTGGAAACAAAATTGATGGAGCTCTCAAAAATGTGAAAGTTTTAAATCCACAAAACATTAGCTGAAACAGGGGAGGTAATATTAGGGAGGGTTAATAGAAGGTAGTACAGTGAAAAATATAACTAAGCTCTAGGAACCAGTGTGTTCCTCATACTTGAGAGTAACTTAAATATGTAAATTAGCTTTAGAATAGTGGTACTTTTCTGTGAACATAATGAAAATGATTATCAAAATATGCAAGCGAAGCAAAAATGTAAAAGACAAAATTTGAAAAAAGTGAAAAGAAAATCCAGGTACTATTATCCATTAATAATAAGCATTATTTATATTTGCTGAAGATTTAATTTTGAAAAGTTGTATATAAATATCATTCCCATTAAAATGCATTACTATTGTGCATATTTTATAGAAAAAAGTTTTGGAATATTTTATATTTCATAAAACAATTTACAGCAGAGAAATATTTCAATAATTTTCATCAACAGTTGCTTTAAGTTTATTTTATATTATTTTCAACATATATGATCTGTGGACTGTGAAAATGTTACGTGCTTCAGCACTCCTGATTCTAGTTATACAAGCCCACCCCCAAGCAAAAGTTCAGCTAATGACTTTAGAACGGCTGTGCTTATTTGCATGAAGATATTGATATACTGAGTACACCTGAGATACTGATCTGTCAGTCATACCCTTTATCTTGAATATAATGTCTAACATCCACAGTATGGGAAACTGTCCATTTATCTAAGACAATCCCAGGTAGGCATGAATATGCTGTCTTGGACTACATTCTTTCCTTAATATATAACTCATGTCTCTTGAATTGTCAGGTAATTTGAAAGAAGTATCACTGTACATCTTTCCCATTCAAATTACATTGTCCATCTTCCTCCTTCTAACCCTTACCTGGCCTGTATCTCTGGGAGCTTTTTCAGCATGTAAAATTAACTAAGCCAAAAATATGAAAGTTACCTATACCAGTTATTAAAATATGAACCTAAATTCTCAGTCCAATTTCTTTTCATGGCCTGACATTTTGTAAAATTACACAAGCATTTTGAGTATACATTATTGTTTGTCCAGGGAGATGAGGATTAATAAGAGAAACACTCAGATTTCTGCCTCAATGAAGCAGAGGGTAGAGCAGAAGGAAAGTTTTTGCTTTGGTTGCTCAAAAAGCAGAATTTCAATCAGATGGTGGAGGGGGTAGGTGGGCTTGGAGCCTAAGGCTTGTGTCTGGTTGGTAGTGAACTAGAAGCAAATGCTTGTAAAAGCCAAGTTAGAATACTCTGTTCTCTTATGAAATGTGCTTTCATAAATGCATCATGGGCAAAGGTTGAGGGGTATGTGTGGTATGTGTGTGTGTACTACACTCATTTTTAAATTACATTTTTTATTGAAAATTGTTGAGAAAATGAAAGAGGGCAGGAATGAGTTGGAAATCCATCTAAAACTTAGGGAAGTTTTAGATTGGAATTTTTACTTTCTTTGTGATATCGGGTTCCTTGGAAAATTCTGAGCTGGAGTTTTTCTAGAGGAGGAGTATCTGTGGTATGATAGTGTTACCGAACAACAAGGGGAGCCTGGAACAATATGCTTTTACCCGAAAGGAATCCCCCAGGTTTGTTATGTCCGCTGCCCGAGGAAAGACATCTCTCAATGCCAGAGATTCATGAAAAGGAAAGGACATGTTTATTTAATGCCATACAGACTTAAAGTAGTGACCTAATGTCTTCATCAAAATCCCAAAGTCCCTTAAAACACCCACAAACACACACAGTCCTTCCTTCCCTGCTTTGCCCAGCCTGGGGTACCGTATATCAGGAAAAGAAATAGAAGTCCATGGCTCAGGCAGCCCCAGGTTCTTCTCAGTAATCCGTGCTCTGCTGGTAGGCTGACCTCGGTTCCTGGCACCATCAGCCATGCCGCTGGGATCTCTGCCAAAGCCGAGTGGTGGTTCCCCCTTCTAAAGCCACATATTGATTCTCTCTGGCAGGGCTGCGGAAGTCCCCACTCTGCTAAAGACTGAGTGGTTCTCTCTGATACTGCCCCAGCCCCGTGGTCCTCTCCCCCAAGGCCACGGGAGTCCCCACTCAGCCAAAACAGCATAATCCTCTCCAAATGGCTGCTGCACCTGGGTTTAAATCCCCATGCCAATCCTCCTATGCATCCCCATTTCCGACTCCTCCTACAATCAGTTACACCTGGCAGTACTCTCAAAGCCTTCCAGCTTTACTGGGATGCCTTTGTGAGTCTGGGCAGGTGTGGTCCCATGTCCTGGAGCCAATCTTCTCCAAGCTCCCATTCAGGCACTATAACTCGGGAGACCTGCCCCCCAGTTACATCTTGGTGGGGAAGTTACTTCCATTCCCCTGGCTCAGAGCATAGCCACAGCTATTTAACATATCTATGTAACCAGTTAAAGGTTATAGATATGTTAAATGACCACACCAGAGGTTAGCTGTAAAGCTGTTGCTATGCTAAACAGCTCTCAGTGGCCCTGCTCCATTAGTCCCTTACCCCAACTCACACCTGTGGAGGGGCGGGGTGAAGACATCCTAATATTTCCTGGACACCTTGAGTTCTGGACCCCATTTCAAATCCCTATTTGGGGCCCCCCTCTTGGCTGCACCCTGTTACAATAGGTCTGTAAGGCCATGATAACTTAATAATCACTGAGTTAGTATAGATAAGACAAATTAAATTATTTGGGACATTTTCTTTGGACATTCCATTACCTAAGAGAATCCAGAAAAGTCACACACCCAGGCAATGTAAGTTTGGGGCAAGGACAAAGGTGATCATTCTCTATTCACTAGCTGTTTGAGTTAGGTTTCAGGCAGTTCTGGAGTTATAAGGACAGCAGCAACGCCATGCACTCATTTGAGAAATGTGAGGAAACAACAATAAAATGATAGAGAAAAGGACTTATGATGATCTATATGTAAATATTTTTGTCATGTAGTTCTAAATATTTTTACTTGCAATCAAATATTTCTTGAAAGTGACAAAGTCTTACTTTGGAATTTTGGAGTGGGAGAGGAAGTGTAAGTTTTTTCTTACGTAAAATAGCAATTAAAAATATCTTTAACATTGGTCTAGGTAATGTTTTTTGTTTGTTTGTTTTTAGAAATAAGATATTTAGATATTTAAATTGCATACCACTATTATTTTAAAAGATTAGCTTTTAAACAATTACAATAGATAAATTTCAAGTAATTATATATGAGAGAACCCTTTAATATTTTTTTATTAAATTGATCAAGCTTGAAGAATATTTACAAATAAACAATTTAACATGTTTGGTAAACATGGTATAATGTGTTCAATTAAAACATTTATTTGTCAGACTGATATTTGTGCAGATTGTTCTGTAAGATCTTATGCTTTTGGAAGAACATTCTAGGTCTTGGGGTATTTTTATTCTTAAATATCAATATATTTTTAAAGTACAGTATTTTTCAGCTCTGGCTAGTGTGGCTCAGTGGGTTGAGTGCTGGCCTGCAAACCAAAGGGTTGCCAGTTTGATTCCCAGTCAGGGCACACGCTTGGGTTGCAAGCCAGGTCCCCAGTAAGGGACACGGAAAAGGCAACCACACATTGATGTTTCTCTCCCTCTCTTCTTCCCTTCCTCACTCTCTAAAAATAAATAAATAAAATCTTAAAAAAAGAAGAATATAGTATTTTTCAGAGAGTACCATCTATACCAGTTAGCAAAATGATATGAAAAGGAGTTGCAAAAGAAAGGAAGAAAAAAGGGACTAATAAATAAATGGAACCTTGGAATCCATGTAAAGAGCAACAATGAGCTCTAGTGGCAAGATGTTATAATGTCAAGGAAGGGTGAAATTCTGCAGTGATCGGCATTCTTCTCTTTGTACAGTGAGTAAAGATTTCTCACTCTTCAAAATGAAGATTAATTTGTGGAAATGAGCATTTCTTTAATTTGCAATCTCATTAACTTCCACACAATATTAACTACCTGGGTAGGGTAGTATATCCATAATTTATATATTGCATATAATTTATCTATCATTGGTCTTAAAAAACAACATCAACAATATTTTTTTATTAACAACATATTTTATGTTGGAGATGACATAACTTATACTGCATCTGGTCAAGTCATTCTTAAGTTAAACTTGGATTTTAAGAGAGTATTGATTTACGTGCTGTGCACTTGATAATATATGTGAGCCATCTCGTCCCTCTGCTCTACCATCTGCTTCCTTCACATTCACAGGCACGCTTTTAAAATAGGAAGAATGCTTATTTTCTCTAAGTCTGACAAAACTATATTTTAATTCTCTAGTTCAGTGTAACAGCCATGTACAAGTGTAATTTATTCAAAAATATACCAGACCTCAAGTCAAAAATGTTTCTGGTTTTTATCTATTTTCACAACTTTGGACAGAAGGAGGTTTAATTTTTTTTATGCTGTACATTTTTTTCAGATTATTTTAATTCCTGGTAATGAACCCGAATAGCAACTAACATTGGTAACCTCATGTAGAATTTGTTCAACTTTTTATTCATTGAATATTTATAGAGTAATCCAAAATGTGCCATGAACTGAGATAGAAGTTGGGTCATGTCTATTCAAAGGCTTTATTGAATTTTCTCCAAACAGTGGCGATAATTTAATTATTCAATTTTTATTGATTGATTTATTTTTAGTTTGATATTATTATATACACTTTCCTAAAGAGAGCACTAAAGCTTAGAGAGCTTAAGTGAAACAGAAAGCTAATACACTTCAGATCTAGGATTTGAATTCGTTATCTGAAGCTGTTTCTCTCATCTCTTACTGCCACTGTCTTGGTTCCTTTTTAGAAAAATTCATCACAGTGGATATAAAAGTGCAAACACTATAGATGCCATACTCTATACTGTATCAAGCTTTACTATTTATATTCTTTTCTCACATATTAATATATTTAGTTCTTCTAGAATAACTCTTGGATGTTAAGTGGGAATTTTTATTCCACTCATAAAGTTTTCTTGGAATATGTTCACTGCTCTTGAATAGCTTTAAAAAATGAGAAATGTTTTATTTGTTCTCAACTCAAAAATGAAGGAAAATTATCATGGCCTTAATTCTAAAACAGAACCTAGCTACACACAAAAAACCTAAACTAGAGAAATGTGGAGGGAAAATCTTTCATTTAGTTATGATATTTTGTTTATATTTTTTACAACACTTTCAACTGTAAGTGCAAAGTAGGTGGGAGGTGGGGATGGTTGGGGTGGAGGGGAGTGGTGGGGGGGACACATGAGCAATGGAGACAATTGTACTTGAACAGCAATTAAACATATGAAAAATAAAAAATTAACAAAAAACAAATAGAAAGAATCTTGAAATTGGGCAGTTCTGCCATCTGGGATCACAGCATGGGGCACATGACAGCCTCTCCCCACTGGACAAGAGTGTGGGGAGCTGTTTAATACATGCTAAATACATCAATTAAAAATCTTTACTACTTGTAAAAAGTGCCATTTTAAAATCACGTTATTTAGCAGCTGTTACACTACCTTCCCTGCAGAATTCTAGAACCACAAACCCCACTCCAGGCAATTCTAGAGAGATTACCTGTCATGTTTTAACTAGCAGGCAGACTGGATCTCAAAAACCTTCTGGGCCACATTTGTACACTAGCCTCCAGTTAGCTCTTAAATCAACATGCTTATACAACTGAAAAAATCAAATGTTGGATAAAATAAACGAAGAGGAATAATAGTTGAACCGATAGCTCGGTTAGCTGGTGGGGTTTAGTACTTGTAATTTGCTCTCAAGCCTCTGAGTTCTTTATTTTAAATTTGATATATATATATATATATATATATATATATATCATAATTACTACAGTATAGTTAGTGATCACATCCATCATTTCCCATAGTGATGCATGTGGGTGTGGGGAAATGTTTACCTACTCTCTTAGCAGATTTCAAATATGCAATACAGTATTGTTAACTACAGTCACCATGCTGAATATCTGATATAGGACTTTTTATTTTATAACTGAACATTTGCACCCCTTGGACAACATTTCCCCATTTCTTCCACTTCCTAAGCCTTGGCAATCAATCACTGTCCTCTCTGTGTCTAGGAGTTTGACTCTTTTAGATTTCACACGTAAGAGAGATCACACAGTATTCGTCTTTCTCTGACTTATTTCACTTAACATAATACCTGCAAGATTTACCCTTGTGTCACAAGTTGCAGAATTTCCTTCTTTTTAATAGATAAATAATATTCCATTACACACACAGACACATGTTCACAGGTTTTTTTGTATATTTACTTATTGATAGACACTTAGGTTATTTCTAGGTCTTGGTTAGTATGCGTAAAACTGCAGTGCAATGGAGTGCAGAGAATTCTTTGATCTTGCCTTGGGAACTTTATGATATACAACCAGAAGTAAGATTACTGGGTCATATGAATATCAATTACCATGATACGTCACATTAGCAGAGTAAAGGATAAAAACAACATGATAAATCAGTAGATGCAGAAAAAGCAATTGACAAAATTCAACTGCTGTATTTAACCTTTTTATGATAAAAAATACTCTCAATAAGCCTAAACCAGGTAGATCAGTTGGTTAGAGCATCTACCTGATATACCAAGGTTGCCAGTTCGATCTCAGGGCAGGGCACATACAAGAATTAACCAATAACTGAATAAATAAATCAACATCAAAATGGGTCAGAGCACATAGAGGAAGCGACCAATGAATGCATAAATAAGTGGAACAAAAAATCCATGTTTCTCTTTGTCTCTCTCTCTCTCACTTGCTCGCTCCCTTCCTTGACCTCTAAAAGTCAATAAATAATAAAATACTCTAAAAAATTGGGTTTAGAGGGAATGTTCCTAAACATAACACAGTTATATAGGACGAACCCACAGTTAACATCGCACTCAATGGTAGAAAGCTGAAAGCTTTCCCTCTATGATCTGGAGCAAGACAATGTGACCACTCTTCAACACTTTATTCAACATATTTTTTAGATTTTAATTGTTCAAGTACAGTTTTCTGCCCTTTACCCCATCTCAGCCCAGCCCCCCAGTCTTCCCCACCTCCCTCCTATTTCTACCCGCCCCTTGTTATTGTCCATATGTCCTTTAAACTTGTTCCTGCAAACCCTATTAATGAAAGTCCTAGATGGAGCAATTAGGCAAGAAAAATACAAGGCACAGTTTAAAAAGGAACAAGTAAAACTGTTTCTGTTTGCAGATGGCATTCTATTATGTATAGGAAATGCTAAAGACTCTACCAAACATTTAAAAATATTTTTAAAATCTTCACTCAAAGATATGTTTATTGAATTTTTAGAGAGAGAGAAAGAGTGAAAAAGAAAGAGAAAGATGTCAATGTGAGAATGAAGCATTAATTGGTTGCCTTTCTGTACACACCCCTACCAGGATCGAACCTTCAGCCTAGCTATATGACCTCGCCAAGGATTGAACACACCACCTTTTGGTGTACAGGATGACACGGCAACTGAACCACTTGACCAGGGCTCACCAAACTTTTTAAGAACTAATAAAGAAATTTAGTAATGTTTCAGGATATAAAATCAACATACAAAAATCATTTGTGTTCCTACATATTAACAATAAACTATCTGAAAAAGAAATGAAGAGAATGAAAATGAAGACACAAATAAATGTAAAAAGATATCCCATGATCATTAATTGCATGAATTAAAATTGTTAAAAGATCCATACTACCCAGCAAACTGTAAATTCAATTCAATCCTTCTCAAAATTCTAAAGGCATTTTTCAAAAAAGTGGAAAAAATAACCCTAAAATTTATATGGAATCACAAAAGGCCCCAGTTAAAGCCGTCTTAAGAAGGAAGAACCCTCTGAATTCTTACTTAAGAGCTCTCATTTAAAAGTAAATGTGCCTTTGCACTAATAAAATTAAGGCAGTAACTTTTAAACTGAGCAAGAAAGATTATATGGAATCGATTCCTGATCACCAGCATTCTTTTCCTTGATCACCATCAAAAACTTGATAACTACGTGCAACACACTGTGCTGAATGGGAAAGGCAGTCCAGTGCTCTTTCCCACCACATTCTCAGCAGCTCCCTGAGAAATACAGAACCTGTGCGGGAGGAGAGCTAAGCAGAAGTACCGAAGGTCAGTCTGTACGGCAAAGTTTTAATTGTTTTACTTTCAGATATTCCAAGTAAGCTTAAATGGATCATTTGTCACTGTGCAAATATGTATGTCAGGGGTTACTTAGAGTTAATTCACCTTTATTTATTTGTTTTCAATCTGAAAATACTCAAGCCATCTTTGCTCTTTATTATCACCATTATTTCTTAACATACAGTTTCTTTAGCTCTGAAAAATTATTTAGTTATCAATATTGTGAAATTCCTGGAAAAATTGGGACATTTTGTTTGTTTGTGACTGGATCACAAATAAATGTATTTCATACATTTCTCCCTCTCACTCTCTTCCTCTCACTCTTTCACTCATTCATTTCTGTTACATTCTATCCTTCTCATATTAGGACATTAGGGAGTATCCACAGTGCAATACACTCTTTTATAGCAAATTATTTTGATTTGCCAGATACTATTTTAAATGTTTTTACATTTTATTTGTCCCAAAGATAATTAATGTTAGAGCTAACCAAGTATGACTTCCCAATCATATGACTTCATCAATTCCCCCACTAGGTTCTACAGTGTTATTTCAGCATATTAAAAATCTACTCCTATTGAGAGAGACAGATTATAAATTTCTAAGGCTTGACAGAGTCTTTTCCCTAAATTTTTTTTTAAAGATTTTATTTATTTATTTTTAGAGAGGGAGGGGGGCGGGGGGAGAGAGAGACAGACAGACAGACAGACATCAATGTGTGGTTGCTGGGGGTTATGGCCTGCAACCCAGGAATGTACCCTGGCTGGGAATCGAACCTGGGACACTTTGGTTCCCAGTCCGCGCTCAATCCACTGAGCTACGCCAGCCAGGACTTTTCCCTAAATTTTTAACCACCAGATTGCTATGCTTATCCTGAGTATCTCTCAGAGCTCCTACCGTTTGCAACAGCATGGATGGAACTGATTTCGCTAAGCGAAATAAGCCAAGTGGTGGAAGACAATACCATATTATCTCACCTTTAACAGAAACCTAATCAACAAAATGAAGAAGCAAGCAAAATATAACCAAAGACACTGAAATTGAGAACAGGCTGACAGTGACTAGAGGGGAAAAGGGAGGGAATTTCAGGGGAAGGGGGGAAGGGTTTGAAGGAACTAGTATAAAGGACACATGGACAATAACGAGGGGAGGTGGAGATGAGAGGGAGGTGGGGAGGGCTGAGGGGGTGGGTTGGGATAGGGGTAAAGGGCAGAAAACTGTACTTGAACAACAATTAAAATAAAATAAATAAAACCAAGTCTTTGCTTGTCAAGTTCAGAAATAGACTGACATTTCAAAGACCAAAAATTTGTATAGTGAAAATAAATACTTTTATAGTACATTGCAAATGTGCTAGTGAGAATATTTTAATAATAGACATTAGAGTCCTACTGTTTTACCACAGAATTGTTAAAATTGAATGAAGCACACAGTGATAAATCATTACAAGGAGATAATACATACAGTTCTATTTAGATAGTAATACAAGTTTGTTGTTGACAAGTGTGTATTGTGTCACCCTACCATAAATCAATTTATTCTCACAAAATAAAATCAAGGCTAAAAAAAACACAGTTACTATGAGCTGACCACAGTGCTGCTCTCTTTAGCTAATCCAGTGTTTTCATAAGAAATGTGATGGGTCCAGCCATTCTGGTACTCTGATTGATTTTGGAATGCCAGGATGCACCCCTTCACCTCCTCCCATTGCAAGGGGTGAACAGTTGTTTTTTTCTTTCCTTTGGAATTCAAAAAGTCCTTCAAGTTGACGTGTTCATAGGCTAGTTGATTTTAGACGAGAGGGTTCTGGAATTTTTATTCTGAATCATCTACTCTAAGAGAGATGTTACTGCAGTTGGTGACTCAATACAGTTATGAGAGCTCATTGACCCATAATCTTAAATATCAATTAAAGAGCCTAAGTATTACCTTATGATTCATAAATGAAAACAGCATCTCAAAATAGGCATAACATTGTAGCTGTACTCAGGGTATATTTTCATATGTCTTGAAACTTTTCTGTATATCTAGATGGAAATAATTGATGCAAGTCCCAGGGCACTACACTATTAATAATTCAATAGAACTGATTGTGTGTGCAGCAACATATAGAGCAGTAAAAATCTAGCAATTCCTATTAGTTGGTAGCCTCTAACAAGCTGCTCCGGGGCACATCTACTAGTTTGTACCACCTTTCAGCCAGACCACTTACTTGAGGGCATTGAGATTTAATAGTAAAAGTTTGAATATGTTTTTCCTTTGATCTCAAATAAGATCAATGAAGATTCATTCTCAAGAAGAAAAGGAACCATTAATCTATTTAATACTTATCATAGGTACATAGCTGTAATTAGAAAAGTTGAATTTCAGATTAAATCAGGAGCAGGGTTTTTAAAGAGATTGTTTCCTAACATCAAAATGTCTTTCTTTGAAAGTGTTCCACATGCTTCATGAATTTCAATGACAAATAGGACTCCTTGCTGTCAGATTACCCTAATCATCCCTTCTCCGTTTTTAAGGCAATTGGCATTTACAAAATTAATTTAAGTTGAAGAGACAAAGCTTCTTCCCAAACAGCTAAACTGAAGAGTTCCTAGACATCAAGCATTGAGTGTACCACAGGAACATGAGATTGCCATCAGAAGGAAAAACGTGTGTTCATGAGAACATGTAAACCCTATAGCTAGTTTTTTAAATATTGAAACTGCAAAATTGTTTTGCTTTCTCAAGTACCTATATGTCAGTCACCAGCTTCACTCAATTTGACATTTCCATTTTCAGACGTGTCCCACTCTGAAATCATATGCAGTTACCAACGTGATCCCATAGACCTGGAGGGGTGGGTTGCAGAAGATGTCTTATCTGACTCCCAGGAAATCTGACCCAGCACCATCTGAGAATGTCAGTGGCAGATGGCTCACAGAGTTTGCCTGAGCTATTGTTCCCGCAGGCTTTAAGACAGGTGTCTGGTCGTAAGTATTGAACAACAAAAACACCCACACTGTGTATGTAGTACCACAATTAAGGTTTAGGTTTAGAAAGTGATTTTTAAACAGAATTCTGATTAGTTTATACTACAGATCACTATAAATATTTGCTATCTTTTTAATGAGAGAAACAAAGATAAGTAGTTCTGAATTTCCTGACTCTTGAAAATACCAATATTTTCATCATTGAAGAGTAAACATATCTCTTGTAGCTGTCATGGCTTTTAGTAGAATGCATAAATTGATGTCTCAGGAATGGTTCTAGAGAACAGTTGGAAAAAACTGAATTTGGAAGTAATAGAGAAGGCCTTCATGATTACTTTTTATCATTCACAAATTATTTGTCTTGGGGCCATTTACTTAACTTGTATATTTTTCTTGGCATTTTAATTTGTAAATTAGAGAAATAGTAGGTCTGTTGGAGATGATATTAGAATTAAAGGAAAAAATATGTGAAAACATTTAGAAGAATACTTATCATATTGGCAACCAATAAATATTAGCCAGGTTAATTTCAAAAGTATTATTGTTGTTTTATATTTCCAAAAAATTGAAGTGGTTATTTAGTAATAAGATAAAAATTTTATTCCTTTTCTATCCCACATAAGATTTAAGGCCCTTATTATATCATAAGTCTATAATATTTATCAAATTATTATGAAAGTTGGATATGTGCAATTTAGAGGAGAAAAAGTTAAGACAGGTAAGAATATCATATAAGTGTTTATACCCTCTGACCCTGCACACCACTGGACTTGTGTCTTAAGTCTGACTCGAAGTCTTTCATAGCCCAAGGAGAAGTATATTTTCACAACAATAAGAACAGTCATAAAAAAAACAAACAAAAGTATGTTTAAAACAAACACTAGTTCTTTTAATGCTGACTTTTCATAAAGACCACTGATTAAATAGTAAAAAGTCCTTGAAAACACTTCTACCATAAATACAGTAAATGAATTTGTGTAACTCTTCCTTGGGTTTCTTTAAAGCAAGCAGATTTTATAGCAAAGGTGACTCTTTGAGGCTCTACATATTGTAGTATTTTATTGTCAGTGTTTGGCAAACATTACCGCTCATTGGCCCTGTCTCATGACATGTACTGCTGACGTCTCTTAAAACAATGGTGAATAGAAAAAATAGTTTCATCTGGTTGCTGTTTAAACTTTTCGTGGAATGAGATGGAAGCTAAAACACAGAGTAAAAAAATGTAATAATGAATTGAATTTTGAATAAGCTGGGAGCACGTCAGAGATATGAATAGAATTTAAAGAGAGCCATAGATAAAGTAGAACTGGATTGTCTGTGTGTTTGGTGGCTCCTTTCACTAGGATGGTTAAAAAAGTTGTTACAATCTGGCAATATCTAATGTAAGACCCAAGTGATTAGTAGAAGCAATAATGGTAAGTACAGAGAGAGGGGCTTTCAGGGGTTAAAAATGGAAAGTTCAAAGTCCAAAAGACAGACACGAGATTGTTGAGTTAAAGGGACAAGGGAGGCCAGAGTGGAGCCCATGAAAGCAGAAGGGCAATGGGAGGTGGGTTGCAGTCAACAGAAACTAGGCCATCCACAGGCTTTTAAGCCAGGTAACATATTTAAATTTTTCATTGTAATTTGCAATGAGGACTTACTGGAGGCTTCTAAGAATAGTGGCAAGTCATAAGTTTGATTTAATAAAAAGTTTTTAAATTAAAATATAAAACTTAAGAAAATTGCATTGGCTCATTACATATTCCACATGTTATTTCTTTCAACTTCCTCTTAGTTAAACAAATGAGAATGTGTAATCTTAAATTTATAATATAGTAAATATTTGAAGAGTAGGGATATTTTCTTGGTAATGAAAGTGCATTTTCAATTCACAAATTGCACGTTGTTGCAAGATACTAGTTGCAAATCTTACAGTCCATTACCCTCTGTCATGGTACACAAATAGCATACCATAACATCCAAAGAAAGAGAGTGCTTGGGAAGTAAAATATATTGTACACATTTAGAAGGAGAATAATATCAGTAGGTCCAAAATATTCTAGGAAATGTCTTTGTATAGGTAAGTCCAAAGTGATATGCCTACTTGCAGTGAGCAAGAAAGAAACTAAGCAATCCCTGCTTTTATAATTGATAGTACAAGATACCCCATGAACTCTTATAGAACTAAGTTGTTTTCTAAATTAGGCTACCTGTGTTTTCACATATTTGTTTTTGCACTATGGTCAATAACAATTATATTAATAAAGGGGGTAATAAAATTATTTTGAAAGTATATTTACAAGCTCTGAAATGATATATGAAAATGATAATGAAAATATACGTACATGTATAGTTTATACATATATACATACACACATAGTTGTGATCATATGAAAATTTACCCAGTTTATATGGATAGATAGGCCCTGATGAACAAGAAACACTGGTCTGTGGTATCTCCATGATTTTCAGTGTTGAGATTTTTGGGGTGCAAATCTATTTAAATATAAAGAGATATGTCCTAACAAGTCTTTTGATTTATGTATATGTGCGTATATGATTTAAATCCCTTAGTATCATCTGTCCCTTGCCTAAATATCCCTCTGACCTCACCTCAGTTTACTCTTCTGCTCTTTTTTTACAATTCAGCAATATGGGCCTTTTTTCTATTGTCTGTTGTTATTCTTGATGTTTGTTTTTAAAAGCTAAGTTGTGCCTTTGTAACTGTCCCTAACTTAAATGTTACCTGCTCATCAAGTCTTTTACTAACTATAACACTCCTTCAGCCATGTTATTCTCCATTACATACACCCCAACATTATTTTTATTATAAAATGCCACTTGATTATTTTATTGATGTGTAGGTTTTCGCATTTATCATCTGACTCCCTCTCCATTCTGCACCTGTAAATGTAAGCACATGAGACCACAGACAAAACTGTTTTTCAGGTTCTGGAACAGTGCCTGGGTCTTGGCAGTATTCAGTAAATATTGCTCAATAAAAGGAACTGTAAATGGAAAAAGAGTTCCCACAATCCAGGTTCACATCTATACATTTTATTCTCTTAAGTAAAAAAAAAAAAAGGCCCTGAATGTCCTTACTAAGATATATTTAAGTCCTATAGTAATGAGTCTTTATTACCTTAATACAGAATGAAAACAGCTTAGCCTATTAACCCAAGGAAGCAAACTAATGTCCAGGGTCGTAACAGGTCGCATTGTAGCCATTTTGGCATTGAGTGTGTTCAAACGCTTGATTAGAGGTCAGAGCCTTGCTCACATTTGCAAAGATACAATTATACTGTTTCATTCTCTTTTTATCAGTGCCTCATCCTATTGACAGATTATGTTTTAGGATACTAAATTAAAGAGACATAAGATGAATAGGGCTTTATCAAACAGCCTTTGCTGACCTACAGATAATCTAAATGATATTTAATGCAACCATAGTATAAGAATACATATCTATGTACTATGGATTCATCTTTACTGTTACAATCAACTTCATTCACAAATCAAACTCCAACTAAATTCAGAGGACATCATGTGCATGTGAATCAGTCACATTGGAGGGGACCCTATAGCTTATCACTTATGCACTTGGACTTTGGAATCAAGTCCTGGGCTGGAATCCCAGTTCTGTCATTTAACAGTCTGTGATCTTGCACAAATTATTTCATTTCCCTGAGACACAGTCTTCTCATCTATTGACTGCTTGTATTATGACTTTTGTTAAGAGGTTATTGGCAGGATTACCAGAGATCATGCACGTACAGTGCTGGATATATTGTTCAGCACACAATGTGTTCAATAACCAATAACTGTTTGTCATCCTTGTCACCCTGAGTAAGATGAATTTTGACGATTTTAAAATTTCAGTGGGATCATTGCAACAAAAGATAAAAAAATAAATGAAAACATAAATCATAATAACTAAAAATATTAAAATTTAGAGATACTCTAAAAATAATGGCCCCAGCAGAATAGAGTTTTCAGTCTAAATTAAGGAAATGTGCTAGGTAGTAAACTTTGCATAATTTTACATTGATGTGTGTATTGTCAATAATATAGACAATGCTATTAAGAGAAAAAAATTATTCTCCAAATTAGCTCTGGCTGGTGTGGCTCAATGGATTGAGCACCGGCCTGCAAACCAAAGGGTTGCTGGTTTGATTCCCAGTTAGGGCACATGCCTGGGTTGTGGGCCAGGTCCCCAGTGTGAGCATATGAGAGGCAACCATACAGTGTTGTTTCTCTCCCTCTCTTTCTCCTTCCTTTCCCCTCTCTTTAAAAACAAATAGATAAAATCTTTAAAACAATTATTCTCCAGATCACATGCCATGAAGTAGTGCTTTCTCAAGTTGAATGTTTCTATATCAATATGGTTTGACTTAATAATATACCATATGACAGTCACTTCCAACACAATTTTTAAGATGGCATCACTAAAAAAGAAATATTAAGTTGAAGAATATAAAATGTATTTTAAAGAAGATATTCAGTACAATGTCTGAAACTTTGTTATTTTTTATTCTGCCGTCAAAAGAAAAATGACATATAGCCATTGGCCTGTGCTATTGAATTAATCTATCTAATTCCTTTTATTGTTTTTTAAGCACCTCTTTAATACAAAAAATGTGTGGCACAAGAACATTAAACATCCAAAACTTAAAAAATAAATTTGATTTTTGTCTCTTTCTGTATATATATACTTCCTGCAGCCAATGGATGTTTACACCACTAATATATTATAATCCAATCAAGTCAGTATTCTCTCCTCAGCTGTGTTTTTGTTTGTTTTATAATTGATCAGATCTTCTGTAAAGTCACGTGAAAAGGTTGTAAGAAATATTGTAACTCAATTACTTGGAAATATTTTATCCTCCAGCTTGAACCTGCTATATTAGAATGACCAGGTGAGCAACTAAAAATATGATTTGGTTGAAATGTTTGGAGAACTGTAACAAGTTTGACCATGCATTTTCAATATCAAGACACTTCACAGTGAGTTTTATAGTCATCTTAATTGACAAAGTCCTTGAAAGCAAACACAGTGGCAATGCTTTATTTTGCTGTGTAAATATAAGTGTGGACTTGGCAGTAGCTTATTTATGCATCCTTTTGACTCACATAGAGAGAAATCTAGTCTTTCCTTTGCTCGGCTTATCAATTTTAGACCAAGTGAGTCTTCAGGGCTTTCATCTCTATACAACTAGAATAAGCATTAAACAATTGGCTGCTCTGTTGACTCCATTAAGACTGAGAACAACGTGAGCCAGATTCAGGAACAACTTTTAAACTCTGGCTGCAAATACTTTGTCACTTTTATACTGATCATCTTAGCAGAGAAATAAAATATAGCTGTCTAGGCAGAAATCCTCTTACAAAGTGCACAGACCTCGTGTACCCAGTGACAATATAGATGATAAATATGAAACAGACCCAGGAGAAAAATCCCCCAGCTTCCCTGCACCCATGTATACATTATGCTGGCATATAGAAAGGCCTTGTGCTCTGGAAAATGAAATCTAAATGATCCATTCTTCATTGTGCACTCCATCTTTCATAGGTAATATGAAAATTATTCTACCAAGAAAATGTGAAGTTCTGAATATATATTTAAAAATTCAGTTTGTTCTGGCTGGTGTGGTTCAGTGGATTAAGTGCCAGCCAGCAAACCAAAGGGTGGCTGGTTCGATTCCCAGTCCAGGGCACATGCCTGGGTTATGGGCCAGGTCCCCAGTAAGGGGTGCATGAAAGGCAACCACACATTAATGTTTCTCTCTCTCTCTTTCTCTCTCCTTTCCCCTCTCTTTAAAAATAAATAAATAAAATCTTTTAAAAAATTCAGCTGGGCACTTATTAAAGATAGACTATATGAAAAGAAATATGTCTGGCATTAAGAGTTATACAGATAAAGACTGTGGCTTTTAAAGATGTGTTAAAAATGATCAAACTATAAATAAGGATAAATATTATATTTGTAATTATATATTTGGTTAATCAGAAAAGATGTGACCTCAGCCTTAATTTTGGGCCAAAATTCTTGAAATTTGAAGACCAATAAACTTGTCACTATGCAAATCCTTTACCATAAAAAATTATATATATAATATAATATATTGTGTATTATATAGCATATATAATGGTATATATAATACATATGCTATATATTATGCATGATACGTGTATATATGTGTGTGTGTATATATAACTTGATCAATTTTAATGAAGGATACAGAGGAAACAGTGTTTGGAAATAGCAATGTTAAAAATTTGTCTTAATTTAGCCCTGGCTGGCATAGCTCAGTGGATTGAGCGCGGGCTGGGAACCAAAGTGTCCCAGGTTCGATTCCCAGCCAGGGTACATTCCTGGGTTGCAGGCCATAACCCCCAGCAACCACACATTGATGTTTCCGTCTCTCTCTCTCTCCCTCTCCCTCTCTTCCCGCCCTAAAAATAAATAAATAAAATCTTAAAAAATTAAAAAAATTTTGTCTTAATTCATATGTGTGAAATAATACTGTATAAATTGAAATTACAATCCTTTCATGATAAATTCATCCTATTGTCAATTTTTATTTTTAAATAGCGACTTTTACTTAGAAAATGCTTTTTTCTAATGTCTTTAGCTCACCTAAATAAAATAAAGCATTGGGACTTCAAAGATAGCCATAAATATAAATAATGCATAACACTTGGCAAAAGATAAAGTTAAGTTGTATAGCATATATAGTTTGCTATGGCAGAGATATATAGCCTAGAAATACATTTTACATATAGTATGGTATTTTATTGAGAAGTAATTATGCAATGTTTTCACCTTTGAGCTATATCATATTTTCTTGACCTTGCTATCTCAAAGCTGTTATGAATTTGTGATTCCTTAAATTTTCCAATACATTATAATTTCTGGATCTCAAAGATTTCTATCAAAAATTTGTTTGGACCCTGGCTGCAGAACTCATTTGGTTGGAGTGTCATCCTTATAGGCCAAGGTTGTGTTTTTGATCTATGGTCAGGGCACATACAGGAAACAAAAAATAATGTATAAATTAGTAGAACAACAAATTGATGTCTGCCTGTCCCTCTCTCTCAAAATCAATAAATCAAAAAATTGTTTCTGAGAAGTTGAAAATAATTTAGAAAAAAATAATGCCATAGAACATTTTATTCTGCAAGTTTAAGTTAGAGGAATTAGTACAAGAGAGGAAACTCTGGTTTAACTAGTAGACATAAATCTTAGTGTTATCATTAGTCTTTTCTGTGACTTAGGCAAACCATTTAATCTTGGACATACTAAGCTTTTAAATTTCAATTTGAATGTTCTCTAGGGACATTTTAGAATTTGTCTATAGAAATTTTGAAATAATCACAGTCTATGAAAAGGAAATAAATTCAGGAAGGTGCAATCTGCTTAAATCTCGTTCTAAGAAAACAATTCATTGAAAGTAACCCACAGATGAAATAAGTCAAACAGAAAAAGTCAAGAAACATATGATTCCACTCATATGTGGAATATAAAACTGAAAGCATCAGATGAACAAACAAGAAGAAAAATCTCATAGAAACAAACAGTAGTATGGTTGTTACCAGAGAGAAGGGGGTTGTAAATAGTAAAGGGGATCAAGTATGTAGTGATGGAAACAGATTTGACTTTGGGTGGTGAGCACACAATGCAATATACAGATGATTATTTTAATATACTGATCTTACTTTATTACTTTACTAATCTGACATTATTTTATTAACTGACGTCAACTCAATAAATTTAATTAAATTTATTTATTTTTTAATTCAATAAATTGAATTAAAAAAAAACAAAAATAAGGGTGTTCCACAAAACCCCAGAAGTTTCCAAGACATTTTCAAGGACCCCTATGGTCAAAGCTTATCTTATAGTATGCTAAAATACCATTTGTCACCTCCACTGAATTATATTTTCACTCATGCCATTAAAATAAGCATGGTTAAAACTGACAATGCCTTAGCATGAATTAAGGTATAAAACCAAATCTAACTAGTTATCATTGTACCTTCATCAGTGTATCATCACATCATATCATCCAAAAGAAAGCAAATTTCTTTTTTAAATGCTTTAATGAAACAGCAAAGAATATTTATTTTTAAAAACCTCAACTTTTGAATACAAGTTTATTTAGTATTCTATGTAAAAAATGGGTTGTAAAAATAAAGCACTTTTTTGCATACACAACTTCAAATGACTGTCTTGAGCAAAAAGTATCTGGATGACTGTGTAAGTTTAGGTTGAACTAGCTACTTTCTTCATGAAAAGTCATTTTTACATTAACAAAATTGATAAGCAATGGTTATTTAAATAAATATTTGGCACATTTCTTAAAAATTAATGACACTTCAAGGAAAAGAAGAGACTGCTTTTGCCAATGAAAAAATCCAAACTTTCAGGTAAATGTTAGCATTTTTGAAAAACAGTATTCTCTCATGTGAGCTTGACATTTTCCTTACACTAATGATTTTTTTCCTTGAGACCTGTGGTGATACCAACAAATGTGATTTTTTAAAAAATTATATACTGAGGGTTTCTGGCCAAAATAGAGGCATAAAAGATATACTTTGCTTCATCACACAACCAAAAGAGGGACAACAACAAATTTAAAGGCAAAAAGTGAATAGAACTGCCATAAAATCAAACTGTATGGAAGTCTGGCAACCAAGGAGTTAAAGAAGAAACATTGAGTAGGAGGGGTGGAGACAGACAGCCAGCCAGGGGAGGACACACAGAAGGTGGTGCCTGGTAGACCAGGGATTATATTTGCATACAAATAAGCCTGGAGGAAGAACCAGGGAGTGAGACTGACTATACAACCCAGGGTTCTGGAAACAAAGCCTCAAATTCACTGGCTATAAAAACCTGTGGAGGTTGCACCAGTGGGTGAAACTCCGAGTCTCACAGAATGTCCATTGAAGGGGCTCACTGGATCCTAGAACACACACAAGCCCACCCACCCAGGAATCAGCACCAGAGCAGCACCTGAAAGGGCACAGTCCACTTGTGGGAAGAGGGGTAGGGGGTGAGTGACTGAAAGTTGGGTGAGAGCTGAACAAGCAGCAGTGTTCCCTCTCTGACCCCTCCCCCACAGATACAGCAAGGAGTACTGCCCACCATTAAAATACCTAAGGCTCCAGCCCTTACTATGTAACAAGTGTGCCCAGACAAAGAAATATAATCCAAATGAAAAAACAGATCAAACTTCAGTAAAAGAACTAAGCGATGAGTAGATAGTGAACCTATCAGACACAGAGTTCAACATACTGGTAATCACTATGCTCACAAAAATGACTGAATATAGTCATAAAATAAAGTGAGACATGGAGGCTATGCAAAGTGAAATAAAGAAAAATATACAGGGAAATAACAGTGAAGGGAATGAAGCTGGGACTCAAATCAACTGTTTGGAACATAAGGAAGATATAAACATTCAACTAAAACAGAATGAAGAAATAAGAATTTGAAAAATGTGGAAAGGCTTAAAAACCTCTGGAATAACTTTAAACATTCCAACATCCAAATCATAGGGGTGCCAGAAGGAGAAGAGGAAGAGCAAGAAATTGAAAACTTATTTGAAAACATAACGAAGAAGAATATCCCCAATCTGGCAAAGGAAATAGACTTCCAGGAAGTCCAGGAAGCTCAGAGAAGCAGGAAGCCCAAAGAAGTTGGATCCAAGGAGGAACACACCAAGGCACATCATAATTACATTACCCAAAATTAAAGATAAGGAGAGAATCTTAAAAGCAGCGAAAGAAAAGAGACAATTATACAAAGTAGTTCCCATAAGACTATCAGATGATTTCTCAAAAGAAATCTTGCTGGCAAGAAGGGGCTGGAAAGAAGTATTAAAAGTCATGAAAGGCAAGGACCTACATCCAAGATTACTCTATCCAACAAAGCTATCATTTAGAGTGGAAGGGAAGATAAAGTGCTTCCCAGATAAGGTTAAGTTAAAGGAGTTCATTGTCACTAAGCCCTTATTATATGAAATGTTAAAGGGACTTATCTAAGAAAAAGGTGATTAAAAATATGAACAGTAAAATGACAACAAACTCACAACTATCAACAACTGAACCTAAAGAAAACCCAAAACAATAATAAACTAAGTATACAAATAGAACAGGAACGGAATCACGAAAATGGAGATCACATGGAGGATTATCAGCAGAGAGGCAGAGGAGGAAGAATGGTGAAAAGGTGTAGGGAATAAGAAGCGTAATTGGTAGGTACAAGATAGACAGGGGGAGGTTAAGAATAGTATAGGAAATGGAGAAGCCAGAGACCTTATATGGACAACCCATTTACATGAACTAAGGGTAGGGGGGATTCTGGAGGTGGGGGAAGTGCAAGGCAGAGGGGGATTAAGGAGAAAAGAAAATGGGAAAACTATAATAGTATGATCAACAAAATATACTTAACAATAAAAATTATATATTGTAATGTGTCAATAGTAATAGGTATGTATAACTCTGTGAACCAGTATTTTATGCAAAATTACATAATATTTTGAAACCACGTATAATATTTTGAAATCATGTATAAGTAAAAGATGCATTCAAAGGGCAAGGTAGAAAATTGCATAAATGGAGTAGAATACAAAACATCTTTAGTATAATTTGAGATTACATACTGCAATTTGTATTTAAGGAACTTCCATCTGTCCATTTAGAGAAACATCAAAGAATAATATCCCTAAAAAAAATTAAATAAAAGGCATTTGAATTTTCCTTTTATTTTCAAGAAGTTATTTGCATTAGGAAAGATTTAGTTTATATAAATTGAAACATGTATTACAGCAAATTTAATGCAGAACCAGATATGAAAATCCAGTTGCCTTCTAATAAGTCAAATAATAAAGAAATTTGTGAAAGTGATTCCACTCTTTTCAATACAATATTTCTTTATAAAGTGGTTATATTGTGTTAAAATGTCATTTTTGTTAACATCAAATAAAGTTATTAATGTTTTTAATAAATGAATTAAAATATATATTTTTTTCAGTTTTAATTTCTGATTCTTTTAATAGATAAACCCAAGTAAATAAATGTTGTTTCAGGTCCTCAGTGATTTTTGAGAGTTTAAAATCTCCTGGAACAAAAATGTTTAAGATGCACTGTTTCTAAGGGGAAAAAATTTCCCTTTTAGCTTGCTTGCTTTCTTATGTGACCACTCTGATTCCAGCACTACTAGATAATGTCTTCAGCAAGAAGACTGGTGTATGTAAAGGGATAGAGAAATAGACAAAGGTGGCCATGAGCTTGTTTATAATACTATGGTCTGCACAGAAGGCTACAGAGGTCCCCAGTTTGGGATATCAGGTTACATTTTGGAGAGGGGAGCACATAACATTAACATGTAATCCATAGGTGGCCAACACAAGGCCCGCAGGCCGAACCTGGCCCTCCACCTGGTTTTATCTGACCCTGTACATTGTTTCTACCTGGGGGCAGCGCCAAGCTCTCACTTAACTGTTAAGGAGTAGTTACATTTATATAGTTCTAAAGTTACATTTGACCCTCTGAAGTCAACCATGAGGCTGATGTGGGACCCAGGGAAAATGAGTTTGATACCCCTGAATTGTAATCAGTGTGATCTGCAGAATAGGATAGATCATCTATCAAAAAACCAGAAGATTCTCAAGTCCTTAATCAAGGCCTGTTTGAAGCTAAATTGTTTGTATGTGAGCCTATGTTATTAACACATGTTCAAGAAGAAATGCCTTAAGAAGAAGCAGGAGTCTTGAGTCTATGAGTTGCCGTTGTTTGTTTATGACACATCACTACTGCTGCTGCTAGCTAACACAGGAGGCTTCCTCCATCCTAGGTTCTTCTGTTATGCATTTTGCACACGTTATATCAACCAGTTCTCCTTCCAACACACGAGCATAGAAACAATAATTCCTCCTATTTTACAAAGAGGAAATTGAAGCATGAATATCTAGATTAAGTAGCTTCCCCTGGATTACACAAGTAAGTGAAGTCAGAAACTATTTTTTATTTGTTTGACTCCAGAGACAGTGCTCTTATTCCCATACCCTCCACACAAAAGAGGTCTGTGTTGTCTCAGTCGAGGAGATGTTGTCAGCCTTCAAGTGCCCGGTTAGAACTTGCCTCCAGAATAAATTTCTTTGCTTAAATGTGGTAGCCATCTGATAAGCAATCATTTGATTCTTTAAAAAAAATGCCTATCATAATTCAGTTCATAAAACAACCACCTTAATGTAGTAGTGGACTTCAGTGATCTTCAATGATCTCAACTGTGGGCCATTCTGGGGAGAGGCCCCCGAGGGGTAGGATGACTCTCCTGGCCCACGCCATTCCCTCATCACAGCACCTCCCGTCTGCCCTTCAGTGCCTGTGGGCAACATAGCAAGATAGTTAAAACTTCAATTTTGTATAGTTCTTTAATATTTTTACAGAAATCTATGAGAAATACAATGGTATCTCATAGAAATGTGAAATAATCATGATAATTCTTATGAAGAAGCTGGTGTACACAGAAGTGACCCCACACTGGGAATGGGGTCTGATCTTCAGGTTGTGGAAGACCATGCTCTCCTCCACCCCAGCTGCCACTATCAGCTGATCTAATCTTACCAGTCTGGTTCTGATCTACTGCACACAGGTTGGGGAAGTGGATATCGGTGTTGGGAACCGCCCTGACTGGTATCAGGAGCTGAAACCCCCGCCTAGGCTAAGGCTAAGGGAACGCCCTTGGAACCGTAAGCCAGCAAGGAGACAAAAGCTTATCTCCCTGGCAGGAATGCTGCTTCTGCTGCTTTATTCATAACTGAACCCCCAAAAGCTTGGTCGGTTAGCCGAAGACGGGTAAGATTCCCCAAGGGGGGAACGACCTAAGACAGGCACGATCACTTTGGGAGGCCCCCCAAAAGAAGGACTTGGGGGGCTGCAGCAAAAGGGGGTGATGGACCCTCGCTCCTCGGCTTTGACAGAGCCTGAGTCCTCACCATCTGGGAGAAAATCTCCTTATCTCTTGGTTGCCTTAGTTCCTGTGCTAAGCCTGAAACAATGACAGGGTGGTGCAGCTCTGTGCTGAAAAGGGTGGATTCCCTGGGTGATCAGGCCTAAGAAAGAATATGTAAATTACTGTGAAACCTTCTTTGTTTAGAATGCTCTCAGTTGAATGAGAAGGGTCCAAGGAGGAAGTTAGTTTGTTCCTCAAAATCTTACAGCTCTTTGACCCCGACTCAAAATAGACCCTCAGAGTTCCTTGTTTTCTATGGTTCCTTACTTCCCCCTAATGAGTACTGTACTTTACCTGAATTATTGTGCAAAATTAGCTCAATAAAAGCAGGTATGGACGGTAAATCAGCGCGCTCCCCACTAGGGGGGTGGCCATTCCGTCCCTACTTCCCCATAGAAACTAGTTTGTCTCTGTGCATGTTTTTTCTCCCGTGTTATCGTCAAGCTTTCCATAGTGTTCCGTGGTCACTGCTGGCCAGTGACCCACGCAACATATCGGGTGACTTCATGTCAAGCTCCGATATCTATATCCTGAGCTGAGAAAAATAAATTCCTTTTGGTAATACATAAATAGGTATTGGAGCAAAGTTCTATACAAGCTTGGATTTTAAAGAATGTCCAGAAAACATATTCTAAGTATTCTAAGTAGATTGAGGAGAAGAAAACTGCTTGACTTTTTCCTCCCATCCAATGATTTTCCTAGTGATTATTAACTATTTATGTATAGAGCTACATACAGACTCTCATGTGCTTTCTACATTTTCATTATTCCAAAATTCATTCTTAAAATAGTCCTTGATGTTGTTATTAATGTCACTGATATGCTTCCTTTCCTGCAACAAGCATTCTCATGTACTTTTCACCTTATAATAATGACATATATTACAGCCTATCTTAAAAGAGTGGAGTTTCATGGAATAGAGTAGTCTATGAAGCACAGGCTTGAAAACATAAAAACTGTGTTTTAAATTTGATTTCACTATGTCATGCTGAACAAATTATATCATTTTCATCACATTCATCTTTAAAAATAAAAGAAAAAATGAGAAAATTGATCACAGGGCAATAAGCATAGTATCTGGCAAATAGCAAGGTTCAATACATGGTAAATGTAATAATGATATTAATCTTATTGAGGAATAATTCCTTAATTATTCATCCATTAGGATTTTTATGCACTTTACATGTACAACTTCTGGAAGTCAAAGTCAATTTTAGGATCTTGGAAGGTGACTTCAACCTCCAAGATGGAGGTTAGCATGCTGAAATGGAATGGGGAAATTAACAAGGTTTCTTGGCTTTATTTTTCATGGTAGTGCTAAGAGAAAAAGTTTCATATACTCCAAATGAATAGGAAGTTCCCTTAGTAATATGGATGTTTCAGATTTTCTTCTAGTATCATTCTGTTACAGAACAAAGGGGCCACTGGCAATATACTATTACTGAAAGGACCCCCTACTAGGTTTGTTATGTCCCCCGCCTTTGGGAAGAACATTTCTCAATGCCAGAGATTTGTGAAAAGGAAAGGAAATGTTTATTTAATGCCATACAGACTTAAAGTAGTGACCCAATGTCTTCATTAAAATAGCAAAGTCCTTTAGGATACCCACAGCCGCACACAGTCCTTCCTTCTCCCCCTGCCCTAATTCGGGGTACCATAACTCTGGAAAAGAAGTAAACATCTGTGTTTCACGCTACTGGCACCATCAGCTGTGTCGCCATCCAGGCAGGATCTCTAATTAATCGAAAGCCATGTGGCACCTTCTCATGGCCTACTGGCAAGAGTTCTTTCACCCTTCTTCCAGGCAAAGTCTCTCCTGCTTCCCAGGCCATGTGGCCAAAGGGAGCACCCCAAAGCCTCTTCTACCAAAGCTTCCTCGGGGGGTCTGTACTCTGGTGAAACCTCGTGGTTCCCTTTTTACCTAAGTTGCAGGGAGGGGGTTCCCACTCTGGCAAAGCCACATGTTACTCTCCTCAATGGCTACCATGTCTTGGTTTAAATCCCCGTGCCAATCTTTCTCTGCACCCCATTTCCAACTCCTCCTACAATCAGTTACACCTGCCAGCATTCCAGTATTATTCCAAGTTTACTGGGCTTCCATTGGAGTCTGGGCAGGGGTGGCCCCATGTCATGGAGCCAGTCTTGTCCAAGTTCCCGCTCAGGTGCTGTCACCTGGGGGACTTGCCCTCCAGTTACATCTTGGAGGGAAGTCCCTTCCATCCCTCTGGCTCAGAGCATGGCCACAGCTATTTAACATATCTATGCAGCCAGTTAAAGGTTACAGATATGTTAAATGGCCATGCCATGGATTAGCTGCAAAGCTGTTGCAGTACAAAACAGCTCTGCATGTTCCTGCTCCATGTGTCCCTTCCCCCAATTCACACCTGTGGGGGCAAGGGGGGCAGACATCTTATATGTCTTTCTAATATTTCCTAGACACCTTGAGATCTGGATCCCATTCCAAATCCTTATTTGGGCCCCCCATCTTGGCTGCACCCTGTATCAATTCTACTTACAAATATACGATTACTTTTAGGAAATTTGGAAATCAGCTCTTCATCTTTTCATCAATTAAGAGCGATACTTTAGAAAAAAAGAGGTATTATTCTATAAAATACAGAAATAAGTGAAATTACTTGTGGGCTTAGGTTTGAAATTTAAAATGTATTAGCATCAAATATATAAGACCTCACATTTTGACTGGAAAGTTTCCTTTAATTTAATATAATATAGATTATAAAAACATAAAATTAGGGTAAGCACAATCATATATATGTGTGTGTGTGTGTGTGTGTGTGTGTGTGTATCCCAAAAGAATACATATGTATATCCCAAAATCCCAAAAGAATATACATATCCCAAAAGAATGATCTCTGGAAAAGAATATAACTACCTCTCAATGGAGACAAGAAAATTGGTACAAAGATAAAATCTGTTAAGTTGTACAGAATATAAAAATACTTATTAGATTTTGAAGATGATAAATTGGGAGTAGCAAAACATGGTATTACTAGTCTTTACCTACATCCAGTATGTAATGCTGTGTAAGGCATAATTTTAATTAACACATCATGAATGAACAGAAATTATAATTTGTGTTGGTATCAATATTGACTCAGAGGTATGCTATTTGGTTTGATTTGTTTTTCTCATGTTTTTACTCACAGGTTTCCCTGCTGTGACTTTGAATCAAACTAATTTATTTGTGTTCATATTTTTTTACATATGCATTTTAATATTTTAAAACACTCTAGGACAGAGTGAGATGTGTAAAAATAGTATTGTCAGCTCGATTAATTAACTCCTTTTAACATCCCCATGAGACTTGCAGGTTTCTACCGCTTCTACACTGAATATTAGATTTGTGCTAGCAGGAAGGATTTTATTTCTTCAAAAATGTCAAGATCTGGAGGTTTATCTGTGATTTTTTTCTATTGCCACATTTTACACACCCAGATTGTCTTCATAAATGGGTTTTGAGCTTTTCTAAAGCATCAACCACAGTGTGTAGTTTTCATATACTCAACCCAGGCCTGGCACAGAGTTTGTTAATTCAGAGATTGTGTGCTCTGTGGGATACACTGGCAAGCTTTATGCTAAGTACTAAGTAAACAGAGATAAAAGACAAAAAAAATTGCTGCCCTTAGAAATTCATAGTCTAGAGGGTAGTAAGAAATCAACATGTGATTAAAATGTAACATGACCAGTGCCCTGATGGTACAACACAGCAGTTTGAAGGAAACAGGCAATCCTCTAGATAAAATACATACTTTTTATTTTTTCTTCCAAACAGTTAAAACGTGTTTTCAAATGTGGAACATACTGAGTTATGAGTTAGGATGGCAGATAGGAAGTTGGAAACTGGCAGGATGTGGTGGAGTGGTCAGGGGAAAACGCAGACAACTGTACTTGAACAACAAGAAAATAATTTGTAAAAAGGAAAGAGAAAAAAAAAAACAAAGCCAAAATTTGGCATTGACTTACTCAGAGCTGAGGTTTCAAGGGAACATCCAGAGAACTACTAAGGCCAAATAACCAAGTGAGTTAAAAGGATGACCCAGTAGCTCTCTTTGCAGTATTATGATTCAAGTTAGGGGCAGACAACCCAGTTCCATGAGTGTGTCCAGTGCATGTCTACTGGTCCTTTCCTGTACTGTCCACACACAGGGAGCAGTGTCAGACCCTTGGGGAGGGGTGATGCAGAAGGAGGGGAGTCATCAAAGGGAATAATAAGTGGTCCCTGATTTGTGTATGGGAACAAGACAAGTGAACTGACAAGTGCCATGTAAGTCATAATACATACTATAAAATGAGTATGTGCAAGCTATAGAGATTAAAATAAAAAGCTACTTTACTTTTTTCTAGATGATTAGTGAAAGCTCATTGGGTAGAATTTTATTGCAGGCATTATTTGTGATGCAGGTAGGTATTAATAGTCTGAAATGTGTGCAACCAAATTATCTGTGTAAATATGATAGAATTAACTGATAAGTAAAAAATTATATTTTAAAGGTTGGGGCCTTTAGAGGTTTTGCAACTCAAGCTCCTTGATTGTGACAGATGAAAAAATAGACCCAAAGAAACAAAGTGACTTACTTAAGAAAACCCAGTTAATAAATAGGAGTCATAGGACCATTACTTATAGTCCCAATTGCCAATCTTGAGCTTTTTTCTGTTATTTTCTTCCTTTAGTTGACTCTGCTGATGAATTCACAAATATGCAATTTTTCATGAACAGCCATTCAATATTATGTACCTCTAAGGTGTTTTCATAGGTTATGAAAACTCATAACTTACAACTGATAAAATAAAATATTCATAAAATATTAAGACTGCAGACTCAATGTTTAAAAATATACTGTACTCCAGAGTCATATAACACAGCCTTAACAATTTTGAACTATACTACACGGTGACCGCTATTAGCTTCAATTTATAAAGAGGATTTGATTCTTCCCAAGGCAATGAGAGTAAATCCCCACACAATTTCTTAGTCTATTTTGTTCCAACCAATTTAAAGTTGTGGATTAGTCAATGAAATATAGCATTCTTTGGTGGCATTGGGCGATGTAAATTGAATGGAAAGAAATAGACTTAATTTGCCATGGAACACATATCATTAAGCATCTGAGAGTTTTGTTTCTCCATAGAAAAATAAGTGGAGAAAACAAGCACTTAGGACAAATAATTTAATCATCATGACGTATTTTATCTTCCTGAGTCCTCTTGGATAAAGTAGTTTTTGCTGATTTGCTTGTTTTCTAGACAGATTGCCAATACCACTTAAGGGTGTTGATCGCAGTGATGCAGGTAAGTGGTAAACAATAGGGGTTAACTCATAATGTGTTGTTTTCGTGTATGAGTGCTTTTGATTAGGCAAACACACCTTAATCTCCAAATGGCAAAATAATCCTTGAGGACCTCTGGATTTAGATAAATTTATCTAATTCATTTAAATAACTGCAAACAAAGACACAGAAACAGTTCAAATATAAAAGGCTATTTTTAAATAATAAGGATATAGTCACTGAAGTTATTTTAAACATTATGTACATAAGGATTTGCAGGCACATGAAAAGCCATTGTTTGACCCAGTGTTATAGTTACTTCTTTAATTATTTGAGACTAATGAGAAAATAAAAGAAGTGGATGTATTACATCAACAATGATTTCAATTTTTCTTTTTTTTTTTTTTTTTGGAGAAGGCCTGGGAAAAGGTGTGGAATGATAGTGAATTATTTGACTAATCTTGACGTGTTTGTATAGAAAGGGTGAACTTTTAGGAATCTTTGCTAGTAATGACTAATATCATACTCATACTGAAAGACTTTTTTTAAAAAAATTATTTTACTGTTCAATTACAGTTGTCTGCATTTTCCCCCATGACTGCCCCCCACCCCAGTCAAACTCATTTCCCTCCCTTGCTTCCATCCTCTCCCTTGGTTTTGTCCATGTGTCCTTTATAGTAGTTCCTGAAAACCCTGCCTTCCATTGTCCCCTCTCACCTCTCCTCTGGTTACTGTCAGATTGTCCTTTTGGTTCGATTCCCAGTCAGGGTGTACGCCTGGGTTGTGGGCCAGGTCCAGCAGGGGGCGTACGAGAGGCAACCACACACTGATGGTCTCTCCCTCTCTTTCTCTCTCCCTTCTCTTCCCTTTAAAAATAAATAAGTAAAATCTTTTTTAAAAAGTCTTCTTAATTTTACTTATTTGGTGCTATGTTATTTATGGCACTACATTATTAAGCGCTGACATTCGGAATAAATGATTTTCCTAAAATAAATTGAAAAATTAAAAACCTGTATTTCGTAATGTAATATATAACAAATATTTAGCTTTACATTTTTATTATGAATGTTGACTTTGAAACATAAAATTTCTAAGTTCTACTTTAAATTATAAGATATATGATTTGTTTTATTTTAAAATTTCAAATACATAATGCAGTGAGCAATACAAACAAAAAAAAAGAATGTTATTTATTTACTTATGTTTTACCTTTCTTAGGACAGCGGCTTACCAAAATTCATAGAGGTTGGTATATCTGTAAGCAAAAATACAAAAGAAAGAAAGAAGGAAAAAAAAGAAAGGACAAACAAATGAGTGAACGGGCCCTGGCTGGTGTAGCTCAGTGGGCTGAACATGGGCTGAGAATCAAAGAGTCACTGGTTCAATTCCCAGTCAGGGCACATGCCAGGGCTGCAGTCCAGATCTGCAGTGGAGGCCATGTGAGAGGCAACCACACATTGATGTTTCTTTCCCTCTCTTTCTCCCTCCTTTCCATTCTCTCTAAAAATAAATAAATAAAATAAAATAACTTTATAAAAAAAGAAAGAAAGAAAAGAAAGTAGACTAAGGAAGACTAACAAAAGACCTGTGCCTGTCCTTCTGACCTAGCAATGATTGTATATGAACAAGCAATTGGGCTCTATGATTACTGAAAGCTAGCATGAAAAGAAAAACCTTTCAGGTACCCCAAAATTGTATCTATGAGATAAGCAAACAAATAAACAATAAAAAACTTACTTGCTTAAGAAAATTAAAGCTGTTCCTTGTGCTTTCCACCAGAGGGAAATTAATCTCAAGATCCCCTAATTGGAGTGGGGGTTGGGGGTGGAGAGAAAAGATACTGTGTAAATGAATGAGAAATATTCTCATCATCTTTACAGTGAATTTTGTAGGACCGTTTCTTAGAGCAGACTTCGATATAAACTGATGATTTCAAACCATAGTGCAAATTAGTAAAAGTAGTTTTATGAGAATCCAATACAGTCTAATCAAATGTGGGCTTGAGGTTCCAGAAGAGAGTTCTGGTCAGACAAGCTGCATGAGATGTATAAACATTTACCAGCTGGTCTTCGTCCATAAGACTGAGAGAACTTGATTTTCCAGGAGTCAGTCAGAATCTAGGCCTCCCAAATCACTTCCCTTAGATGCTTCCATCGGGTAACACTACTGCAGAATCTCTCTGAGTCAAAAGTAGGTCCTTCTGGAAGAGGATAAATTATTCTTGGCCAAAGCCATATTGGCACCAGTGAAATGGGTTATCTGTGGAAAGTTTACTTGGTGAGACACCAGGGGGGGAAGAGTGGGAGTGATACTGGAACCAGATAGGTTAGGTTGCAAATGGCTCCTTGCCTGACTGTGATGGAGAGTTAGTTACAATATTGTGATTTTCAAATGTTTTCCTTCCTCTCTAAAGTTCATTTGCTCATAAAACTTTGTCAGGCAAAGTTTTACATTTAAGTTTCTACATTTAGTTTCTACATTTAAGTGTAGAAGTTTCTCTTTAATGAATTCCTACCATGGAATCCTACAGGAAGTTTTGCAGAAGGAACTGTTAGAATTCTGAGCAGTGATTTCCAAATCTTGTAGGAATGCAGTGATCAGCTGTTCAGGGTTCAGAGCTACATGAACATGAAGTCAGATATCAGGCAGGGGATTTTTGCAAAGCCCACCATGAGGGTTAGAGTCTGGCACACAGGTTTTGTGCTTTATTGGTATTACTTTATGTTGCACATTTAAAACTCATTTGTTAATCCTGCAAGTACTAAAAAGGTGCTAAGTTTTTTTACTTTATCAGACATCCAAAAACCTATGGTCACTTGATTTTTCTGTAAGTGTCTACATTCTGTATATTTTAAATTCATGGATTGAATTGTTAAGTACTAGAAATGATAGACTCTGATTCTGACTATGAACTGCTTTCATTATGAACATAACCTCATACACTTCTCTCACTAGCAAGTATACATGCACTTCTGCATGACTATCCCTAGGAGTGGAGTTTCAGGCTCATGTGGTATACACATTGTCAGCTTAAATGTATAATACATAACCAGTTTCAAAAAGATGTAGCAATAATATTTCCACCAGCAAAATATGAAATGTCTTGCTGCTTTAGATCCTCTCCAAAGCTTCATATTGCTCTTTCATAAACAAGTTGCAAGGTCAAACAAAGAACAGATTTTTCCTTGCAGGAAGTGAAAAAGTCAGTTTCCTTCATCAGGTTCAGAAACAAGTTTAGTGTGATGCCACGTGTGGTGTTACCCCATCTTTATGTAGCACCACTGACTCGAGTGTCATGCATGCATTTGACCAAGGAAAGCATTGAACTTGCAGCTTTTCAATGCATTAAATGAAAAAGAAACAAATAAACAACAACAACAAAAAGCACTTGCCCAGCCACTTTTACCTTTTGATAGCAATGTGGTGGGCTGACCAGATTCTGCTCTTCAGGGAGGAAGAACTCATTGTTCTGGTTGCTGAGGCTGTTAAATGGCCAGAGCCTCTCTGCTGTGGTCTCCCCTTGTGGCTGACCTCAGCTGAAGAGAACTGCCTGGCCGTTACCTATCTCAGTTCATCCCTTGCTCTAACTTAGAGTAACTGCATCCCGTGACCCTGACTGAAATTCTTATTATAACTTCATTACAATGCAACTCCTCACTTCCAAATTTAATTTCCTTCATTTTTATAGGTATTTTTTCCTAAGATTCCCCAGTAACTTCCTGCTTGAATCCTTTTCTCAGAATCTGCCCTCCAGGAATCTTAACCTATTAGAGTTAGTGCCAGGAGAGGTATGTGAAGGCAGGAATTTGGAGGCAGGTCATTTTTGATCCGTTGGCCATGAGAACCACATCACTGGTTGTAGGTATGTTGTGTTCATCGTCCCCAAGGCATGGGAACAGTACAGTTGTTCACATTTTCCCTGAACTGAGCTGGCATAATGGTAGCAGGGAAGGTGCTCGCTGAGGCAACATATCAGGCATTTGAGTGGCATTTGGGGTATTAGAAATTTTAGTTAAAAGGAGAATAGAGTTAAATAGCTGTTGCATTAAATAGTGCAGTGAACGCTGTGAAGAAAGACAACTGGAGTGTGAAAGACAGAAGGTCTCCTTGGAAGCTATAAAGCATCTCTTACCGTCTGCACACAGAGTGTGGAAGGAGCTGAAGACTAGGCCTATTCAAGGTTCCATTACAAGACACTTGAAGTCGGAGGCTTGAATTCTCAGATCTACTAGGCTGAGTAGGGAGGGACCTGACTAAGGAGTAGGAGAGTAAGACATGGGATGGGGACATCTTGGTTGATTCATATGAAAATCTTAAATTTCCAGATTTTCCTGAGAATCAAATTTCTCTACAGGTATAACCTGCATCTCACTGTTCAAAGCTAGTACTCCTCCTCACCATTTGGCTTCATATCATTTTTAATCAAGAGTCCAAGCTGAATCTCCAGACTCCTGATTGTCCCTGGCAGCTGTCAAAAGGAAGAAGGTGTGCGTGTGTGTGTGTGTGTGTGTGTGTGTGTGTACACATTGTCTTTATCAGGATGGCTCATTGGAATTGCCAAGCTTGCCTATACCAGGCACCGAGAGTTCATTTTGTGTACCGCTATCTAGAGACAGACATTTCAACTCATTCCTTGATAATGCACTGCAGGGCAGGAGAGTTTAAGTTTCCTGAAAAAAGGATTTAAAAAGTACAACATTAATATATAGTTCTAAACATTGTTCTTTAAACTCCCTTTTATCAGTACTTTCTTAATTTGCTTTTAAACTTCATATCACATAGCATTTTTCATATACTTGAAAAGTAAAATTTTTTGAGTAAAAAGAAAGTAAACTCCTTATTTTTCTCATTTAGAATTTTAATTTTCCCCTTTGCTTGATTCTAAGTTGTGTCCAGCGTTTGTTTTCTAGAACTGTTTGTAGAATTTATTTGTAGTGTTATCTGTACAGTTTATTTAACCTGGAATAAAATAAATGCCTAAATATAACTGGAAAACTACCTAAAGTTCCCTAACTTTTATCTCACTGCTTTCTTGCCCTATTGACATTTTTAAACAACTGTGGTAATAGGTTGTTATTTAATAAACATCGGGCATCCTCTGTGATGATATGTTGTTCTTTAATAAACATTCAGATTCTTGGCATTTTACTGCTTGCTTGCACAATACCAACCCTTCTCTGCCTGGTATTTTCATAGTCACGTTTCCTTACACAGACGCTGAGACCTGATCTCGTCATTTCTATCTTTCTTGTTTGTTAACATTTCACACACCTTCTAAACCACTTCTGAAGGTACCTTGCCCAAAGCCTAGTGTTTGTGGAGTTTACCTGATACCAAGGAGAGTACTTACTCCTTTATTAGGTCACTAATTCAAACCTTAAATAATAGTTTATGATTATTCTTGCTAGGTTTTTAGTTATTTTTTTCTCTTCACTTTGACCCTGATGAACAGCAATGTAAAAAGGGAATATAATATGCTGTGGTATGTAGAACAGAGTGAAAAATTATGGTATTGATTTTGTTATAATCACAAATATTTTTCACACAATGAGAGGTTTACTTAATATAATTACCAAAAGTAGTAAATTCAAATAAAATGATTTATTTACATTAGTGTTGCTTTGGCATAATGCAATTACTCAAAGTGTAATCCATACATAAATCAAATTAATTAATACCATAAAACAATAGCCACAACAATTGTAATTTTTCCAGCAATCTTAATCAATAATATGAAAATGAGAAATAAATGAAAGTACAAAACCAGACTCTGTCGAAAGTAAGCAAGCACAAGCAATCCAGAAAAATCGATTACCATATAAACTTGATTTATTCAGTAGGTGACATTTCATTATTATATTTGCTTAACTACATAAAATTAATAGTAATTGTAAGCACAGTGATTGAACATAGGGAGGGAGAAGGAAAGAAAACTCACCCAGGCCTTTAACTTAATTCTGAACCTTTACTGAAACTATGTTTCAAATCTAATGATTTTATACTTGTATTTTTAAAGGTTTCTTTAGATAACATTAACTATTTACCAGTGTGGTCCACTTTATATAAATATATCTGCATTACTTAATGAAACACTAATAATTCCCCAAATTAAGAAGCAATATGAAATCTTGCTAAGTAGACCTGTCCATTTTGAATCTAGTTCTACTTGCTTGGTATGCAAGGGTGAATCTTGACTGAGTTTTTTGGTTTCAAATTTAGTCCATAAGATGTTTATTTCCAAATCATAAAGTTTTCATCAATACAAGGTATTGTTGGCATATAGTAATCAATTACTCCCTTCCTCATAAATGGAGACACCCTGCTTGCCAGGTTCTTCCCATTCTAATCCAGTTTGAGGTACTTTTAATAGCAAAGTGATGTTTCACCCTAATAGCATTGCTTAATATTTGCAATGAATGTCTCTTACTGTGTCCTTTATTTTATCTATATTATTTGAGCAATTATTTTGATTTTTATAGATGGAATATATCCTAGAATGCAAAGGCACTAACTTTGAATAACTTGTTCTAGTAAAAGTGAAAGAACTGGAACTGTATTACTGGTGCTAAACAATGAAGATGTGCACTCAGACTATGTTTTATATCTTTGCAATCATTAAGAATGGGTTGAATTTCTCAAAAATTATACTAGAGGGAATTCAAGCACCTGATTAGTGGCATCTGTGGGGATCTGTACTCAGGTACATTTAAGTACTCTCTGAGAACTATTAGTTTATATCCAAACTTTTGATCTGATGCCTATGTGAAAAGTACTCTGAGAGATACAATGAAATGTCAGATTTGGGCTTGAGCATCAAGGAATTAATAAGTTATGTGGAAAGATAAAATATGTTTGTTTAAAATTTATACATATAATCTTGATTTAAAGCACCTTAAAAATTGATGATGATATAGCTCTAAAAATAATTGTTATAGATTTTGGAATTAAAGAGATCATGTTTCTAGCCAGGGTGGTCAGTAAAAGTTTCAAAGGAGAAAGACCTGAATTCTTCAAGGAGTAATTGGCTCAGACCTGCCCTAGTTTTCAGCCAGATGTTTGGTGTCAGAACTGAATCCCAGGAAACAGATCTAGGAAAGGATGCGTAGTTACTCAAAATGGCAAAGAATGAATGTTGTCACGTAGCTTAAGTGCTCTCATAGAAAGCCCTGATGGCATACATAAGGGTACTCAAATTTTCTCGTGCGCCAAGGTGTTCAGAGGACAAGAAGTGATGACAGACGCCAAGGGCAACAGAAAGTGCACTGATACGAGGCAGCACCCCTACAGAACCTAAGGAACAGGGTAACAAAAATCTGAATAGCAACAATAAATGGTGCTGGAAAACTAAGGATGGTTTTTATTCCTATCCACCTATGCAGTGATTTAGAAGATAGTGGAATGTCTTATTCTGAAAAGTAACTAGTCTATTTAAATGTATCCAAGTTATGCTTAAAAGTTTGTTAAGTATCTGAGAGAATCAGATCCACAGCAAATTTCTATGACAAAATAGGTTAAGATGTAACTAAGTTGGTATTTGAGCTTTAGGGTAAACACTGAATTATGAGGTAAGAAACTTGAACTTTACTGCCTTGGTGACCTGATCTCCCGTAACCTGAGTTACCCAGTTTTCCCTGATGGTAACACAAAGCAAACATCACAACTAGGATATTGACAGTGTACCCTCAAGATGGAGAACATTTCCATTACGAGGACCCTTCATGTTGTCCTTCTAATAGCCATTTCCACTTCCCTCTCCTCCCCAGCCCATTCCTTTTCTTTGTTAATCCTTACTCGAGGATTTGTTTATTGATTTTAGAAAGAGGAAGGAAGAGAGATAGAGACAGAGAACTGAGAGAGAGAGAGGGAGAAACATCGACGTAAAAAAAACATCAATTGGTTGCCTCCCATACATGCCCCAACTGGGAATCAAACCCACAGCCCTTTGGTGTAGGGGACAGTGCTCCAGCCCACGGAGCCATCCTGCCAGGACTCCACCCCTTTCTTAACCCCAGACAACCACTAAGCTTTTCTCCATATTCGTAATTGTATCATTTAGTTATAATGTTAGATGAATAGAATCATATAGTATGTAACAGTTTGGGACTGGCATTTTTCATTCAGTACATATTTCTGGAGATTACTTTTTATTGTTTGGTAGTATTCTGAAATATGAATGGGCCACAGTTTTTTTAAACAGTCACCCCTGTAGGTACCCAAGTTGTTTCCAGATTTTGACTATTATGAATGAAACTGCTATACACATTCATGTACAGGTTTTAGGTGGTTATAACTTTTGATTTCTCAGGCATAAATGTTCAAGAGTTCAATTACTGGATCCTATGATAGTTGCATATTAAGCTTTATAAGAAATGATCAGTTTTCCAGAATAGCTGTACAATTTTACATTCCTATTAGCAATCTAGGAATGATATAGTCACTCTACATTTTGTCAGTATTTGGTTGTATTATTATTTTGTATTAAAGCCATGATCATGGTATGTGGTGACATCTCATTGTGGTTTTTGATTTGCCTTTCTCTAACGGCACAGCATGGTTAAGATCACCTGATGTGAACTGCTGTATTATAATCCTTTTAGTAAAATATTTCTTTATATGTTGTGCCCATTTCCTAATTGGATCCTTTGTTTTATACGGTTGAATTTTGAGACTGGTTTATAAATTCCAGGTACCCCCCTCTTGTTGGATATGTGATTTGCAAATATTTTCTCCTAGACTGTAGCTCAAAACAGAGTATTTTGAAGGCCAAAAGATTTTAATTTTTATGAAAACTTGTCCTTTAATGAATTATATTTACTGTTAAATCTAATAAGTTTTTTTGGCCTGCACTTAAATTCTGAGGACTCTCTCCTTATGCTTTTTCTAAAAAAATTATAGTTAAAATTTTACATTTACAATTTATAGTTTTACTATTTATACCTAATGGATATGATCAATTTTGAGTTAATTTTTTGCATAAAGGGTGACATTTAATACTTTTTTCCCATTTTCTCCAGCAACATTTGTTGAAAATGCCATCCTCTCTCCATGAAATTATGTAGCTCTTTTGTCAGCAATTTTTAAATTAAATATTTTTTAAATTGAATATATTTGGGCTTCATTAGTTCACAAAGTTGTATAGGTTTAAGGCATACAATTCTATAACACCTTACTTGTGTGTTGTGCTTGTGTGTTCACCGTCCCAGTCTGACTGTTTCTGTCACCATCTACTCCTCCTTCCCCTCCCCTGACGCCCCCACCCCAGTTCTCTCTGGTAACAACCGTAGTTTGTGAAGTTACCAGTTCTCAACTGTGTCCCATGGATTGATACACCTATTCTGCCAACAACACAAATTCAACTGTGCAGACTGATTCCTACCGCATTATTTCAAAACAATTATTTCAAAAATATTTTACTTGCTGTAGTTCTTTTGCCGTTTTATATACACTTTAGAATAATCTTGTCTAGAGTTACAAAAATTTTGCTGAGATTTTGACAGGAGTTGATTAAACTTATAAATCAATTTGGAGAAATTCACATCCTTATTATGTTAACTCTTCTAACAGGTACAACTCTATGCCTCTTCATTTATTTAGATCATCTTTGATTTCTTTATCAGTGTTGTACAGTTTTCAACATACAAATCCCACATATGTTTGTTGGAGTTGTGTGTTTCACCTACATATGTCATTTATTGAGTGATGTCAAGTAATAATGCATATTATATTTCAACACCTGCATGTTCATTGATAGCATAAGGAAATATAATTTATGTTTTATTTTTTCAAAGATTTTATTTATTTATTTTTAGAGAGAGAGGAAGGGATGGAGATAGAGAGGGAGAGAAACATCAATGTATGGTTGCCTCTGGCACACCCCCTACTGGAGACCTGGCCCGCAACCCAGGCATGTGCCCTGACTGGGAATTGAACCAGTGACACTTTGGTTTGCAGGCTGGCACTAAATCCACTGAACCACATCAGGCAGTGATACAGACACTGTCAGGCAGTGTCCAAGTCATTATGCATGAAAATGAGACATTCACATGTACTATGGAGTCTGGTAGAGGAAAAGGGACAGCAAGGCCTTTCTCTCAAGGGGAGCAAAAGCCTCCGCCCTTGCTCCAATGAGCTTTTATTGTCTTACTGGGCACATTACAGGAAGGTTGTCATTACTATGCACAGGTTCATTTTAGGTATTTACCTTTTACAGAAAACAAAGGAGCCAATGCTGCTAATCACATCACAGAAGAGGGATATTTGCAAATGAAAAGGCAAAAGTGGTTCAACCAGTTACACTCATCCTTGGAAGATTTAGCATGCATTTTGGGAAGTTACTTTGCAGTAAATGTCCTCAGTTCAGGGTGAGGGAGTTTTAGCAAAAAGCAAAACTCATAGCAGCCTAGGTACATTGCAGGCCTGATTCCCCACAGGAGAACCTATCTGTGGGTGTGTGTCCTGTGCATCTCCCAGTGGGAGCTGGACCCACGCCACACAAAACAATCTACAACAAGACAGAGCATAATTTATTTTAATTTTTATCATATATCATAAAATCTGCCCTGTTTACCACTTTTAAGTATTCAACTCAGTGACATTAATTTATTTAATAATATTTTATAACCATCCCTACTAGCTCTTTGCAAAAGATTTCATCACCACAGACAAAAACCCTGTAACTATTGAGAAATAATTTCCACTTCTCCACTCTCTTCAGCCCCTGATAATCCCATTTACTTTCTGTCTCTATAAATGTGCCTAGGCTGTGTATTACACATAAGTGGAATCAAACAATATGAAGGTGTAGGAGGGTGCAGCCAGAGGGTCCCCAAAAGAAGGATTTGTAATGGGGTTTAGAACTCAAGGTGTCCAGGAAATATTAGAAAGACATATAGGATGTCCTCATCCTCCACCACAGGTGTGAGTTGGGGGAAGGGACACATGGAGCAGGGCCATTGAGAGCTGTTTTGCATAGCAACTAACCTTTTCAGCTAACCTCTGGCATGGTCATTTAACATATCTATAACCTTTAACTGGTTACATAGATATGTTAAATAGCTGTGGCCCTGCTCTGAGCCAGGGGGATGGAAGGAACTTCCCCCCAAGATGTAACTGGGAGGCAACTCCCCCTAGTTACAGCGCCTGCATGAGATCTTGGAGATGATTGGTTCCATGACATGGGGCCACCCCTGCGCAGACTCATGATGGCAGCCCAGTAAAGCTGGAAGGATATTTAAACCCAGACTCGGCAGCCATTGAAGAGGGAGCCATGCGGCTGTGGCAGTGGAGAGAGAAGCATGCGGCTGCAGCCATGTAAGGAAGGGAACATGTGGCTGTGGCAGTGAGGAGAACCGCATGGCTTTGACCAGAGTGGGGTAACCCCCCCCCCCCCACCACAGCCATGAGAAGAATCAATCACCATGCAGCTTTAGCAAAGTATCATTATGAGGCTTTAGCAGAGACCACCACATGGCTTTAGCAAAGAATCACCATGCAGCTTCAGCAGAGAACCACCACGCGGCTTTAGCTGGAGATCCTAGCAACACAGCTGAGGGTGCTGGGGATGGAGGAAGGTCTACCAGCTGAGCACAGTTTACTGGGAAGAGCCGGGAGCTGCCTGAGTCATGGACTTCTATTTCTTTCCCTGAGATATGGTACCCCAGACTGGGCAAAGGGGGGAAGGAAGGACTGTGTGTGTTTGTGGGTGTTTCAAGGGACTTTGGGATTTTGATGAAGACATTAAGTCATTACTCTTAAGTTTGTATAACTTGAATAAATAATTCCTTTCCCCTTCACCAATCTCTAGCATGGAGAGCTATAATTCTCTGGCAAAGGGAGAGGTGAACCTAGTACAGGGGGACCCCAGGAGAAAGGGGGATCACTTTGGTAGCATTGTGGGACCCTCTTCCCTGGTGGTCAGCCAGGGAAAATCATGGGAGACCACATGTGCAGTAGCTTTAAAGTAATACAACTACTTGTACATGCGCAGTAAAAGCCCACCAAAACTAGTCAGGAAGGATCCGCCCTATAAGAATAGGGTCCCTACAGCCCATGAGGTCAGTCTCTGCTTGGAGTTGGCCTGCTCCCATGTTCTCTGCTATAAACTCTGGGTGTTCGGTTCAATTCTTTGTCCTGATCACTAAGAACCTGGTTACCTGTGCCCAACTGTGACAAAGATACTCTTAATCAAGGTCTTAATCAAGGACATTCCCTCCTTTATGATTCTTCTGAGAGTTCTTTTTAAAAAACAAAATCAAGATGGACGTTGAATCTTGAAAACAAATGTTCTTCTGCATCAAGTGACATGATCATGAAGTTTTTCTGTTTGGACTGGTAATATGGTGAATTACATGGATTGACTTCCAAATGCTGAATGCGGCTTGGAGCACCAGCATAAGCCCTACTCGGTCGTGATGTGTAATTCTCTTTGTATAATGCTGAATTCTATTGATAAATTTATTCAGAATTTTGTGTCTATATTCATGTATTCATCTTCAGTTTCATTTTTGTATACTATCTTGTCTGATTTGGCATCAAGGTAATAGTGGTTTCATAAAAGAAATTTTGAAGTCTTTCTTCTTCTATGGTCCAGAGAGATTGTTAAAACTGATGTTAATTCTTCTTCAACCCCATCTGGCTCTAGAGATTTTTTGAGAGGGAAGGAGTAGGCCAAGTTATTTAATTTAGTAGTTATAAACTATGTAATTATTTATTCTTTCTTGGGTGAGTTGTGGACATTTTTCTTTTTCAAGGAAGTGGTTTATTTCATCTAAGTTGATAAATATAACTGTGTAGATTTGTTTATAGTTTTCCTTATTATCCTTTTGATGTCTGCAGGATCTGTAGTGGTAACTCTCACTTCGATTAATTCATTCGGCTTCTCCCTTTACCAGTTTCCTGTTATTTAAGCAAGAGGGAAGTCCCCCGCCTTTCCCAGCGTGCTGGCTTCAATAGTTCTAAGTCTGCGATATTGAGGCAAAAACAAAGTCCCAGAATTCACTATCACATTGCTCCTCAATTCTCAAGATTCTTAGCTGGTTTCTCTTCTCTTTACCTTTTAGAATCTTCTTATGTTTGTGTTATACATAATGTCCAGGTTTTTTAGTTGTACACCATGGTAATGTCAGAGGTGGGCACAGGTAACCAGGTTCTTGGTGATCAGGACAAAGAATTGAACCAAACACCCAGCGTTTATAGCAGAGAACATGGGAGCAGGCCAACTCCAAACAGAGATTGACCTCATGGGCTGGAGGGACTTTATTCTTATAGGGTGGATCCTTCCTGGCTAGTTTTAGCGGGCTTTTACTGAGTATATACAAGTAGTTGTGTTACAGAACACAACAAGGGGGGCCTGGGACAACATACTATTATTGAAAGAAGGCCCTGGGTCCGTTATGTCCGCAGCCCTAGGAAAGACATCTCTCAATGCCAGAGATTCGTGAAAAGGAAAGGAAATGTTTATTTAATACCATACAGACTTAAAGTAGTGACCTAATGTCTTCACCAAAATCCCAAAGTCCCTTAAAACACCCACAAACAGACACAGTCCTTCCTTCTTTCCCCCTTTGCCCAGTCCAGAGTACTGTATCTCAGGAAGGGAAATAGAAGTCCATGGCTCAGGCAGTCCTCTGGTTCTTCTCAGTTAGAACTCCATCTCGGCTGGGAGACCTCCCTGGGTTCCTGGCACCCTCAGCTGAGTTGCCAGGATCTCTGCTAAAGCCAGGTGGTGGTTCCCCCTTCTAAAGCTGCAGGGCAAGGGGTCCCCACTCTGGCAAAGGCACATGGTCCTCTCTCCCAGGGCCATGGGAGTCCCCACTCTGTCAAGGCTGCGTGGTTCTCCCTCTCTCAGGGGTGCGGGAGTCTTCACTCTGCTAAAGCTGTGTGGCTCTTTCCTCAGGGTTGTGCATGGTTCTCCTCCCTAAAGCAGCATGGTTCTCCTCCCTAAAGCAGCATGGTTCTCCTCTTCAATGACCGCCAAATCTGGGTTTTAAATCCCCGAGGCCAATCTTCTTCTGCAGCCCCATTTCTGACTCCTCCCACACTCGGCTTCACATGCCAGAACTCGTATCCTTCCAGCTTTACTGGGCTGCCATCATGAGTCTGGGCAGGTGTGGCCCCATGTCCTGGAGCCAATCCTCTCTGAGCTCCCACGCAGGCGCTGTAACTCAGGGGACCCGCCCCCCCCCTCCCAGTTACATCTGGGTGGGGAAGTTACTTCCATTCCCCTGGCTTAGAGCTGATCACAGCTACTTAACATATCTATGCAACCAGTCAAAGGTTATAGATATGCCAAATGACCACGCCAGAGCTTAGCTGCAAGGCTGTTGCTATGCTAAACAGCTCTCAATGGCCCTGCTCCATTTGTCCCTTCCCCCAACCCACACCCTGGGCGGGAGGGATGAAGACATCCCAAAATCTCCTGGACTCCTTTAAGTTCTGGACCTCATTTCAAATGCCTATTTGGGGCCCTCCCTCTTGGCTACACCCTGTAACAGTTGCATTACTTTAAAGCTACTGCACATGTGGTTTTCCATGATCCTTCCCTATTGGCTACCAGGGAAGAGGGGCCCACAATGCTACCGAATTGATCCCCGTTTTTCCTGGAGTCCCCTTGTACTAGGTTCACTTTTCCCTTTGCCAGAGCATTATAGCTTTCCATGCTAGAGATTGGTGAAAAAGAAAAGAGTTATTTATTCAAGTTATACAGACCAAAATTAATGACTTAATGTCTTCATCAAAATCCCAAAGTCCCTTGAAACACCCACAAACACACATAGTCCTTCCTTCCCCCCTTTGACCAGTCTGGGGTACCATATCTCAGGGAAAGAAATAGAAGTCCAGGGCTTAGGCAGCTCTCGGTTTTTCCTAGTAATTTGTGCTCAGCTGGCAGGCCTTCCTTAGTTCCCAGCGCCATTGGTTGTGTTGCCAGGATCTCCAGCTAAAGCCTCGTGGTGATTCTTCTCATGGCTGGGCGGGGGGAGGGGGTGATCCCCCTTTCTGGGAGAGCCGTGGCCACAGCAGCAGCAGCAGTGCCCAAACGGCTAGCATGGAGCTCATCATGTCCTGGCCAGAGTAGGTGGCTGCAGCGCCGGGTGGTGGCCCGGTGCTCCCGAGTCACTTACCGGTGGCCCCTTCTCGAGGCCGCGGCTGCAGAGATGGCTGGGGCTTGGAGCCAGGCAGTAGAGGAACCACAGGTGGCTGCATTGTGGACGGTGTCTGCTCGGCTGCAGGAGTCCCCATTCTGCCAAAGCCACATGGTTCTCTCTCAATGGCTGCCGCGCCTCAGTTTAAATCCCTGTGCCAATCTTCCTCTGCAGCCCCATTTCTGACTCCTCCCACACTCAGCCTCACATGCCAGAACTCATACCCTTCCAGCTTTACTGGGCTGCCATCATGAGTCTAGGCAGGCGTGGTCCCATGTCATGGAGCCAATCTTCTCTGAGCTCCCATGCAGGCGCTGTAACTCGGGGGACCTGCCCCCCAGTTACATCTTGGGGGGGAAATTCTTCCATCCCGCTGGCTCAGAGCCTGGCCACAGCTATTTAACATATCTATGTAACCAGTTAAAGGTTATAGATATGTTAAATGACCATGCCAGAGGGTAGCTGTAAGGCTGTTGCTATTCGAAACAGCTCTCAATGGCCCTGCTCCATGTGTCCCTTCCCCCAACCCACACCCGGGGGGTGAGGGTGAGGACATTCTATATATTTTTCTAATATTTCCTGGACACCTTGAGTTCTGAACTCCATTACAAATCCTTCTTTTGGGGACCCTTTGGCTGCACCCTCCTACTGTAATAATTGGAAAAATTGCATCTACTCCATCTTCCTGCTAATGGAAGTACCATAAAGTTTTGCTTATAAAATAAAATTTAACAGGGTAACACTGGTTCACAAAACCATACAGATTTCAAGTGTACAACTCCAAACATCACCTGCAGACTGTATTGTGCACCCATCACCCCAAACAAAGTTTCTTCCCATCCCTATTTCTGGCCCCCTCCCACTTGCACACCTCTACCCATCCCATCCTCTTTTCCCTCTGGTTATCACCATCCTGTTGTCTGTGTTTATGTGTTATGTATATGTTTTTTTTTGTTTGTTTAGTCCCTTCCTTCTTTTATCCCCATAAAGTTTTTGATCAGTATTTTAGTTGAATCTACCCAAGATAATGCCCTTAGGTAGGGAATAATGGAGTAGAAATTTGTTTTATTTTTTGTTTTTTTATAAAACCTTAATCACAATTCAGATCCTAGTTTATAAATGATCTTTGATAAATTATCTCCTATTATAATATTCAGTCTCTTTATCCATAAAATGGAGTAATATGTCCACTCCCCTCAAAAGATCCATGTGAAGATTGAGGCTACACTTAAAAAGCATCACTTATGATAAAATCTCCTTATGTGATTTTTAAAAATTAAAGTTCTCTAAATTTATAGGTAACAGATGTTCACTGTAAAAAATGTAGAAAAGGCATAAGAGCTAGAAAATTTAAAAATTAATCAACTTTTCCCTCAAAATCCAAAATAATTCATACTTAATATTTTTTTATATTTTCTTTCAGTCTTCTCAAAATGCTCAGTATTATTTCATGTTATGGTAATGCACTTCTGTAACAAACTATTTGATCATTTAGATAATTCATATGAATTTATCCATTAGGTCTGCATTAAAACTTGCACTATCTCTATCTTTATTTTGACATAGATTCTTAGTAGCATTTGTTTCAACATATAAGCTACTTACAAGTACTAAATATAAAAGGTATTTATAGTTTGTGTCAGAAAGAAGGTTTTCTGTCCTGTAATAATAACTGAAATTTGCATTTCTTAATTGCGTATAAGCACCAGATGCAGTGCCAAGTGCTCCATCTTCATTATCTTATGAAGTGGTTAATGTTACCATCATGGAAAACATATGAGGAAGTGTAAGATGAAAGAGACCACATTTTTGTTCATAATCACACATCTAAAAAGGGAGGCTTGTGCCAAACAGATTCAACCTTTATTAAAACATGGGTTTTTGTACAAAGACTAGACAGACTAGGGAAGTAAGTAAGGAGAAAAGGAAGGTACAACAGGGAAGGTTCCAGTGATTATTTCAGGCATCTTTGGTACAGAAACAGGTGATTCACTGGAACTTACAAAGAAGCCACTTAAGACGTCATGCCTTCTGACCACCTGTCATTTACAACTGCTGCCAGAAAGCTTCTTCCTTTCAGGATTTCATATCTTAACTCATTTTTTTTTCTTACTTGCTATGTTGACAATAGACAAACAGACTCCTGATCTCACTTTTGGCTGGTACTACAATATTGTGACCAGCAATTCCACATCTTTGTCAGATAGCATCTGGTTTAAATCTCAGACCTATGTCAGTTCGGAGACACAAAACCTCTCCAGTGGCATGAAAGCTGAGCTATAAGGAAGGACTTTAACACATTGCCATAAATATGTACCATGGTTTTCTCTCTCTGACTTTTCCAAAATTATATGCCACCGTGAACCCAAGTGGACATATTCTGAGGAATGGGAAATTTCTACACCCTTCAGAGATTATTAGAAACTGGCTGCATGGGGTCACAATATGCCACTGAGGTTCAGCACTAAGTTAGGACACATAGGAGTCAGGTGAGAATAGTATATGGTATACTAACCAGTCTTTTGGAAATTTCTTTAGCCCCCAATTATTTGTTAGAGTGGATTCATTTGCCCTCATTGGCACACTGACACATAGACTGAAAGTATTCTTGTAATTGTACTTTCAGTATTTCAAAGGTAAATAGTATTTTATTTGTATGAATAAAGTTAAATATACAATAACTATTGTTGCAGTTATTTACTGAGCAGCTAATAAGTGACAAAGCCTTTATATGTAACTATGATGTTGCAGAAAAGTCACTCACACGCAGGGAAGATGATGAAACATAAACTTTATTACCCAGGGGGCTCAGAGAGGAATTCCAAATTCTGAGCGGAAAAAGGCTGGGTTAGGAGTCCTTTTTATATACCAGTTACACAGGCAGAAAGGGAGGGAGAACCAGCTGCTGAAAGCAAACATTCAGAAGCAGGAGCAAGGTCAGTGGCCTTGAGATAACTAGCCATTGTCTTGGTGACGACTGGTCAGCTTCTACAGCCCTGTGTAGAAATTTTGCAAGTGTTACAGTTACAGAGGAACTTTTGGAGTTTTTCTTTTCCTGCCACATGAAATCTTCATACAACAGTAATTAATCAATTCTAAAAACATTAACATAATGACTTTTTTTTTGGTGCAATAAACAAAAATTTTAAATAGTTTTTTCTTATCACTATGATATCTCAGAAATGGAGAACATTCCATACAATTTAAGCTACAGTATACACCTCTAATCAGGTTGCTTCCTTAGACTTCCCTTTTAGATTTTGTTCACTCCCTCTGCTTATTCCCTGAAGTCCTCTCTGGACCCTGCTTCAGCATCATTGTATTTCATTTGAACTTCCCATGCAGTCTGACAATTTGTCCCTAATCCCAGGAAGACCTTCCTCCTGCATCCTGACCACCATCTTCAGTTGCTTCTGTATCCTTGTCATTTAATGCTGCATCTCTGCCTCTCCAACACAGGTATTCAGGGATCATCTCTTCCAAGATAGGAAAAATTTGTACATTCTCAAACAAAGGAAACCAAACAGAACGTTAGTCAGCATACATGCTCTAAAACAACTGCTAGAGAATGTGCTTCAGATGGAGGGAAAAGTATATCAGAAGAAATCTTGAAACATCAGAAATGAAGGAGGAGCAGCAGAATGGTGAATATCTGTGAAAATGTAATAGACTTTTCTCCTCCAAGCTCTTTAAACTATGTATTACAGCTAAAATCAACAATTATAACATTATCTGATGGGTCTTTCCATGGAACTAGGTATGTAAAATACTGTAGTGTGAATGGAATGAAAAAGGAATGTCTATTGGGTAAATTTTCTAAATTCTAAACTGAAGTTGCAAAATACTGATTTTTAAGTAGAAATTCAAAGTTAGGCATGTATTTTTAGTCACTGGGAAAATCACTGAAATATATAAAAGAGGCAGTCTCAATATCATGATAGATAAATTAACAGGGCATCATAAAAAGGTTAAAAAAACTGAGAAGATGGCAGAGAAGCAGAAATAGAAGAACACAGCACACACACACACACACACACATGGAAATGGGAGACCTATATCCAAAGAGAATATTCATTATATTAAATAAGGTGATCTAAACATAATATTTTGTTGGGTTAGATTTTTGAAAATGACCCAACTATATGGTATCTATAAGAAACTCTTTTCAAATATAATGATAGCAATAGGTTAAAAGGGAAAAATGGAAAAAGATATATTGAGTACTAATTAAAAGAAAAATTATGTCTCTATTAATATCACATAAAGTGGATATCAGAATAAAAGAAAGCACTCAGGGATAAATAACATCACAGAATGATAATGTGACCCATTCAAGAAGATACAACCTGTGTGTGCACCTGGGAACTGAGCTTCACTATGCACAGAGCAAATGCTGATAGAATTAAAAGAAAAAGAGAAATCTACAAGTATATTTTGAGACTGAAATAATATTATCTTGGTAATAAATAGACTATTAAATATTATCAAGATAAAAGAACTAAATTCCAGAAGCCAATAAAATCTAATAGATTTAATAGAATAATTCATACAAAAATAGCAAAATATGCAGTTGTCATTATTGCACATACACCTTTCACCTGAATGCCTGTCTCATGGGTCATAAAACAAGCCTTAAGGAATGTTCAAGAACTGAAATTCTTTAAAGTATGTTTGCTAACAATAATCAAATTAAGCTGGAAATTAATAACAAAGGTAACAAAAATAAAATTTTTTGGATATCAAACTATACTTCACTAAATAAACTATGAGTGAAGGAATTTTTCAAAGAAAATTAGAAAAAAATATTATTTGCTAACATAAAATAAAAACACTAAATATCAAAACTTGAGAGGACCGGGTAAAGCAGTATTAAGAAATTTATGAGAATACAACCTGGATAGTGTAGCTCAGTGGATTGAGTGCCGGCTGCGAACCAAAGTGTCACAGGTTCAATTCCCAGTCAGGGTACATGCCTGGGTTGAAGGCCATGATCCCCAGCAACCGCACATTAATGTTTCTCTCTCTCTCTCTTTCTCCCTCCCTTCCCTCTCTAAAAATAAACAAATAAAATCTTTAAAAAAAAGAAATTTATGAGAATAAATGCTTATATTATAAAAAAAGAAACAAAGTCTGAACTAAAATCAACCACCTAAGCATTCAACTTAAGAACTTGCAAAAAGAAAAGCAAAATAAATGCAAATCAAAGTCAAGGAAACAAACCATTAACATAAGAAATGAAATAAATCAATAACAAAAATCAGTTGAGAAAATAAATAAAACCAAAAGCTTATTTTTTAAAACATCAATAAAATTGATAAGCCTCTAACAAGACTGACAAAGGAACATGAATTACCAATACAAAGAATGAGAAGGTTCTCTACAAGCCCACTGCCACTGCAAGGATAGTTGAATGAATAATGTGAAAACCTCTATACACATAAATTCAACAACTTGGATGAAGTAGGAGCAATGATTTTAAAAGCACACAAAACCAAGACTAACTCCGGATGGCATAGGTAACCTGAGTAACTCCAAACTGTTAAACAAATTGAGTTCAAGGATCTCTAAGAGGTGAAAATACCCTCTAGGTATAGCAAGTTTCACTGGTAAATTATACAAACATTTAAGCAAGCAATAACACCAATTCTACCCAATCTTTCCCAGAAACTGGGAAAGGAGGGGACATTTCCCAACACACTTTATGAAACCACTATTACCCTGAAATCAAAATGTGACAAAGAAAGAACATTATAGACTAATCTTGGTTAAAATAGACCTCAACATCCTCCACAAAATGTTTGCAAATAAAACCCAGAAAGATATAAAAAGAATGCACCACAACCAAGTGGAATTTTTGCACTTATGTAAGTCTGGTTAGCTTTCAGAAATTAATCAATGTGATCAACTATGTTAGCAATTTAAGGTAGAAAGACACAAAATCATATCAATAGATGCAGAAAAAGGCATTTGATAAGATTCAACATCAATTCATGATTAACAAAAAGACTCTTGGCATCTAGGTTTAGAAAGAAGCCTCTTCAACCCTACATGTGTAAGGTCATCTACACGTTTCCAAAAATATCATACTTAATCTTTAAAGACTGATGCTTTCCCTCCAGGATCAGGAGCAACACAAGAATATCCAGTCTCACCACCCCTAAGTCTTAGCCAGGCCAGTAGACAAGAAAACAATAAATTAAAACCATAGAGATTGGAAGGGTAGAAATCAAACTGCTCTTATTTACAAATAACATGTTTTTGCAAGTAAAAAATTCCAGGAATATATGAAAACCTTCCTAGAATGAATAAAGGCATTTAAGTAAGTAAGTAAGTTAAGGCTATAAAATATAATGCAAACACACAAAAATCAATTATATTTCCATATCAAAGAACTATTAGAAATCAAAAATTTATATATATTTCACAAGTAACTGAAAATTAAAACTAAATATTTCAAATATCACGGAAGGCCTATATAAACAAAGAATAATACCATTGACCACTGACCAGAGCAAAGATGTCAGTTCTCTAACTGTTACAGAACAACAAGGGGGGCCTGGGACGATATACTATTACCAGAAGGAACCCCCAGGTCTGTTATGTCTGCTGTCTATAGGAAAGATGTCTCTCAATGCCAGAGATTTGTGAAAAGGAAAGGAAATGTTTATTTAATGCTATACAAACTTAAAGTAGTGACCTAATGTCTTCATCAAAATCCTAAAGCCTCTTAAAACACGCACAAACACACACAGTCCTTCCTTCCCCCTTTGCCCAGTCTGGGGTACCATATCTCAGGAAAGGGAATAGAAGTCCGTGGCTCAGGCAGCCCCTGGTTCTTCCCAGTAATCTGCCTCGGCTGGTAGGCCTCCCTCGGTTCCCGGCACCCTCAGCTGTGTCGCAGGGATCTCTGCTAAAGCCGGGTGGTGGTTCCCCCTTCTAAAGCTGTGGGGGTCCCCACTCTGGCAAAGGCTCGTGGTCCTCTCTCCACCACTCCAGCTGCATGGTCCTCTCTCCCAGGGCCACAGGAGTCCCCACTCAGCCAAAACCACATGCTTCTCTCTTCAATGGCTGCCATGTCTGGGTTTAAATCTCCGCACCAATCTTCCTCTGCAGCCCCATTTCCAAATCCTCCCACACTCGGTCACACTTGCCCTCAATCTCCTGTCCTTTCCAGCTTTTCTGGCCACCATCGTGGATTTGGGCAGGTGTGGCCCCATGCCATGGAGCCAATCTTGGGTCTGGGCAGGTGTGGCCCCATGTCATGGAGCCATTCTTCTTCAAGCTCCCATGCAGACGCTGTAACTTGGGGGACCTGCACCCCAGTCACATCTTGGGGGGGATCCCTTTCCATCCCCCTGGCCCAGAGCATGGTCATAGCTATTTAGCATATCTAAGCGACCAACCAAAGGCTATAGGTATATTAAATGACCATGCCATAGATTAGCTGCAAAGCTGTTGTGGTACAAAACAGCCCTGCATGTTCTTGCTCTGTGTGCACCTTCCCCCAACTCATACCTGTGGGGGAAGGGGTGAAGACATCTTAAAATCTCCTTGACACCTTGAGTTCTGGACCCGATTTCAAATGCCCATTTGGGGTCCCCCCTCTTGGCTGCACCCTGTAACATAACTGATCTTCAGACTTCATACAACATGTATGCAAATCTAAGCAGAATTTTTTTTTCCAATAATAGAAATAGAATCTAAAGTTTATATGGAAAAACAAAGGAACTACACCTACAATAATAACTTTGAAACAGAATAATGTTTGATAAGACACACTGTCCAATTTTAATGGAGGCAATTGTAGTTGAACACCAATAAAAAAAGGAATATTTCAGAATAAAACTACAATAATAAAAAATAGTGTGGTATTGACAATTGGATAATCATAGCAATGAATGGAACAGAATAGAGTCCAAAAATAAACCCACACAATTATGGCCATTTGTTCTTTGACAGAAGTTCAAGTTTGGGACAGTCTTAGAACACTTGGCATAGTGCTCCATTTGCTCACATGTCACTGGGATATGAAACATGCTTTTGTGGTTGTCCAGCTTGTCCCTGGCCAGATTGTTATTGGTACGTCTCTAGGTGATGTCTCTTGAGATGGTCTTGAGTAGTGACTCTCAAGTTTCAACAGGCTGTGATCAATTCAATTGATCCAGAAGTTTCTGTGTTCCCCTTAAAGACAACACAAAACTACAGAGAAATTTTCTTTGAAATAGCCTGTAATTGAGATAATAAGGATCAATTAGGAAACCTCATACATGAAGGCTCCATCAGGTGACAGATTTCGGTCACAGCTGCAGATTCAGTGCCCTGTGTCAGCAGGGTCTGCGTACCCTGTTGAGCGCCACCGCAGGTCACTGGCTGATGTGTATGCGGCGTAGGGCATACCCTGGCAGAGGCCAATGAAGACCCAGGGAAGAACAAGAGAAACTGTATTATCCATGTCTCTTCCCACTCTCTCTGTGAACCTACATAAATTTTCTCCCAAATTTGTAAGTTACCTTGGGAAGCAGGGAAATGGGGAGAAAGGAGTAGAACTTATGAAGGAAAAAAAAGACACTGATAAGTTTGAAGTTTGTATTGAGATACTTGTGACCCCTGTTTGAATCTGTTTCCTTAGAATTGTGAGGAATCAAATAATAGGCTAGTAGTTCTACTAAAGTAGTAGTTGTTATCCAGTTGTTATACATAATTTATCACCAGTAAATTTTGATAAGTTGAAAGCATTCTTTTCTTAAGATTATATTTGAATGTATATACATTTAGCTGATAGTTTATTTTATTGACTTTTACAATTATCATACTGGAAAAATCAAAGCAAATTATTTTCATTTAAGGTTATACTTTTGTTTTAATGGACATATTATTAAACTATGCAGCATTTTTGAGTTTATGAATGTATTAAATGATGTGAAGTAACTGTTTCTGGACATTTTTTGACAATCTAAAAACCATTTTTTAAGTCAAATTATATTATAGTAAGTTAACCAGAAAGAAAATTTCTTAATCATATTTCTGTTCTAGTTTCTTATTTGGGTCATACCAAATATTGCCACCAGATGGGAGTAGAAGATTGACTAACGTAAAGTATCAGCTGTCCATTCTGGTGTGCTTGACATTGTTTTAATATTTGGCTCTTTTCAGAGCCTTTTTCATGTCCAAATATTTTAAATAATTTTCAAATTCTGTATAAGTACCAATTTATTAAAAATATAGGACTGAAGTTATTGGAACCTTAAGATTATTAGAGTTATACAACAATAATAGAAGGAATAATTCTTAGCCATTTAAAAAATTTAAAATATCATATGCAAACATTTACCAGGAGCTTTAAAAGTTAGGCAATAATTTGCAAAGTATTATAAAAAATGTTTGGAAAAAAGCTATGTATTTATAAACACTATATATATTTTTATACTATGTATAACACAATTGTTCATAAGAGAATAAAAATCTATTTAGTGGAAGTAACAAGTATGCACAGATAAGACGCTTGAAATGATTTTAATGTTATGTCAGTGACTCCATATGCAGCATCACATAAATAATTGAGAGGTATTTCCAATCATGAAATGGCTTTACAGCCGTTTCACACTGGGCACAATGCACACTCATGGCCTCGCCGGGAACCCAGGGAAGAAACTTCAGGGGAAGGGAATGAGGGTCAGGTGGACAGTTCCGTGATAAGTCATTGCATGGACTAAATAGGAATTTCATATTTTCTGACTCTTCCACTCCTTGTTATTCCTCCCTTTGTTTGACAAAGGACCTATACTTCACAATTAACTCACACCATATTAAATTTTTTAATTGTCTTTGCAGATGTGTTCATATAAAATTTCAGATGCTTACAATTTTTGTACAATGTAAAATCTGAGACTCATATGAGGAATTTTTTTTTATTTTCAAGTAAATTTTCTTAATATGTTCATTGATATTATTCTCAAGAATAAAAGAAAAATCTCAGTTAAGTGTTTGTCCCCTTTTTCTTTTATTATACATTTTCACAAAACAGCATAGTTTCAATTTTCAAGAATTATTTTTTCTATTGTCAAAAAACAAGTATATTAACAAATGTGTGAATGTCAGTCAATGGTCTCCTAACAAAGAAGTTTTGGAATGAGGTGATAGAAAGTCAGGTATAGTTCAGGGTTTAGCATTTCATGTTGTAACAAAAAAGAATCATTTACCTAATTATTATACTTTCTTGATATTTTCTCTTTGGTTTCAATAAGAATGTGCTTAATTATATTTTAGTTTAAATTTACAGGTGAAAAAAACATTTTTATCATTAACAAAGGATGTGAACTTTGTCCTGCATTTCTGGGAAAACCTTCAAGAAAACAATAGGTGTTAAAAATATTATTTTATTTCAAATATGTGTGTTTAATTAGCTAGTTCACTGAGGGCTGGACAAAAATATAACACACAGCAACCTATTAAAAAATGAGATGGGCCTAAATTTAAGCCAGTTTTATTCCAAAAATGCACTGAAATTTGTCTTGGGCAGTACCCACCTAACTCTTCTTTTGTTTCTACTTTATGTTTATCTTTCTCCCATCAGTTACCTTCCAACGCTTCCAAGGCAGAGCAAGGTTTGAGCCCCATGCTTCAGTCTGCAGCCACGTCCCATTGACCTTTCCCAACTTGAGTCAGTGGCTGGTAATGCAGTCCATTGACCGTGGGGCTTATTTCAGGCCATCTTGTAAATATGAAGACAAAAGTAATGTAATAATTCTTATTTGGTATTTTCGTGTAAAAGGTTATTTACAACACATGCCGAGTCGGATTCCTGCCTGGCAGCCATCTGCCTGGAGCTGAGTGGTAGCTGCTCTGGGCAGACTAAGTATGTGTGTCTGGTTCGCCAAATGTCCTCTAACCACCTGTGGATTCCTGAATGCTCCTAAATGTCAGCTATCATTTATTATCACAGTAGTGTTGTTACTCTTTCCTGCAGTAGTGAATTCTTTCTCAGTCCTTATGTCTCTGTCAAAAATGGAAACAAAAGATCAAGAAAACACAGTGGCAAATATAATGAGAAACAGCTTCTTATTTTATTTGTGTGAACGGTATTTCCATGCACTTAATATTAGCTTACCTTTCAGGCCCCCGTAGGAACAGAAATCTGGGACTCCTATTAAAACCTATCCACTATCACTGTGGTACCATGCTTTAAAGTTTGCCTGTTCCAGGAAACACTGTATTGTCTATGTTTTCATTTAAAAATATAATTTCTTTTTTAAAGAGTTTATTTATTCATTTTTAGAGAGGGAAGGGAGGGAGAAACATCAAAGTGCAGTTGCTGGGGGCCGTGGCCTGCGTCCCAGGCATGTGCCCTGACTGGGAACTGAACCCGCGATGGTTTGCAGCCCGCGCTCAATCCACTGAGCTATGCCAATCCACTGAGCTCAATCCACTGAGCTATGCTAGCCAGGGCTAAAAATATAATTTGAATTACACAATTTGAAAATAATTAAACTGTTACTTGAAAACTCAGGGGTTATAAGAATACTTCTGTGGATACCCGGGCATTCTTGGACTCTTTGTAGGCAACTACAAGGTATATTTTCTCCTTCATATTTCAAGTTAACACACATGAATTTAAACAGTTGCTTTTTGAGTAGCTTGTGGTTAGGTAACTTTCTAAAGTCACAACTATAATAGAAGATTTCAGATACAAAGCAGTCCCATGAGCTGCTTGGCTTAAAAGCAAAACAAAACAAACAAAACATGACTTTTACTGCAGTAAGACACTCAAACCAACCTGGAGTAACACATGAATCCTTTATCCCCTGGTCCTAGCATATCTCTTAAAATATGGAAGAGATACTGCTCTTCGGCACTCTGAGCTCTAACCACAGAAAACTATTAAAAGTCCCCAGTCAAGTCACATACTATCACATTTCCAGAATTTTCTTTACTTATTGTCTTATCGTTGGAATCAGAAATACTTCTGAACCTCAACTAACTCCTCAAAATCTAGTTCGATGGTTATGTTTTCTCAAAAGTTGTTCATGCTTCATTTCCAAAACTCAGTTGTTTTTTTCCTCTGTATGTTCGTAGTAGTTTCTACTTAATTTTAATTATTACAAATTCCTGGTATATGATGCCTTGTTTAGTGTCCATTGCACATTTCACAATGTGAAATTCAAGAGCTTCGGAAATTAAAGAGAAAGATTTTAAATATGACCTGGAAAGGTAATAAGATCACGGGCATTTTAGCTGATAGAAAAAGCCAATAGGAAAAGTTACAGGCCTTATGTTTTTGAGTGCTACGCAGTACTTTTGAGTCATGGACTAAGGGAGTTTAAGCGATACCCAAATTCATGGAGTTCATTAATTGCAAACTCCAAACCTGGACTCAGATTTCTTGATGACTCGTTGGCTCTTGGGTATCATGATTCGAACAGGCACCTCAGAAATAAAAACCACGCTATGCTTTCCTAGGGTTTAGATGTAGCACAAGAGAATCAGATAAAATCTACTTATCTTTATTAGTGAATTGAACTTTATTGTTGTTTTGGTTACATTTGCAAGCCAATACTATCAATAGCTAGAGAAAGAGATGCCTCCTACCCTTCCCACCCTCATCACCTGATGTTTATTTACACGCAGCCCTCAGGGGAAGGCTGGCTCAGTGCTTGGCTTCAGCACTCTGACTTCCCAGAGAGCTGCTCACACTGGGACTTGGCACCTTTGGAGCCCCTGTATCTCACTGATCAGAGTTCCATACTCGATTCTCCTGTAAAATAGGTTCAAAGCTTTTCTGATCCAGAGAGATATACTTTAGGTGAGTCAGTGAAACAAAAGCCTTTTATCTCTGGACTTTTGTTGACCTTTTGATCCTGAACTTGTATGGATGTGCACTCAGGTGGGAGATGGTCTTCCAAGTTGCCATTGCAATGGGCCAGGTGAACTTCTAATATTCACTTGGACTTTTTTGGTAACTACTGTTTATATGCATCACTCAGGGGGTAAGAATAATTTTATGAATTATTTTTATGAAGGGGCATATAAAATGTTTTTCTAACTTTGGTGTTTGTTTTTTCAGATTGTTTTTTTCCCCCTTGGAGTTAATAATGCATTAAATTCTACCTGCAAGACAGAAAGGGTTTATATGCTTGAATAAAGACAATGTTTCTGAGGTAAAAGTTCACAAATAGCTAACCTTCATTTATTGATACAAAATATTAGAGCCCTTATTTTTAAGCATAAAAATGGAAACAGAATCATAGGATTCCAGTTAAGATCATTTGAGGTTGATTTGATTTAAAGAAAAATGTGGTAAAGAAATGTAACCTAAGGGAGCTGCCACCATTATCAATTTTTTAATCATTAAAACCAAAGTCCTCCGACTCCTCTCTTGACACTTTTATCAGAACAAATGGAATGAGGGCTAAAAGTCACATCCCCATGGATTAAAATTATTAGAGAAAGTATGTATTACCAAAGCATTAAAAGGATTTTTGACATTAAAGTGCAAACACCATGAAAACAATTTAAACTTTGATAAGGTCATTTGTTGTCATTCTCTACTGTGACTGAGTGTTCACACCCCTGTCCAGGCTCTAAGGCCCTTAGAGTCGAGACTGTAATAGCTTTTTAAAAAAGTATATTATACAATATGTATAATATTGCACAATGAATCTTCAAATGAACAATGCAAATTAGAATAGGTATATACCCCCATGTCCCAAAATAAACTATTAATGCAGTTAAATTCAGGGAGTCTTGTTTGAAGGATCCAGGAGAGATTATTACAAAAAGTATTTTTTAAGATTTCCTTCCAAATTGATTTTTCTATTATCCTTCAAAAATTTAATAAAGTCAGATTTGAAGGAATGCAGATAGAAGAACAAAAGTAATCTGGAAACTTTTACTGAGTTTTTTCATCGATTATGCCAAGACTTTTTTGAGTAAATAATTGAAATACAATGTTTATCATTGATACAGTTTAATTTAATGAGCTTAAATAATGTAAACACTATCATTAGCTATGTCAAAACTCATTTATTCTTCTACTTCCACTTCTGTTTATTTGCTCAGCACCTGTATTGTGGATGGTGACTCTGTGTCTAGAATTGTGCCACCCCCTGATGAGACATAAAAAAATCAGGTGTCAAGGTCTCTTTTTTTTCCTGCAGCATATAATAAATAAGTGAGAGCAAAACCAAAATCAACAGCAAGTACCTGGCAGTGTAACTACGATAATGAACTTCAGGAGTGCTGTAGAAGACTGGAAGCAGAAGGACTGCTGGGAATCGAGACGGGCATCCAGGCTGACACCTGAAGGGTTCCGAGGATCTCAGAGGGTCAGGGAGTGGGAAGGGTGTTTGAGGTAGGAACACCGAAAACCAAAAGCCAATTACCAAAAACAGTAAATGGGAAGAAACACACGCACACAGTAAACATGACCTGTCTGGGCTTTTATGGGAGGAGTGTGAAGGCAAAGAACAGACTTTAATCTAAGGCAGGGAAGATTAATATGCAGGAGTTCAAGAGAGTAAGTCTTTTACTCAGATCACAGATACACTCAAAAGCTCGCTTGTGTTTATGGCCCCACTTACTACACATGATATTTACATATTATATTGGGATTGAGAAAACACACAACTGTCCATCATTCTGGGTTGCCAGTTGGGAAAAAGACTACCTTCAGGAATTTGGTTCTATGATAATGTTTGAAAGCTGAAAGTTATATTCAGAGTTGCTAAGTGAGAAACAAAGTTGGAAACGATAAACTAAAACTATTTTTTTAAAAGCTCAGCATGCTGACATTCACATCAATAAGCATTTTTTAAGTATTTTTTTAAAGATTTTATTTATTTATTTTTAGGGAGGGAAGGGAGGGAGATAGAGAGAGAGAGAGAGAGAGAGAGAGAGAGAGAGACATCAATGTGCAGTTGCTGGGGGTTATGGCCTGCAACCCAGGAATGTACCCTGGCTGGGAATCGAACCTGGGACACTTTGGTTCCCAGCCCGCGCTCAATCCACTGAGCTAAGCCAGCCAGGGCCAGTATTTTTTAATATTACCTTTTTTCGTCTACAAATAGAAGAACAATCAGGAAAAAACATCTGTTTTACCTCCTGGATTCTGTCTGTTTTCTCTGTGTATCCTTGCCTATTCCTGACTTTATAATTATATAATGTATATATTATATATGTAAAATGATATATGTATATAAAGAGATATATGCAGCATTTTATAGAGATACACAGATTTCAGAAAGGGAAAACTGTCATTTGAGTTTACTGGTAGAAAATAAAAATTATCAAATGTATTTCATCATGTTTTAGGGAAGAAAATATTACAACTTCAAACTACTGGTTTAGGAGCTATAAAATACATTTTTAAAAAAAACTGATTTATACTGATATACCAGACCTTAGTGCATATACTGACAGTGCATATACCTTTGGAAGGCTGTTATGCAGTTTTTAATGTTTTTCACTTTGCAGCTCACAGCTATCTATTAGGGTTGGTGTCAGGCATTTTTAGTTTCACCTACAGCTGTTTGTAACCTCTGTTTTTAAGACTAATGGAATTAGACAATTAACAACATTAGTGTAGTTGATGGTCTTGTCTGTAAGAATGGTAATAGGCTTCAGAAGATTAATAGCATGAGTACAGTTTTATAATGGAACATCTGCAGAATAACCATTAAGCATATTTGTCAGAGTAATTTATTGGTGGACCCTATAACAGAATTCTCAGTAACCAGCTAAACCTTTATACTGACTAAACATGTGTTTGAAAACTTTGTTTCCCTTTAGATATGTGCTGTAGGATGAGGGCATTTGTATTTGGATTATGAATAATTCAAGAAGGACATCGTTGACCGTTAGAGTAGTAACATTACTATTTCAATTCACCTGCATTGTGCCTTGAATAGAATATTAATAGAAACCAAAAGATTAACTTGCTACTAAATATCATTCATCAGTAAGAACATTATAAAAAACATTAATTCACTATAAATATTAACTGAACCAATATATTTTTTTAAAAATTATAGTTTAACAAAGTATACTTTCAAGGTCAATTATTTTTTCATTTAAAATTAGGGATATGCAGCCCTGGCTGGCATAGCTCAGTGGATTGAGCTAGGGCTGGAAACCAAAGTGTCCCAGGTTCGATTCCAAGCCAGGGTACATTCCTGGGTTGCAGGCCATAACCGCCAGCAACTGCACATTGATGTTTCTCTCTCTCTCTCTCTCTCTCTCTCTCTCTCTCTGTCCCCCCCTCCCTTCCCTCTCTAAAAAAAATAAATAAATAAAATCTTAAAATAAAATAAAATTAGGGATATGCATGATAGATTATACATTAATTATAGGGATTCCTGCATCTTATATGATCCTTTCAAGTTTAATGGGGTATAGGAATGTATGCTATCAGACATTCAGGATAGAAAAAATGCCATTTCTGAGTATCCCAAGTAATCTCTGATAAAACCAGTGCATATATACATCTTTTCATGAAAGTCTGCCTCCATTTGAATCAATTTTTTCCATTTTATTTTCATAGTAGACACTTATTTTAGACCAGCAGAGATAATCACCATGTGTGAACAGAAAGCCTCATCTGTGAATAGAAATACAAATTTTTTGACTCTGATCTTGCCTTGGGTTTATATCCATGGCTGCCCCTAAAGGAATGTGTGGCATTTTCCGATACTTTCTTAATGTTCCTGGTGGAGTCGCAGAATGCATTATCTGGAAAGAGATATTTGAGCTGGGTCGGGCTCTGCAATGGTAGATCCATAATCACAAAGTACTAAGGGAATTTATGGGGATGCTGAGAGGTTTTGGTTGGTGGGGTAATCCTGTGAATGGCAAATTCAAGTGAGGATATCATATATCAAAAATTTATAATAAAGAGGTGGGCTGAGTTTAGGTTATGAACATTACAGTTTGCCTCATTAATGGGGTTTGATACTAACTCTGAGAAAGCGGGAATGGTTATAAGGTAAGGTATTAACCATGCTAATAGCTGCATGGAGAATGACCTGGCTGAGAAAGAATTAGTTACCAAGAAAAACTTTAGGGAGCTGCTGACCAGCACAAGACTGTAAATAGCAGATGATGAGGGATTAAGAAGGTAATAAATAAGGATTAAAGTAATAATGAAAGATTAAAAGATTCTGAAGCTCTTACTGAGGTTGGTTAGACAGAAGTTGGTAATGGACAATGGAAAATATCAGTGAGCAAATGGAGAATCTAAGAGGCTGCCAGTGTTCCTGGCTTAGGTGAGAAGAGAGTGATCACTCCATTAGTAACTAAAATTATAAGGGGAAGAAACTGCATGAGAGAAAAATAAGTTTACTTTTGGATTTCACTTTGAGGTCCCTTATAGAACATTTAACTAAATAGGAACGGTTAATTCTAGAAGGCAATGAAATCTGAGATAAAGATCAAGATCTCAATACACTTTAAGCACAACGATGGAATGAATCACATCATCCAAAGAGAACTGAGGGTGAAAACAGAGTGGGGAATTCCACTTTCAGAATTTATCTGACTTGAGAGCTTTTAACTACTTTTGTGTCAAAAAAAGAAATTTCTTTTTCAAATAGCCACTTTTTCCCCCATAAACAGACATGTGGTAAATCTAACAGCTCAAATAAACTGAAGTATTTGGGATAGTTTAGATTGACACTTGAATAATTCTTACCCTATAAAAGTCTTTCTTTTGTTTAAATTTACCTATCACAGTCTTGGACAATATAAATTATTTAAATGAAAATTCAACCTTTTGTGTACTAAAGCTGACCTGATATTCATGGAATAGGAATGGCAGAAGGTATAAATAGGTCATTTCCTATATCCTTATAATATGGTGGAGACAAGCAATTTGTGTGTATCTATCTATCTCTCTCTCTATATATACATATTTATATATAGTGCATTTATCCTTGCAAAATTATTTAACACCTTTATCAAGCTAGCAGATGAAAAACTCTCTCTAGTATAAGCACAGTTTTAGAATAAAAACACATAATGTCAAACAATAAAGGAAACCTGCAAAATCAACTCCTCCAATCTTCTAAAGTATTAGACCCAGAGGATTTAATTTACTTATGAAGGGAATATATTTAATTATGAGAAAGTTAGACCTAGAACACACATTACTATCCTTCATATGTTCTTATTCTTTTTAAAGAAAAGATGCAAATTTGGTGTCCTGATTAAAGAGTTAATATGACCAAGTGATTATTTGCCACTGATTTGCACAAATGTGTATTATTTATGTCTTAAAATTTTATGTTAATTCTCTCAATGTACTTGCACTTTTAAAAAAGTGCCCTAATAGCAAGGTGTGATTTTAAACAAATTTAAATTATTGATTAGTATTAAATATTATCATTGGATAAAATTTACTAAAACCTGTATGAGAAGTACAGGGTTAGTGCTGTTATAATCTTCAAATATGGAGCTGGACAGTTTATCCAAAAAAGTTTAAGGTGCAAATATCTTAATACCTGAGTCACCTGCTTCCAAAAAATAGCAAGATAATGCACTATCTCCCCACGTTTATGCTAATCTTCTACTATGAACTCAATTCCCACAGTACTTAAAGCCTTCAAGAAAATATTGATCCAGCTCAATTCTGTCTTAATATAAGTTACAGTGGAGTAGAATTAACTACTTAAAAAAAAGAGTGTGGCCACAGTAAATCATCTCCAAACCAGGAATTATCTCACACTGTCCCTGTTTCAGTATAGTCATGTATTGTCTCCACTGTGGTTCTGACTCTTTGGGGGTGGAATTCCTACTCGCCATCGGAATACTTGCTGGATGAGATCTGAGTCCAACCAGCCCTGCTACCATAAACTAAAGGGAAAGGAGGCCAGTATCATTTGAATTTCATCTCTGTCAGTTTCCTTTCTCATAAGCATGAGACAACAGGAATTCGGTTTTGTCAAGTCTGTTAAACTAAGCATGCACATGTAGACAGAACCCAAGGTGGTTCGTGAGTATCAGAGTGTGACCAGTAGAAGGCTTTAGGCTTCCTGAGCAGGGAGGATGTTAATGAAGGTAGAACAAATGGCTGAGGCCCAATCCTTCAAACATTACCATGTTAGCATGGTTGCAATGGATAATTAGAACTGTGAAAATGTAAAAAAATATTTCACATATGTATTAATAATTTAAAATGCCTTGTGTAGTTACAACTTCTTTAGTTCATTCCAATTTTCAAAATTTGACATAAAGAGAGCTCATTAAGATTAAAAATGACTAGAAAGTAGCATGGAGAATTTCAGTCTTTGTGGCCTCTGCTTTCTCTTGGAATTGGCAGTGTGGGTGTATGCATTCACTTGCACAGAGAATCTAGCTGTACTCTTTTGGGAAAACAATATGTGAATATTGGAGAAATTTTGAGACTGAATGCTTTCAAGCTTTTTCAAGGTCCTGATACTCAAAAGTCTTAGTTTCTGTTGGGTAAATATTGAAATCGTTCCAGCTATTTTTGCATCAGAATTTAAAATGTGTGATGAATATAAATGTATTTTTGTTATTAATATAACACTGAAATGATACAAACTTGTACTAAAAATAGCTAATATTATAGGAAAAATAGGGGAAAAGATGACATGAAAACTGTAGGATATGACAGATTTTTTATAAGCAATACTTACCAAAAATAATGCAAATAGAAATGATTTATAATAAATATTACAAGCTCCAGATTATCAAAGCCAGTGGTTTCCATGTAGAAATGTATATAAATTGTTAAAATGACTAAATATACACAAGAATATTAACCAAGGTTATAAAATTTGCCTCCTCAATTCAAAAGCCATGATGCCTTTTAGTTTTTCAGTTTAATGTTTACTTTGAAATCATACTAAGGGACTATAACTTCCAAACCATTAGAATAAAAATGAGATGGTTAACCTCAGCATCTTGATAAGAGATTAGAAATCAGATGAAACTTGTGTTAGAATGTAAAATTATGTAAATGTGAACATATTTTTGTTGATTTTTACATTAAAAATGAAATAGTTAAGTTTAAGCAAGTAACTTTTGAAATGAAAATAGAGCACTCCTGGGACCCTTCAGGGATTCAATCTGCTCATATCATCAAAGTTAGATGTGGCCACACTATTCACTTGGCCTATTACTATCGGTGGAATCAACATCTGTTTTTTCTCCCTGGAAGCACTGAACAGCTGGAGTGCAGTTCTTCACTTTCCTTGCAGCAGTGACCCTTGATCGGCAACGTGGAGTACAGGTACCTTGGAGAATCAGGAGACCCTTGGTGGACTTTATGTGAGGGCAAAATAATCATTTAAAGTGATAAACAAATGACATACAGGATGTTTTTGTTACTATAGCACAAAGTAGCTTAGCTGTATTTATACAAGGTTAACTTTAATATTTCATAAAACATTTTGATGTCAAATTATATAAGTATAGTGATGAAGATTCGTGAGATAAAATACAACAGTGCCTGGACAACAGTAAATTTTAAGAAATGTTAAGCACTTTCCTCCTATATGTATTGATGTATGTTGGATAGAGGTTTCATTTAGGGACATTTTAAATCTTTTTAATAAGAGGGGAAAGTCAAAAAAACAGAATTATCTTGTGGAGGGGGGTCCCTTGTAGTACAGTCTTCTCTCTCTAGGTGAGAGTTCTAGGAACTCATCTGTATCAGTGTACATGCTAGGGGTTGTGTTTTACTCATAGTATAATAAATGTTTCTTGACAAATAAAAAAAAGTGAGGAACAAAGTTTGTCATTTGAATACTTTTTCAGTTTATACACTAAAGCTTGTTGCATGCTTTTCCTTCCAAATGCCTAGGCTGTGACAAGAATTTACTAATGTTCACTGATCCTCAAGTACCTATTACAATCTCAAGACAATTTTTTAAAAAACCTCTAAAACTTAGTTTATTAGATACATGAGGAGGCAAAAGAAAATTTAGATTGCAACTTTGCACTCTATTGCTGCCCAGTTCTTTTTGCTAATGAAGGATTTGCTCCTAAAAGCCAGGTAGTACTGAGCTAAATGGTCAAAGAAGCTGGTTCAAGGACCAACCTAGCATTGTGTGCTTTCCCATGCTGCATACTTCATCTCGGTTTTTCCTCATCGTCCTCCACACAGACTTCTTTTAAATTTTACATGATGGCACCACATTCCCATGGTTACGGTATCTTTGCCAAGTACAAGCACGTGTCTTTAAGCCCTGAGGTGGGAAATAGTCTCCATAGTCCTCCATAGTTTTCCTATTCTTCATCATTATCTTGGGTAAATCTTATGGTGTTTGTACTGAACTTTTTTTTTCATAGAGTCTTGCAAATATCTATTCTCCACTTAACAAAAACTTCAAATAAAAAATATGAGTTTTGAAAGCACTGAAGAAAGCAATAAAGAAATGAGTTAAATACTGTAACTAATTGCAAGGATGACAGAGGCTTCTTGAGGTAGTGAGGTCAAGTAAACAAACTACAATGGGATATGACAAGTCCCATTATGACTATACATATAAGGTGATTATTTACCATAGAGGAAAAACACCTAAGTCTGGGCAGTGAATAAAAATTCCCCAGGTGAGACAGTGCACTTTCCGAGTCCTGAAAACCAAATAGATATTAATCACCTAGAGGAATGCATGGTTGGAGGAATCAGATGGACTAAGAAGAGGAAAGAAGAGCTTGCTCTCTTGAGAGCAGTATTGTGTAAAGGTCTTTGACAGGAAAGAAGACAATGTTTAGGGAATTCCAAAGGGCAGTCCAGTGACATAAGAGGATGGAGGTGAGGTCCGTGGCAGGAGAGCAAGCTGGAGAGGTAGGCAAACTTTAGGTCACCGACAATATTGTGTGTCATGAAAAGGTACTCAAAGTCTCACCCCATGATATGTGTAAAATGTTTGCATATAATAAATGTGGTAAAACTGTAAATTTTAATAATAACTTGTTGAATTAAATACATATGTATGTCCATATGGATAAACTGAATTCAGTCTTGTAGTCACTCATGGTAAGATATTTTTCAGTTAGTATCTCTTAAATATTTTTTGTCGAAAAGAAATATAGCCTGGTTCAATGAATTTGAATAGTTGAGAACTTTCCAGTCAACTTCATTTTACCCATGGAAAATCCATTATATAACATAAGGTTGGTGGTATCTTAAACGGGTACTTTTCTTGCCATAGATGAGAATGAAAATCAGTGTGCTAATAAAGCAGCTTGGTTGTTTTTCTGTCAACCATGAAATATGATTATTAGGAAAGTCAGAAAGATAAATATAAAATATCAGTTCCTTAAAGAAAATAGCTGAGCAATTTTAAATTCATGAGCTCCCATGGATATTATGTTGCTTGGAAATATTTATGTGAATATTATGGTGTCCAAGCCTCATGATAAGTGGTTACTAAGAAGCTGAGTTGCACCACTAGCCAGTTTTTGGCATGTGACTACATTAATCTTGAATGCCGGACTGTATTAATCCTTCTAACACTCTTCTCAGCAAAAATAAGAAATGTGTCATCCTCAAAATAAGCCTCTAAACAGGTTGGCATGAATTTGAAAGCATATTGACATAAATAAGGAAGAGCAGGAGAAAAATGAGCCCCTGCAGAACACACAGGTTTATTGCACCAGGAGAAGTCAAGGCAGCTAGAGAAATGAGTGGCTTGTTGCCTGTTGGTGCAAGTGAAACATTTTTATACAGAATTTATTCTGTAGAGTTGATAAAAGGTTAGAAATTAGTACTTCATGTCAAGGCCAACTCTAGGGAATTTTTATCTTTTCAATAAATTTTATGTACTTTTTCTCACTTAAAGATCTGGATAAACTTTAATGAAATGCATAAATCTTAACAGCCTACAGTGTCATATTAAAAATTAATCTTTGAATATGAGAAAATGAATATTAAACTTGAAAAGAGTCACCAGTTAGTTAAGCTAATAATGAAATAAGTACATTAATGAACTTCAGAGCATTTCTGGACAATCCGTATATGTCAATGTGACATATTATTTTAGAATAATTGTCTGCCTAACCTGCTGAACATGGATAACTTTTGTTTTCATTTCCTTTACTTTGTAATTTCAACTTTTAAGATATTAAAGATGTTATTTATATTTAGATCTGCTATTATGAGTAGCTGTATTATACTAAAAATTAATATGCCAAAGCTTGTTAAGGGTTTGTTTTTGGAGTTACAGAATGATTTCTTTAAATCATTCCAAAAATATTTCTTGAGTATGGGGAACACTATATAGCAAACAGTTTTCTAATTTATGGATGCACAATTTTGGAAAACAGAAAGGGTCATTATTTTTATAGTGTATTTGTTATATTAGAGAAAGTATATTATAACCAATTAATACATAATATTCAACATGTCAGGTGGCAAAGTTTTATATAGAGAAATAAAACATTTACGGCGTTAGGAGAAAACTCACCCACCAGGTTATGTTTCAACAGAGACAGTAAATGCTGTCAAAGTATTTTAACAAAAAAATTAAAAAACAGGACTCATGAAACATATAACATCTATCAATTACTTATTCAACTCATTAATTAGTGGGGGTGGGACAGGAAGATGGTAAAGTTGGCTCCAAAATTATTCTGAGAATGACTTTTATAAACATTTCAAAAACAAGGAATGTTAGACCAGAACTCCCAGGCCAGTAAATAGCACTGGCTAGTGTCCTGTGTGGCAGCAAAGCACAGCTACTAGGGCTTAGTTTTCTTCTGCGAAGAGCACTGTCAGTTACTGTGCAATGAAGCAGTCTTGGCTGTAATCAAACAGAGAATAAGACTCAAACAGAAAACTTCTAGAAAATAGGCAAGTTTTATGTGGACTTATTAAACAAGAATGCCCAAATATGACATTGACATGACATGCAGGGCACTCTGGTTGATTTCCAGGTTTTAAATATTTTTTGTTAAGTATCAAAGCTCTGCAAATATTTTACTTGCTACCCTTATGTTTCCCTTAGTTAAGGACCTATGACTTTTTTGGCTGATAAGATCTGAGATGGAATGATAATAACCTACTTTTATGCTGTGTTAGTATAAAGCTCTCTCGCTATTCTTTAGTATCATTTTCCCCAGCTATGCTGTCTGAGGAAGACAGCATATCCTACACTATGTGGCTGTAAGTTGTTGATTCCTGCAGGAGCCTTCACTTTGGAGTGGCTGTGTATATTAGAAACACTGCTTCCCCCTTTAGGTTCTAATCCCCAAGTAACAACATGTAAAATAAATGAAATGTAGTATGTCTTTGTGGTATTAATTTAGTGAGATCTGAGTGTTATAACAGCATAAGTACTCTATATTGACCAATACAGAAATCATTACCAACAGAATGGTAGCATCTTAGTAGTTAGCTATAGTTATTGAATAACCTAATATAAGAACCTGGAAAGAGGGCAACTTATGTTTTATAGTGCAAAAACTATTTATTAAAACTCTACTGAATTTTCTTGGGAGGCATATCAAGGGAAAGGGGCTGGAAAATAGAATATTAGTAGTAATGTTGCTTGCTGTAATGAACTGAACAGTGTTCCCCTAAAATTCCTATTCGAAGCCCTAAACACTAATGTGAGTGTATTCAGAGATAAGGGTTTCAAAGAAGTAATTAAGATTAAGTGAGGTCATAAGGGTGGGGTCCTAATTTAATCTGTACTTAAAGGCATTGAGACACCAGGAGAAAGCACAGAGAAGCACCATCTGCAAGGTAAGGAGAGAAGCCACACGAGAAATCAGATCTGTTGACACCATCTCTGATCTTAGACTTGCTACCTTACAAAACTATGCGAAAATCAATTTATGTTTTTTAAGCTACTCAGTCTGCATCATTTTGTATGTCAGCCACATAAACTAAGGCAGTTGTGGTTAAACGGCTATTAGCCCCAAATGATAACAAAGAGATTATTAGTGAAGAAGAAAGAAATGCCTGGTTTGCCCCCTTTGGACCTCAGTTTTTCTAAGGCAGAGAGAGGACTGAGAAGACTGCGTGCCTCCCACCGAAAGCCGGTTCCCCAAGCACACGTCGGATGTGGCCAAAGAAGAAAATTGAAAAAGGAGGAAGCTATAATAGGCCACATTTAATGGTGGAAAAGATAGTTTTTCCAGGGAGCAAATCAATGCCTAATCAAGAAACATTTCTTACTCCCTGGGTAAGGGGCTCTTACAGTTGCTAGAGTAATTGCTGATTATCTCCCATTATTCCTTTTCTCATTTTTCTTTTTTCTTTTCTTTTCTTTTCTTTTTGTATTATACGTTACCACTTGTTTTCAGCATTAATTGGGGTGGGAGAAAGAGAAAATTTTTTCTTCAGTGCAAACACAGCCAAAGAGTACTAGATTGTAGAGAATACCATAAACCACACAGAGATCCTGGCCTTCAGTATGGATTCAGTGTTTGCCTGGACTTTCAGTTTAACTACTCTGGGTCTAAGTTGAGTATTCTAAATGTGAGAGAAAAGAAATAGTGGGATATTTGGTCAGCAAACAAGAGAACTATGAATAAATAGTAATTTGGGTGAATTAATTGTCCTATATATGTATTTGCATATAAATACAAATCCTTGTTGTATTTAGATGAGACTATCTGAGAAGTACTAGGAATAAAAAAAAATCGATATGTCAAGTATCATTACTAGACCGAAGCATTAAAATCCATGTGTTCATTTTTACCACAGCATAACTTCATCAATCCTGATAAATAAAACCAGAGACAAAATGAAGTTATGGATTGGGTCATACAACTAAGTGAGAAAATAGTGTTTCACACAGAGGAAAGTGAGTTTGCACAGTCTGTGACTTATGAGTACAATCAGTTATTAGAGCAAATTCCTATCTCTGCACGCAGTGCCTTTGCATTGTGAATAATACTACCAATACTATATGCTCACTTTAACAGTCTACCCTAACACATGTGGAGCTTTTACATCACTATTGGCCAGGTTTTCAGATAAATACATATGTAGGTGGAAAGACTTGAAACTTTTGGAATTATTAACTATTCTATATCCAGCCACACTGAACATTAACTTATAGTCAATATATCTATCTGAAGATATGTTCTTAATTCCAGTCTGTTTTTGATATTATAATGTTATAAGCTATTTCTTTTTAAATGTCGTGTTATTTTCTCTATTTTCAATCATAGTCTCTTAGCTTTGCCTAGGTTCCTTTGCAAAAACATAAACTTTAGTTTGGTACTCTGATCCCTCCAATTCTACCATTTAGAGATTTTTTTCTTATATCTATATGTCAAATAGAAAAAAATAGAATTAATATATGTAAATGTTTTATAAGGAACACAGGCACATTATATACATTACTACTATTATTTCTATAAAGTGAAAAACATTGAAAATATATTTGATATTAATATTTTAAGTGATTTTTTTGCCAGTTAGAATGAGTTATCTTCTTATTTCGGTTTTATTTAATCTCATGCTTCCAAATGGCTATTTAATTTCTTAGCTGGGTAGTTGATTTGTATGCAATTCTTGTTTATGTCTCTAATGCCCTCACGTCATTAGGGATGAAAGACTTGAAATAACAACAAATTAGGAATATTTCTCAAGAGGTCTTTACCCCTGATGAAGATAAAACTATTAAAAATATTGAGTCAATTTATAAATGATAAATATTATGATAATTCTGAAAATTTAATTCATTACAAAACCACATTGAATTCATTTTCTATCTTATAAGTATACCAAAAATTAAAAAGTCATTATCCTACATAGGATAATAGGCTCACCAGCCTGGAAACTCCTCTAATTCCAAAGTTAATTACAGTAGGATATCAATGTACATAGGTTTATATTATGATTTCATGCATTATTATTGAGGAAATCAGCTCTTTTAATAGATGTTTATTATAACAACAAAGTGATCACATTTGTAGTGGATATGTAATGCATATATAGTTGGTATATATAATGGGTTTTATAAATCTCCCACACTTTTATTTCCCCTCCCCATGTGTGTGTATTACAAATCTTATTTATGTGACTTTATGAGGTAGGTATTATTATCAACCTACATATTACAGTTAAGAAAATTGATGCACTGAGAGAATAAATGACCATCTTTTTCTCGTTTTCTATTTCTGTATAAAATTTCTCCCCAAACTTAGTGGCTTAAAACAAACATTTTATTTTCCTCATGAATTCATGGACCAGGAATTTGGAAATGTGTTGGATGGGCAATTCTCTCATCGCCCAGGAGTGAGCAGGCAACTGGGGCTAGAGAACCCACCTCCAACCCAGGGTGGCCTCTTCCCTTACATGTCTCTTGCCTGGCTGCTTCTTTGTTCTTTTTTCTCTCCAGAATCTCTTCCAGCAGAGCTTCTCCATGCAGCATGGTGAACTCATTAATAAAAGTAGACAATGAGAGTCAATGAAGCCTGCTATTACCATCAATCAAGGAAGTCAAGGATACCACTCCCAGGAATGGTATCAGATAATACAGGAACACATGAACATTTATAAGTTTCCCAAGCTTGTAATTTTTTACCTCTGTGTGCTTTCTATAGTGACTAGCAAAATAAATTTCAAGTAGAAATTTCAAATAGAAGTTTATTGTAAGGCTATAAAAGTAGGGATGTATTGAGACAGACTGTGTTTCACTGCACAAACTTTTTTGAAGGGAAGTGTACAAAAACAATAGATTTAAGGGAAAGAAGAAAACTATATTTATTGGATCTGTGGGGAGGTAAAAAAGATTAAAAAATGAGGACCCCTGCAGTGTTTCTAAGAAAATTTTCGGTGTTAATGCAAATTTCCCATGTACACAATGGAAAATATGAATCACTCTTAATCTTAGGAAAAATTTATAGGCTCTTTTTAGAGTATCTCATATCTTTTATTATTTTGTGAGGAAAAAGAAAGATCATAAAATACATGTGAAATGATTGATTTTTAGTTTTTTTAAATGTATAATTTAGTACATCAGTCATTACCCTTGTGACAACAATTATCACTTTTGAAGCCTGGAAGATAAATTTTGATCAGGAGATACTGGCTGTGCTGATAAAATACTTCAATAGTGAGGTCAGGTCTCCTACAGAAGAATATTCTCTGCGTTAACAAAGAAAGAGAGGATACTATATTAAGGATGGAGTTAGTAAGAGAGACTTGAATGAAACAGCTCTACTGGGAAGTTTTGAGGAAATGCTAAGATTGGTGTCATGTCATCCTGTCTAGACACCACTGGCTCTTTTCCCACCCACTGATTGTATAACAGAATCACAGAGTTATAATCTTCTTGGTGTAATTGGATTTACTGTGGAAGCTCAATCAGCAATGTGTTGGCATCAACCTTGGTACTGGACCAAAAGGCTGTCAACCTGAGAAAATTACACCTGGGTTACATCTGCTTCAACGTGCAACACAGAGACTATGGAAGAGTTCTAATCAATAAATTACATCGACATGATGACAGATAGTTCTTCTCAACTTTGATTTTGCAAGGATCTATTTTTTAATATATTTAAATACATTATAATAGTTTTAAAACATGAAACAGATAGGATTAGTAAAATTTGTGCATTACAATTTCTATTTCCTTATTAACAGAGAAATGATATCTTCTAAATTAGTGTGGACAAAGAGACCCTTGAAATAAGCATCGGCAGATTATCTTTATTTAAGATGCAGTTCTGCTTCTTATCACAAAAGCTCCTCCTTCCATAAGTGGCTTTTAGAGATTTTCTTTCCTGTTAAGAGAGCTGGGGTAGGCAATCCAGGGCTAGAATGGTGGGATTGCGGGTTTATAATCATAATGCTACCAAGTTTCCTTCCTTATTTATTTATTTTTACATTTTAGACAGAGGAATTAAGGAGCAGGTATAGAAGTATGGAGTATCCATACACCTTTAAAACAGAATGCCCGGAAATTTCATACGAAACTACTGCTTATATTTGATTAGTGATACTTTTGTCATAGAGCCTATTTAGTCTGGAAGGCAGCATTGTTTTTGGAAAGAAGGGGAGAATGAATTTGGGGACAGGCAGCTATTAGCTTCCATCCCATACATTTTGTGAGCGTTAGAGAATGAATAAAAAACTCCTCACTGACCGCTGACAGAGGAAATATTCCGGGTGCTGGAGCAGTCAGGATGGGGCTGAAGGAAGCCGGAGGTGAGAGGAGTCGTGAAGCACCTGGGAAACCCACATGGCCTTTGAGCCTGAGCTAGTAGAACAACCACGGCAGAGCGGAGAGGGCCTTGGCCGTAAGCCTGCTGAAGGGTCTTTTGGGTGATGCTCCTACAGAATATAACAGCATCTGGGCCCCTTGTAGAAGTCTTCATTTGCCTGTGAGGGTATCTCATACAAACCCCTGGAACAGGAACATTAAGGCTGTCTTTACCTGCTGGCAAGTAGCCCTCTGCAAGTCCTTCTGCTTCATACCACGTTCATCTGACCATCTCTCCTTTTATACAATACTCACATGTGAGATATAAAACTGGAAGCAACCAATGAACAAACAAGAAAAACAAACAAAATCTCATAGACAGAGACAACAAACAGTACGGTGGTTACCAGAGGAAATGGGGTGCAGTAAAGGGTAAAGGGGTCACACATATGGTGAGGGAAGATTTGACTTTGGGTGATGGGCACACAGTGCAATATAGAGATCATGTATCATAAAATCGAACACATCAACACTATATAACCTTATAAACCAAGTCACCTCAATAAATTTAATTAATAAATAAAATTTTAAAAAATAAATAACACACAAAAAATGAGGGTGTGTGGCACTGGGCTGGTGCCATAACTCCTGGGCTGGTAAATGGGGTGGGCCAGGGCTGGGCCCACCAGAGTCTCACTGAGGGACAGGTCTTGCCTGCTTACCAGTATGTTCTGCCAGGCCAGCCTCACCCAGTCTGCACCTTCTGCCATGTTTCCAGCTCTCAACACAAACACCAGCTTTTACATTCCTTGACTCTCAAACCAGTCACCCAACATCCAACACTCTGACACCCAGGTGGGGACTGCGCAGGCAGCTGTGTGACTGCAGGTGGTACACTAAGGTAGCTCAGGTGAGGAATCTTGTCTGGGAGGTCTCTCCCCTTGCCTCTTGTTCTCAGCTGCTTCCACTTGCAGGAGCAAAGTAAAACAACCAAACAAATGCGAAGTTAATCAAACAAGGTCATCTCCTGAGGCTCATCTTGTACTCCGAAGTGTGGCTGGGTGAGAAAGGGAAGATTTGCTGCTGTATTCCAGGCTAGTAGACTTAAGCATCTGATCCAAAGAGGTCTAGTCTCTTCTATCCTCCTAAAAAACTGCAGTAATATACTTAACTGTATACTTAATTGTATGTATACTTAACTATTCTATCTAGTGTGTGCATATTGCAAATAGTAATCAATTTCAGAATTAAAGGTGCAGGCATCACCAAAATACTGAGTGACTTGTTCTTCAGTACAGGGTCTGGATGAGCCAGGATCATGCTCACAGGACAGGACAGGGCAGACCAAAACCCATTCACATTTTATTATAATTATTTAAATTTCAACTATAACTGTTGTCTTTGGTACCCAGAACAACAACACAAACTGTGACTATAAACGCTTAATGGACAGAAGCTGTGGGACATGGTGCTAGCCTGGGAGAGGAGGGGAGGGCAGTGAAGAGGAGGGGAAACAAGAGAGAGGGAGAGAGAGTAGAGAGAGAGAGAGAGAGAGAGAGAGATTTGTATCAGTAAGTCAATAGCCAAGGCAGGCAGCTCTGTGTCCTTGAGTTTCCCAGGGATGGACACATTGAAGTGCAGGTTTAGGTGGGGGTAGCAGATGAAGGGAAATTCCAAAGGGGCAGGGAGATGTTTGCAGCTCAGTCTCATTCAACCTTAACTCCACTCTCCCACATCCACCTGAAGGAGGATTTCCAGGAAAACTGTATTTGTTTGTTTGTTGTGGACAAATTAGAACACAGTGGTAGTTTCAGATCCTGTGGGGCAGAATACATAGAGTGGGGCATACAAAATATAGAGTGGGGCAGGGGTAGGTTTATAGTTGTGAGTACATGAAACAGAATTTATCTTTGTGTTGCTATTTATTAATTATAATATTATTTTCCATTCAAATAATAATAAACCTACTTTTGCCCCACCCTGTATAAATATTATATGTGGGGAGAATGTACAAATCCTCCTTTGCCCCCATATCCCTGGATTATAACTTTTTGATTTTTCAAGATTTATATTAGGTATTATCTTTTCCAAGAAACTCTTTTGAATGCTCAGGAAGTATTAAGCTCTATTTCTTTCCATAGGACCCTGAGAACATTTTATTGCAGTACTTGTCTATCTGTCTTACAATATTAAAAGAACATCAAAATTAGCATTAATATTATATAGTATGCAAAGTATAATATATATGATAATATTCAATAAAAACTATGTACTTTCATTTGAATTTTCAAAGAGGAAAGGTGAAATCAAAATAATTAAAATTTTGATTTTTAATTGTTTTTAGAGAGAGAGGAAGGGTGAGACAGAGAGAGAGAGGAGAGAAAGAGAAATACCAGTTTGCTGTGCCACCTGTCCATGCTTTCATTGGTTGGTTCCTGGATGTGCCCTGGCCAGGGTCTGAACCCCAAACTCTGGAGCATGGAGATGATGCTCTAACCAACTCAGCAGTGGTTAGGGCACAAACAAATTTTAAAATATTTTAATAAGAGAAATGTAGTAAAACTATAGTTCTAGAAAAAAGATTTTAAATTATACTTATTGAGCTGTACATTTAAAAGTCAAACATGTTAAAGTTAATATTAAAAACTGAAAAATTAGTATAATCATTTTCTTCAAACTTCCTTCTCTATATCCAAATTTTAAAATGTAATATTGTAATCAAGATATATTGTTTGAATTGCATATTTATTATTACTTATAAGATTTATGGTATTTATTATAATTTCATAAGTTGGATAGTTTTCCTTTTACAATTAAATAAATACACTGTTATAATCTGTCCTTTATAAGAAAGCTTCCCAGTTGCTAAGTTCTTTTAGTCTTCTTTTGGTTGGCTCAATATCTTTACTTAATAATCATTAAAGTTTACTTTTAATTTCAACAAAGCCAAAATATACTTTATTATTTACATTCTTGGAATGTATCTGCTTCTGTCCTTCTAATTATAGGATAACTTCATTGATACACAGTTCTTTATCAGACATTAATTTCCCAGAAATTTGTGGACATTATGCCAGTATTTCCTACCAGTGTATTGCTATGGAAAAGTCTGATGTCAAGCTGTATTCTTTCTCCATTCATGACTTTCCTCTTTTGAGTTTCAAATATTTTCTGCCTTTTTTTTATGGGATTACATATTTTTTAAAACTTTGAATCATTTTCTTTAAAACATGATTTCCTCTTCCAATCACCAAATAAAAGTATTATTGTATGTCCAAATCTTCTGTATCTTTGATTTATAAAAATATATTGCATGTACTGTTTATATTTTATTAGAAATGTTCATTATTCATATGAGGGAGAAGCCCAGCAATGTTAATATAACAAGAATGGTTTGAATTACATTCATGTAGCCTGGCAGCCAAGGAGAGTGACTGAAATGCACATGTGTGAACAATAATGATTTCACTGTACTAGTCAGTGGGGGTGGTAGACACCATTGAGTGAGCGTGTGTAGTGTGTGGCCATCACATTCAAAATGACCGAGCAAGTAGAGCAATGAATCTGTGTCAAATTTTGCGTTAAGCTTGAACACTCCCCTGTGGAAATTATTCCAATGGCTCAGAGGGCTTTTGGGGATGATGCATTGAGTGCAGCACAAATAAAAGTGTAACACAAATGCTCGAAGATGGTTGAGAATCTATTGAAAGTGATCTGTGTTCTTGAAGGCCTGCAACAAGCAGAACACCTGAGAATGTTGAAAGCATACTGGCTGCAATAAAGAAATATCGGCAACTGACAGTGTGAAAACTAGAAGCTGATTTAGGAATTCTAAGAAATACTGTGTTTGGGGTTTTGATGCTGGATCTTGGCATGAAATGTGACATGGCAAAATTCATTCCATGGCTTCTGCTACCAGAGCAGAAGGAACATCGTGCGGCAGTTGCTAACGCCTTGATTCAAACTGCTACCAATGAACTAGAGTTCCTCAAGAAGGTCATAACCAGAGATGAATCATGGTTCTACAGCTATGACCCAGAAATGAAGGTGCAGTCATCCCAATGGAAGTTGACTGGGTCTTCACACCCATAGGAGGCACAGCAAAGTTGCAGTAAGACCAAGACCATGTTAACTGTGTTTTTTTGATTGGGAACTTGTTGTCTACCATGAGTATACTTGTCTAGACCAAACAGTTAATAAGGAGTACTGACTCAGTGTTCTTCATTGGTTGAAAGATTTAATATGAGGCAAATGGTCACAGCTATGGGCAACTGATGATTTGCAGCTTCATCATGACAGTGTGCCTGCTCATGCATCACGTCTCATGTAGAGTTTTTGGTGAAACATCATATTATCCAGGTGACTCAGCCCTTCTACAGCCCAGATTTGGTGCCCTGTGACTTCTGGCTTTTCCCAAAAGTAAAGTCACGTTTGAAAGGGAAAAGATTTCAGAGCATTGTTGAGATTCAGGAAAATATGATGGGGCAGCTAATGATGATTCCAACAAAGGATTTTGCATAGTGTTTTGAAGCGTGGAAAAGATTCTGGAGAACTGTGTGAGGTCCCAAGGTGACTACTTTGAAGGGAACTGAGGCATCATTGTCCTATGTACAATGTTTCTTGTATTTTGTATCTTCAATAAGTATCTTTCATAGGGCCCGGCTGGATACTTCCTGGACGGACCTCGTGGATCAGTCTCATTGTTCTAATACACTTTTGGTCTGTTCTTATTCTATGCTTGTTTTTGCTTTTCAGTTTTTTTAAAACCAAAATTTAATCACTAATGTGATACTTTCCTCTTAATAGCCTTTTCACACTCATATCACTCTAATTGAAGGTATTTTAATAGATTTTAGAGCATTTTGGGACTTAATACTAGAGAGAATTGTTTTCTGATAAAGGTATAAGAAGTTATATGAAGGCTTTTACATGTTTGTTTGTTTGTTTTTTTCCCATTTTGGTCTAGATTTCACCGTACAGTAATAAAATATATATACGCTGGAGTTTTGTGTTCATGCTTGGGAATTGAGGCTATTTCTTTGTTTTATTGAAGAAAGAGTTGTTTCTCTTTTCACTTTTATGTTGCTTGGGAATTGAGGTTATTTCACTGTTCCTTTTCAGCTGTGGTTGCTTCTCTTATTTTTTTGTTTTTGTCTGGAAATGAAGTTAAAATATGTTTACTCAGCATCTTTAATTGGAATTTCCTCAGTAATGTATTATTTGAATGAACTTAGTAATATGACACAAAAGAAAAAATAAATCAAGATTCCTTACCAGTTAGATAAAAATTCCATTATATATTTCCCTCTCTCTAAGGTTATTGTCCTAAACAAAATATATTAATATATTCTCAAAAGAGATCTTAGAATCATCTTCTCCTACTCTATCATTCTACAGACTAGGAAATTGAGTTAAAATTGCATCTCTTAGTTATGTATCCAACAGCCCTGGAGCCACTGAGTTTTATTTAGTCCTTATCTCCTTTGTTTTTTAAGTGTGGGGAGGGGAAACAGAAACCAGCCAGAGGAATTAATGTGTGTGGCTGAAATGTACCTCTTTGCTTCTGGGCACTGTCCCTTGACTGGCAAAAGCTATGGATGCCCCTAACAAAGAAATATTCTTATCTTTATTAGCTTTTGCACTCAGCAATTTTGCTTATTTTCCCTCTTCAGTCAAAAAATGAAGTAACATAGAATTTTCTTTATACATACCATTACAAATGTTTTCTTATAATCAGAAAGCAAGCTATTTACACTGTTTTTTTTTTTTTCTGGTGCTCTCTCTACATTCATACTTTGCTCTTTTAATCCAAGGTATTTAATGTAATTAAAATGCAGGGGGAAAAGGATATATGATGAGGAAATAAGAAGTTAATCACTGACCACGACATTCTTGAAAAGAAAAACTTGAAACACCTTTAAAAATTAGTTATTTGAGATAAGCATGTAATCAGCTTTGGACAGATAGTCAATGTGAATTTCACAAAAGTGACAACAAATAAACCGGAGTTAATTACAAATCTGGATTCCTTAGCCTAGCAGAAATGGTTTTCTTTTCTTAAGCCTGAAATCAGTTTGGAATGGATATGAGCTGATTCCCAGGCTATTTCTTTCTCATGTTCTTTTACTGTTCAATTGTAAAACTCAGACCAAGAAACCTAGATAACATCTTATAATGTGAAATACTACCATTTTATGTGTTTCTCTTTTTTATATAGAAAAATCTTAAATTGGGTTAAGTGTAAGCGACTAAACTGATTATGTCTTGGTATATTTGTTATGAAATAGCTTGTGATGTGGACTATTTCAGTTTGAATCAGATTATATTTACCAGTATTAGGTATGGGAAGAGAAATAACTAGGATGAAAGGAGGAAAATGGAAACCTTCTGTCCTGTATTGGTTCAGTTTCCTCTCCACCTGCTGTTGCGTTGATATACATATGGGCAGGGCGGGGCGGGGAGGCAACACCTATCTTTTGTCAAAACTGAGATACAGGCGATACACGCTCTCATCTCTTTACTTCCTTGAACTGAACTTTCCATGGGCCTACAATACATAAAAACTTGTTTATGAGCTGAATAGTGCCCATAAGTGCCCTAGAGTTATGCAACAGGAAACAGGACTTTAAGTGACCAACTGGATACACTTGGATGCCATAGAAAATAGCAACATTTCTCACTAAGTTGTGTAAGAATATTTTTAGCTGTTGGTGACTGAAAATCCAAATAATAATGTTTTATATAAGATGTAATTTTATTTCACTTCCATGTAAGTAAAACACCAAGTGGTATGTTGTCCAGGTGTAATATGTTGGACTGTAGTATCAGAAAATTTGTTTCTATTTAATGCTCCACTGTTTTCAGGTTATAACTTCATATGAAATTATTAATCCAGCTCTAGCCCTCATGAACTCAGCTGAGATGAACAGGAATGAGGTGGGAGAAAGAAAGGGAAGAAACTTAAAATCTCCAGAAAGAGCACACTCTCCTTATTCACATATCCCATCAGTCACATGTAGCTAGTGGGTAGCCTAAGAAATGCCGATGTCACTTTGAGTGCCCACAATCCAGCTAAAAAATATTTATATTATGAAGAAACAAGGAAGAAATGGATTTTGACAGACAACTAAGAATCAGTTCTACTGTTACATCACATTGTGTTTTTTGTCTCAATTATTAAATGTATTTTAATATGTAAAATAGACTGTAAGCTCCACAAGAGTCTGGATTTCTATTTTGTTGATATTATATGCCCAACATGTAACAGAGTATGTGTCACATCATAAGTAAGTAACAAAAATTTATTGTATGAATACACGTACTATGAAGTGCCATAAGCTCAGAAACTATGAAGTTTGGATTTGTGTTCAGGTCTTCGATGTGTTCCTTGCCTGAATTGGTGACAACTGTTTAATTTTGCAAGGCCTTATTTTTCTCTTTTTACAGTTCATCAGATTATCTCCAGAACACTTTTCAGGTACAATTCATGACATGGACTGTGCAGTTGAAAAAAACAAGCCAAGAATGCTGTAATTCCCTGTGAAGAGTGTATTTTGAAATAAATGTTCCATTGAAATATATCATGCTTACAAAAAAGTACATATATTATGAGTTAGTGGCTCAACATTTTACAAATTATACTTTAATCAGAAGCCAGATCAAGACAAAGAATATTTATTTCCAACACTCCAAAGCCCTCCTATCATCCCATTTAGTCACTACACCACAAGGTTAAATACCATGATGAATATTGTTACCATAAATTGATTTTTTAATATGCCTGGCTTAATGTGATGTCTCTGACAGTCATCTTTTTTGTATATAATGTTATCTTATTTATATATGGTATTCATTGAACATTATCTATTTCTGTATACCTATATATTACTAAAAACAATGATCAGTAATTTATGTTTATATACTTATATATGTGTGTATTGATCCTTTCTAATGCTAATGGACATGTAGGTGGTTTCCACCTTTGGCTGTTGTGAAGAATGCTCCTAGATTATTTTTGTATAAGTTTGCTGGTGAATACACACACTTCTGCTAAGAATGAGTTCTGGATAGTATAATATTTAAAGTCAAAGAGATAGATACTGCTAAATTGTTCCCCCCAAAAGCTATTTCACTGTATACTCAAATGAGATCCATCAGATGCAAATCAAAACTAAGTGAAATATCACCTCATACCTGTTAGGATGGCTCATAACAAAAAGTCAAAAGATAAGTGCTGATGAGATGTGAAGGAAAAGGGACCTTTATTTACTAACCATGGGAATGGAAATCAGTACAGCCATATGGAAAACAGTATGGTGGTTCCTCAAAAACTAAACATAGAGATACCATGTAATCCAGCAAGCTCACCCTGGATATGTATGCAAATAAGGTAAATTTGCTCTCTCAAAGAGACACCTGCACCTCAATGTTCATTGCAGCATTATTCATAAAAAACAAGACTTGAAAACAATCTAAGTGTCAACAGATGGATGGATAAAGAAAATGTGGTATATATACACAATTCAGCCTTAGAAAAAGAACAAATCCTACTACTCGCAACAGCATGGATGAGCCTGGAGGACATTATGCTAAGTGACGTAAGTCAGATACAGAAAGACAAATACTGCATGATCTCACTTACACGGAGAGTTTAAAAAAAGTCAAAGTCTTGAAAAGTCAAAATCTAAAATAGCAATAGAGAATAGAAAAGTGGTAATCAGGGCTTAGAGGTGGAGGAAATGGGGAGATGTCATCAAAGAGAACAGACTTTCTGTTACAAGATGATTAATTTCTGAGGAGCTAATGTACAGCATGGTGACTATAGTTAATAGTAATGTATTGTATAGTTGAAATTTGCTTGGAGAGTAGATTTCAAGTGCTCTCACCCCACCTACACACAAAATGGTAACTATGTGAGGTTATTGATGTATTAATTAGCTTGATTGTGGTCATCGTTTCCCAATGTATATGTATGCCAAAGCATCATTGTGCATACCTGAGATATATATAGTTTTTGAATATCATGCTTCAGTAACATGGGAAAACAGTAGACTTGTGTGGTAGTTTTAGTTGCTCTACACGATTGTCAAAAATAATACTACTGACTTTAAATATTATAGCTTCTCAATAAACCATATTTCACCGTGGTTTTAATTTTAATTTCCCTGATCAGTAATGGTGCTAAAGCAATTTTTATGTTTGTCAGGCATTTGACTTTCCTCTTTTGTAAAAGGTGTATTCAAGTCTTCAACCATTTTTGCTTTAACAATTGATATTTAGACATTCCTTATTGAAACTGGTCATGTATTAGATATACATATTATAAATATCTGATCCCATTGTATGGCTTGTCTTTTTATTCTCATTGGGGTGCTTGATTAAATTAAACCTATTGAAACTAGTCCAATTTATTTTTTTTTCTTTTGTGGTTAGTGGTTTTTGAAAACTCTTTGTCTAATGGGGTCGTGGTCATGTGTTCTTCTTGCCCTCCTGAAAGCTTTGTCATTTTGTCTCTCTCCATTAGATTTTTACTCCATTTGGAACACACATTTTGTATGCTAGAAGGGAGGGTTTAGGATTCACTTGATTACAGATGGTTAGCCAACCGACTCGGCGCATGTATTCAGCAGACTGTCCTAATTCAGTAAAGAGGCACTTTTATATGTGTTTTGATGGATTTAGGTAGGTCTGCGTTAGGGCTTCTAATTAGTCTATTTATTCTTGTGCTAAGGCACCCTGCTTTTATTACTATATTTAAAAATAAGTTTTGATAACTATTAGTTGAGTTTTATGAATTTTTTTCTTCTTATTGCCTTACCTATTCTTGGTTCTTTACATTTCCATATAAATTGAAGAAACCGCCTGCCAATCTTCATATAAGATGATTGATAATAATAATTACTATTTGAATAATTACTGCTATAATTACTATTATAAACCTTGGGGGCTTTTTTCTAGATTTCATTGAAACTATATTTCAATTTGGCATAATTGACACCTTTAAAAATAATGAGTTTTCTAGTTCAAGAAGATGTGTTCTTAATTCTCCTCAATAATACTAAATTATATTCGTGTATAATTCTTGTACACATTTCACTTTTCATTATATTTGTCTTAAGATACGTACTATTTTCTTGAGGATTTTAACCATTCAAATTCTAGTTAATACTATCTTAACAATATAAAATTATATTTTTCCTTTCCCAGTTTTTAAAATCTGCTTACTATTTCTTTTACTATAAAAAACTACCGAAATTTAGAGAATAGTGCACAAACACTTGTTTCTAATAGATGCTACCATTTTCCATCTTTATTCTATGTATATTGTTATTAAATTTGTTAGGTAGACATTGGTTAAAATATATATAGATTCTAGTTTAGACTTCAATGACACATCATCTGTATATTATAATATGTGCATACCACCCAAAGTTAAAACATCTTCTGCCACTGTGTGTTATGCATTCAACTAGGCATCCTGTTTTTTTTTAATTTTATACCTTATAAACAGTATTTTATTTTTCATATTCCTTGCTAACTAAATTTTAAAGGCTATGTAACATTTTCTCTAGATATTTCACAAGTTAAATATCATCTATGAATAGATGTAGAGATGTGTCTATTTTTTATCAAAGAAAACCCAAAACATTCTGTGTAGAAAGAATTCCTGTTTCTAATCAATGTATTAGGGCATGTTTCCAGAAGTGCAATTATCTGGTCAAAAATTACGAGCACTTTGATACGGCATTTGCTATCCAATTGCTTTTATTCACAGAACCAATAGTGGGATGCAAGACAATAACCATTTCTGTATTTTCATCATCCATATGAAACACCAAACAGCTTAACATTTAACCTACAAGACACATAATGCATCCTGGATAATGCCTTACTTTGCTTATGTTCTATTGAGCATTCAAGGAAAAGGATTGCTTACTAATTTTATTTCCTCTCTTGTAAACCAACTTTTGTGCTTGTGGGCAGTCTCCCTGCCTTGGCGGAACCACGAGGCTTTATGTTGAGCACTGTGTGTGGGTGGCTGCTGAAGTGCAGTGAAGAAACAAAGTCTAATTTAGATCTTTTGACTTTGCAAACCAGCTACCAGAATGCCACTAGAATTGTTCCAAGAGCAATTGTTACACCAGGGCTTCCCTCAGCACTAAAACTTCTCTCTAGAGCAGGGATCCCATTATTGTCTGTAGGAATGAGGTGCTTGAGACCCCACCAACTACAGAGTAGAGAGGGTCTGGGAACCTGATTTGAGTAATATTTGCTGTGGTAAGTCTTCCTCCATGCCAAATCTCATTCTGTCCTTCTTGGTATGGTTGGTGTCATTAGTACCCACTTGTTACCATACAGTAACATAGGCACTTCCTTCATTTTCATAAATCACATCATAACCCAAGAAAATTCCTAATTATAATGCATTTTGTTTTGAAATTTCACCTCTGGAGGGCTAACACTAATAATCCACATGTGCCCTCCCTACAGCATGAACTCTTCACATCTTGTTTTATGTTTGTTCCATAATAAGCACTGTGTCTATCATTTCTTAATGTAAGTAATCCGAAAGCAGGTACTCTCATGTATGCTCTTTCCATATTACATGCCAATTTTATGTGCATCTCTTCCATATGTGTACTCTCTTTTGTGTTTAGACACAGTTAGGAAGACTCATGAGGCACTGTGGTCTTGGAATACAAAACTGCCTTCTAAGAAAGACAGAACTGAAATGCTATTAACTCATTTCTTTGCTTAGAAAAGAATAAGTCATTTTTCCCCTAAGGGAGATAGCTGTATTTTTTTCTAATTCTCACATCTATCATCTCTCTATCATATCGACTATCTCTCTCGAAGCCATAGTGGTCTAATATAAACCTGAGTGCTGTATCTAGTGCCCAAAACTTGGCCATGAATGGGATCCAGGACAGCTCCAGGGAAATGAACCGGAATCATCACTAAGCCACAGCATCAATCTGTGTCCCTGACTGGGCAGCCTTGGAGCAGCAGAAGCTTCCTAGGTCCTGGACTGCTTACTTCTCTTAAAAGTCAGTATTATAAATTTGTCCAACTTGCTATCGGGAGGCTCATTTGTCCTGAAAAAAAGGAAGTAAGAGTAATGGCTCTGTAATCTGGGTCTTTCCTAAGAGGATGGACACAAAGGAAGAAAAGAAGAAAGAAAAGGAAAGGAGGAAAAAGGAAAGAAAGAAGCTAGGAAGGAAGGGAGGGAGGAAAGGAAGAAGGAGGAAGGGAGGAGGGAAGACACTTCTGTTAAAATAATTACACATTTTTCCTATCCTTTCAGCTGCTTCCCATTCTTTACCAGCATTTGACAGGAAGGCAAGCAAAGCTTTTTGGGCATCAAAGGACCATAGCATGCAGCATGGACCACCCAGAGAGAAAAACCCATGTCACCAGAAGTATTGTGAAATCACTCCCGAATCTGAAGTTACTTAAAATTGCCTAACCTAAAGCATACTACTATTTTGTTTTAAGGTGGAAATAAATTATTTTCTTTTTTTAAGATTTTATTTATTTATTTTTAGAGAGGGAAGGGAGGGAGGGAGGGAGGGAGAGGGAGAGGGAGAGAGAGAGAAACATCAATGTGCGGTTGCTGGGGGTTATGGCCTGCAACCCAGGAATGTGCCCTGGCTGGGAATCAAACCTGGGACACTTTGGTTCCCAGCCCGCACTCAATCCACTGAGCTACGCCAGCCAGGGCTTGAAATAAATTATTTTCTAATTATCATAGTCAGAAATGTTCCTTGTAAAAACTTATACAATATTAAAAATATAAAGAAAGTTAGAAATAACCCATTTTGTTCTGAAAATAAATGCTATTAACATTCTGAAGTACATCATTTCAGGTTTATATTTATACATGTATGTATTTAAAACTATAGATAACTATACATGTTACATATATACATATATCTGTATATAACTGAATATACACATGTATATACACATATACACACTATATAGTCTTTTGTAATTTATATTTTTTCACTTAGTAAATAAAATGTAGATATTTACTCATGTCAATAAATATCAATTTGCATCTCTGTTTTTACTCAGCTGTTATATAGAGTTCACTGTATAGACATGTCATACTTTATGTAACCATCCTTCTACTTGATGAAAATTTGGGTAGGTGAACGTATCCCAAAGCAAAGGCAGGCCACAGGTCCGGGTGACCTTCCACATCATTGGTGAACGAGATGGTCTGCTTCATTTTCAAGGTGATTTCATTGGGAGGAAACATACACATCAAGCAGACTGAAGAAAACAAACACAACAGTAGCGCAGGTTCAGTTTCTCTTGTGTCGTAATGAGGCTTTGGAAAATAGTTATCGCCAGAAGAGCTTACGTCTAAGTAACTTTGAACCTTACCAGTCATCCCCACTGTTTCCATCTGTCACGCACCGTGTTCATGTGGATTGCTCTGTAAGGAAGCTGAGCGCAACCCACAACCACCCCTCTCTCTCCCTGCTGCTTCCTATACACAGCGCTGTTTCTTTTACTAACCCATGAAATCTTGCTCATCCTGCACTTTACAGAAACTGAAGAAGCATCACAAAAGGATACGGAGGTGGCACCTGCTCCCTGTTTCTTTCTCATCAAGTATTTTTATATTGTAGAAAGTTTTTCCAGCCCTGTTCCTGTTTTATTTTGTAAAAATGGTTTTGCTTTTTTCTTTACCTTTAAACATTTGTACATTTTTAAATTAAATTTGTTGAGGTGACAATGCTTAATAATACTACCTAGGTTTCAAGTGTACAATTCTATGACACATAATCTGGATATTGCATTGTGTCAATTTTATTTTTAAATAAATGTAAAAATGTGCATATTTAGATTTTGAGAAAAAGTTGCAAAGAGAGCCCAGAGAGCTCCTATATACCTTGGACACATTTACTTTTTTCCTGTAATGTTTTTCATCTTATATTAAGACAGTATATTTGTCAAAGGTAAAAATTAATATTGGTATATTACTGTTAAACTCCAGACTATTTGGGTTTTACCAGTTTTCCATTAATGTCCTTTTTCTGTCCTAATTACTTCAAACACTGTATTTAGAGAATTTTATTCAGACTTTTTCATTGTTTCTGGTGAAGATATAAAATGTGCCAATTTACTCCCTTGCCCTGACATGTGTGCACACACACACAGCAACACACACACAGTGACACACACATACAGCTTTGCTTCAGTGAGTCTGTATGGCTGTCTTTGATCCACTCTCACATCATTGCTTCTTCTAAAACAAGCTTTTTGAAATGCTGTTTCTATATTTTGTCATAAATGAGGCTTCTTGACTCCATTAAGCTGCAAAAAAATGGGAATACATTATTGATATTGATTGTGTTTCAAACATATTAGATATATTTTCTTTCCCTGGTACTTCATGAATTTCTGTATATGTGCACTATTCCTGCCCTTTCTGTCACATCAAATTTCTCTCTACTGGCCCTTACTTTCTCTCTTCAAACACACACAAAAAAGGGCTTTCTCAAAATTGTCTCAGCGAGTCATATTTTGGACCCTAGAGGGAGGGAGATTTGACTCAGTGACATTGAGAGATGTGACAAAATAGGTAATATTCCCAAAATGTGCTCTATACAATCCATTTTTAAGAGTGATTAAATCACAGTTCAGAATCAAACTAACCTAAGAGATTACAATAAAATATTATGATACCAGAACAGATTTTAGTATTAAATATTAGCACACCTAACTGTTAATAACTGAACGGTGCTATGTTTTGCAGGGACAAGGTCAGAATAGCAGGGTTGGCAAACAGCATGTCTGTAAGTATATTTGAATGTGTGAACTTTTAAACCAAAGATAATTTCAAATGCATAAAAAAATAAGAGTGAAACAAGACAATTTGCAAGTTAATACTCAAAAAATGAGTGTGAAAGACACAGAAGCGCTCTGGAGCATTCCACAAGAATGCCACAAGTTCTTAAGTAAACAAATATAATTCTAAGCTTGTATTTGCCAGGCAGAGTAGCAGATAATTCAGTTGCAAACTTTGGGAAACAGATACAGCGATAGTGGCCATTATCTTTTTATTGGGGTTACATCAGGTCCATAAAGACTAAGCTATCTCTAATATTTGGGAAGAGCTCTCCAGTTTTAATTTATATTGATCGATATTTCAATGGTTGAGGTGGTTTGAGGGAAGTGAACCATTTATTTCCAGCCATGTTGGGGTCAGGGGAAACTTATCCAAGGCTTCTAGTCATAATCTCTAGGCTCTTATCTGACATCAGCACATCAGGTAGAAACCCCTCCTTCTCAGGTACTCTTCCCTCACACACGTACAAAAGTGGCAGAGCTGTACTCAGAGTCACCATCTCTATTACCCTTGTGAACTTTAAACCTCACAAGCCAACATCATGTCCAGTTCTCAGGAAAGCCCACTTTTTCCTAAAGTGTTTGCTTATTTATGCCTCCTCTGGATGGATGTCTGAGCCCTTCTCTCACTTAAATAAGCTGTCCTTTCCCACCAAAACTAGAGAGAGACTGAATGTTTGTCTCAGTGGTGTGGGGCAAGGTTTGTTTCCATGTTGCGAAACAGAAGCTGCTAATGCCGTCCTGAGGCAATTTAAGATTTAAGATTCAAAGTGACAAATTCCTTTTGTTGGGAGAAAAGCAGGGAAAATACCTTTGATTTATCCAAGATTGTCCAGCCCTGGATATTAAAACAAACAAAACAAAACAAAACAAAACAAAACAAAAATAAAGCCTGTTAATTACTCGGTGAATTGTCCTGACAAACAAAGCTAAGACTGGGAACCATTTACAGATAGACACTTCGACAGAACCGCATTAAGGATGAGTATTCTGAAGAGGTGGGATATCACACTAAGAAAAGTAGAAAGTATGGCCCACTTTAGAATCAAATCCCCCTCCTCCAGCCAGAGAATCATAGTTCTTAACTGTTCTTTAGCAACAAAAATATGTAGAAGTGAATTTTAATTGTGAGTCAGAAAAATAGTCTTAATAGAAAGACTTTTGAGGAGCAGGGAATGATTGTTAAAAACGTTTCTCTGTACAGAACTCTTTGCCCTTCCCCTAAAGCTGTGTGAGAGGTAAAATCTCTCACTCTGAAGAAGAAGAGCTCAGGGAAGGCATTCTGCCATGGTTCGTTAGAGCTTATTGTCTATCAAAAAAAAAAAGTACCTGAATTTTTTTTTCTGATTGTATTTATCTTTTAATTTTATCACCAAGAAAAATTCAATGTCCTCTAAAAATATACAGATATATTTTTATCTTACAGATATTATTATTATAGATAACATTTCTTAGTTTGGATGCCTCTTGAGTTTACAATATAAGTCTATCATGTTTTTTTTTTTATTTCAATCATTGTTCAAGTACAGTTTTCTCCCCCCACTCCCGTTCCAGCCCCTCCACCCAACCCTCCCCCCTTCCCCCCATTACCCCCCACCCCTAGTTTTTGTCCATGTGTCCTCCAAATTTGTTCCTGTAATCCCTACCCATTCCCCCCTGAAATTCCCTCTTCTCTCCCCTCTGGCCACTGTCAGACTATCCCCTATTTCAGTGTCTTTGGTTATATTTTGCTAGTTTTTTGTTTTGTTTTGTTTTGTTGTTTAGATTCCTGTTAAAGGTGATATCATGTGGTATTTGTCTTTCACTGCCTGGCTTGTTTCACTTAGCATAATGCTTTCCAGCTCCATCCATGCTGTTGCAAAGGGTATGAGCTCCTTCTTTCTTTCTGCTGCATAGAATTCCATTGTGTAAATGTACCATCGTTTTTTGATCCATTCATTTACTGATGGGCATCTAGGTTGCTTCCAGCACCTAGCTATTGTAAATTGTGCTGCTATGAACATCGGGGTGCAAAGGTTCTTTTGTATTGGTGTTTTAGTGTTCTTAGGATAGAGTCCCAGCAATGGAATTGCTGGGTCAAAAGGCAGATCCATTTTTAGTTTTCTGAGGAAGTTCCAAACTGCTTTCCATAATGGTTGTACCAGTCTGCAGTCTCACCAACAGTGCACTAGGGACCCCCTTTCTCCACATCCTCTCCAACACTTGTTGTTTGTTGCTTTGTTTATGATGGCCATTCTGACTGGTGTGAAGTGGTATCTCATTGTGGTTTTAATCTGCATCTCTCTGATGGCTAGCGATATTGAGCATCGTTTCATGTGTCTTTGGATTTTCTATATGTCCTCCTTGGAGAAGTGTCTGTTCAAGTCCTTTGCCCATTTTTTAATTGGGTTACTTGTCTTCTTAGAGTGGAGTCGTGTAAGTTCTTTATATATTTTGGAGATTAAACCCTTGTCTGAGGTATCATTAGCAAATATGTTTACCCATACAGTTGGTTCTCTTTTTATTTTGATACTGTTTTCCTTAGCTGTGCAAAAGCTTTTAATTTTGATGAGGTCCCATTTGTTTATTCTTTCCTTTATGTCCCTTGCTCTAGGAGACAAGTCAGGAAAAAAGTTTCTGCGTGAAATATCTGAGATTTTCCTACCTACGTTCTCTTCTAGGACTTTAATGGTGTCACACTTTATATTTAAGTCTTTTATCCGCCTTGAATCTATATTTGTATAAGGTGTAAGTTGGTACTCGAGTTTCATTTTTTTGCACGTAGCTGTCCAGTTCTCCCAACACCATTTGTTGAAGAGGCTATTTTTATTCCATTTTATGTTGCTGCTTCCTTTGTCAAATATTAATTGACCGTAGAGGCTTGGGTTTATTTCTGGGCTCTCTGTTCTGTTCCATTGGTCTATGTGCCTGTTTTTATGCCAGTACCAGGCTGTTTTGATTACAGTGACCTTGTAGTATAGTTTAGTGTCAGGTATTGTGATTCCTCCTACTTTACTCTTCTTTCTCAAAATTGCAGCAGCTATTAGGGGTCGTTTATGGTTCCATATAAATTGTTGAAGTGTTTGTTCTATGTCTGTGAAATATGCCATTGGTACTTTAATAGGTATTGCATTGAATGTGTAAATTGCTTTTGGTAGTACGGACATTTTAATGATATTAATTCTTCCAATCCATGAACACGGTATATGTTTCCATTTGTTTGTGTCTTCCTTGATTTCTCTCCTCAGTGTTATGTAGTTTTCTGAATACAGGTCTTTTACCTCTTTGGTTAGGTTTATTCCTAGGTATTTTATTTTCCTTTTTGCTATTTCAAATGGGATTTTTTTCTTGATTTCTGCTTCTGCTGTTTCATTGTTGGTGTACAGAAATGCCTTTGATTTCTGGATATTGACTTTGTATCCCGCTGTTTTACCAAATTCATTTATTAGGTCAAGCAGTTTTTTGGTGGAGTCTATAGGATTTTCTATGTACACTATCATGTCATCTGCAAACAGTGACAGTTTTGTTTCCTCCTTTCTGATTTGGATTCCTTTTATTTCTTTTTCTTGTCTGATTGCTGTGGCTAGAACTTCCAGTACTATATTGAATAGAAGTGGTGAAAGTGGACATCCTTGTCTTGTTCCTGTTCTTAGTGGAAAAGATTTTAATTTTTGCCCATTGAGTATAATGTTGGCTGTAGGTTTCTCATATATGGCCTTTTTATGTTGAGGAATGCTCCCTCTATTCCCACTTTACTGAGTGTTTTTATCATAAATGGGTGCTGTACCTTATCAAATGCTTTTTCTGTATCTATTGATATGATCATGTGGTTTTTGTCTTTGCTTTTGTTTATGTGATGTATTACATTTACTGATTTGCGTATATTGTACCATCCTTGCATACCTGGAATGAATCCAACTTGGTCATGGTGTATGATCTTCTTAATGTACTGTTGGATGCGGTTTGCCAGTATCTTGTTGAGGATTTTAGCGTCAATGTTCATCAGCGATATTGGCCTGTAGTTTTCTTTCTTTGTTGTGTCTTTATCTGGTTTTGGAATTAAGATGATGTTGGCCTCATAAAAAGAGTTTGGGAGTCTTCCATCTTTTTGGATTTTTTGAAATAGTCTGTGAAGGATAGGTGTTAGTTCTTCCTTAAATGCTTTGTAGAATTCTCCTGTGAAACCATCTGGTCCAGGGCTTTTGTGTGTTGGGAGTTTTTGGATTACTGCTTCAATTTCTTTTGCTGTTATTGGTTTGTTCAGGCTTTCTGCTTCCATTTTATTGAGTTTTGGAAGGTTATATTTTTCTAGAAATTTGTCCATTTCATCTAGGTTTTCAAATTTCTTGGCATACAGCTCTTTGTAGTAATTTGTTACAATCCTTTGTATTTCTGTGGTATCTGTTGTAATCTCTCCTCTTTCATTTCTGATAGTGTTTATTTGGGTTTTCTCTCTTTTTTTCTTGATGAGTCTGCTTAAAGGCGTGTCGATTTTGTTTATCTTTTCAAAGAACCAACTCTTGGATTCATTGATCTTTAGAATTGTGCTTTTAGTCTCTATGTCATTTAATTCTGCTCTGATCTTGGTTATTTCCTTCCTTCTGCTTGCTCTGGGCTGTCTTTGTTGTTGTTCCTCGAGTTGTTGTAGACGTAGGGTTAGGTTGTTTGTTTGAAATATTTCTAACTTTTTTAGGTGGGCCTGTATCGCTATGATCTTCCCTCTCAGGACTGCCTTGGCTGTGTCCCATAAGTTTTGGGTTGTTGTGAGTTCGTTTTCATTTGTTTCCAAAAACCGTTTGATTTCTTCCCTAATATCATTCTTGACCCATTCATTGTTTAATAGCATGCTGTTTAACCTCCATGAATTTGAATGTTTGGGTTTTTTTTTCCTTGGGGTTGGTTTCTAATTTCAGTCCCTTGTGATCCGAGAAATTGCTTGGTATGATTTCAATTTTTTTGAAATTGTTGAGGCTTGTTTTGTGTCCTATCATGTGGTCAATCTTTGAAAATGTTCCATGTACATTTGAAAAAAATGTGTATTTAGCTTCTTTGGGATGGAGGGTTCTGTAAATATCAGTAAAGCCCAGTTCGTCTAGGGTATTGTTCAATGCCACAATATCTTTGTTGATGTTTTGTTTGGAAGATCTGTCCATTTTTGATAGAGGGGTGTTAAAATCCCCCACAATAATTGTGTTGCTGTCCATATCTTTCTTGAAGTCCTCTAAGATTTTCTTTATGTATTTAGGTGCTCCTATGTTGGGTGCATATATATTTACTATGTTTATGTCTTCTTGGTGAATTCTTCCCTTGAGTATTATGAAATGGCCTTCTGGGTCTCTCTTTATGGATCTTCTTTGGAAGTCTATTTTGTCAGATATGAGTATTGCTACCCCGGCTTTTTTCTCCTGTCCATTTGCTTGGAAAATTTGTTTCCAGCCCTTCACTTTCAACCTGTGCAGATCTTTTATCCTGAGGTGGGTCTCTTGTAGACAGCATATGTGTGGGTCATGTTTTCTTATCCAATCAGCTATTCTATGTCTTTTGATTGGAGCGTTTAGACCATTTACGTTTAAGGTTATTATTGATAGGTACTTATTCATTGCCTTTTATGTACATGTGATCCTCTCTCACTCTCTCTTTTCCTTTCTTTCCTTAAAGCAGTCCCTTCAGCATCTCTTGCAGAGCTGGTTTAGTGGAGGTGTATTCTTTTAGACTTCTTTTGTCTGAGAAGCTTCTTATTTGGCCTTCTATCTTAATTGAGAGCCTTGCTGGGTAAAGTAGTCGTGGTTGCAGGCCTCTGGTTCTCATTACTTGGATTATTTCTTGCCATTCTCTTCTGGCTTGGAGTGTTTCCATTGAGAAGTCAGCTGTTAGCCTTATTGGGACCCCCTTGTATGTTACTTCCTTCTTCTCCCTTGCTGCCTTTAAGATTCTCTCTTTGTCTTGAAATTTTGCCATTTTAATTATGATGTGTCTTGAGGTGGGCCTCCTTGGGTTCCTCTTGATTGGGACTCTCTGTGTTTCCTGTATTTGTGTGACTTTTTGTCTCATCAAATTAGGGAAGTTTTCCATCATCACTTGTTCAACTAGGTTTTCTATCCCTTGTTCTTCTTCTTCTCCTGGTATCCCTATTATATGGATACTATTACGTTTCATATTTTCCTGCATTTCTCTTAATCCCTCTTCATTCTTTCTGAGCCTCTTTTCCCTTTCTTGCTCTTTCTGGGTGTTTTCTTCTATTTTGTCCTCTAGCTCGCTGATCTGATCTTCTGCCTCATCGATCCTGCTTTTCATTCCTTCTACTGTGTTCTTCATTTCAGAGATTGTATTCTTCATTTCCTCTTGGCCCTTGTTGAGAGTTTCTATTTCCTTTTTTATGCTGATGTAGTTTTCATTGAGTTCATTGTAGCTTCCCTGTAGTTTCTCATAGCTCATTGTGAGCTCATTGAGCTTCCTGACAATCACTGCTTTGAATTCAATATCTGATAGTTGAATTGCCTCTGTTTCATTTAGCATTCTTTTTGAGGCTTCCTCCTTTCCTTTCATTTGGGGAGTATTTCTTTGTCTTCCCATTGTTTGTGAGACTCTTCTTGTTCACCTCAGCTTCTTATATTGATCTGTTCTGGCTCCCTCGGTTTATGATGTGAACTTCTTTAGTAGAGTAGCAGTGAGTTTCAGTGGTGCTGTTTCCTTGACCCCCCAAGCTCGCTGGTCTTGGGCTGTTGTTTAAGTTGGCTTTGTGTTTGCCTTTGGGTTTTGATTGTTGTTGAGTCTTTCTTTGGTGGTTCCTTCCCGCCAGCTGGTTAAAATGTGGGTCACTCTGTCCACCACCTTCTGTATTTTGTTGTGCTGGTGAGGGCAGGTTGTGTTGAGGCTGGTTCTTCTTGATGCAGCACTCCTCCTAGGATCCATTCCCTGTTCTTTTGGTTCTGCCACAATCCTTGGTCCTCCATTCTCAAAAATGCTGAAATATGTTGGTTGCTTGCCTTTCCACTCCAAAGATCGGTCAGGACTCTCTCCCCTGAGCAGAGGAAAGCCAAATCTGCTCCTTCCTACTCCGATGCCATCTTAGATCCCCCTGTACCTGAATTTTTATCAGTATATACACTGGCAAAAAGAAAGAGAAGTGCAGCAATAGGTTCATGACATATTACTTTAAATACTTCTTTTTAAAAAGATTTTTATTTATTTTGAGAGAGAGGGGAAGGGAGGGAGAAAGACAGGGAGAGAAACATCAATGTAGGAGAGAAACATTGATCAGCTGTTTCTTGTATGCACCCCAATCAGGCATTGAGCCTGCAACCCAGGCATGTGCCCTCACCAGGATTGGAACTGGTGACCTTATGCCCTGTGGGGCAATGCCTAACCAGCTGAGCCACACTAACCAGGGCTATTTTAAATACATCTTATTGAATAATGTGAGAAGAATGAAAATTGTTTATAAATATTTTAACAACACTGATGCACAGAAATGGTCAATCAAAACTAACTGATCAACCATAAACAAATGTAAGATATAAATTATTTAAAGATGTCTATTGTTAGTATAATTATTAAGAAACTAGCATTGGCAGGGCAATATTCTATAAGCAAGGGTTATAGAAGTGTACAAAATCATGGAAAAATCTCTCTGTTTAGAAAATATGCATTCCACTGAGGGAAGGTGTTGGGGAATGATTTCATGAGATTCAACATGTAGCAGTGGCTAGTGAGGAGCAAGTGTGTTGGAAAAAGAAAGAAAGTCATTTTCAGTTAAGGGTTTGGTATAGCATGGGTTAGATATTGCCAGATAATGTTATTGCTACAAATATGTAAATTATAATTCATGTACTTATATATAATTTAATGAAACTAAATATACTTAATTAATACTGGGTAATTAACTTTAAATCATCTCTAATAAGATTTTTAGAGATGATTTTTTCCAATAGTAAAATTTCTAGGTCATACAATGATGTAGCAAACTCAGCCTGCCCACCTTTATTTGATGTTGAGATTCTAAAGCCAGGAGAGACTGAATTGTCACTACCTCTTATAAAATAATGTCTGAATAGACCTCGGTCATTTTTGGATGAATTTCCTTTTTCATAATAAATTGAAACATGCTAATAAATATTAAACCATAAAAATAAAATTATTATAAATCTAAAATTTAAATTTCAAGTGCTCCAAGAGCTCTGTATCATAAAGCAGTTTATATATACATATCTCCATAAGATATAAACTTTCTCCAAAAATCATATTGCTTGAGTGGTCAATTCTGAATAAATTATGTAAAATATGACCTATCTGTGTGAGAAGAGTTATGGCTAAGTGTATTATGTGAAAAAGTTAGGATCTGAAAATGAAATTTAGTGATCTGTGGATAATTGGAATTCACAGTTTAATAGTTATCTAAGTTCTCATTGCTTTAGTTATTCAGCCTTACTATTTATCCCACAACTTGGTGATTTAAGGATGTTTTACACTCCTATGGAAAACACAGATAGTCAACATCTCTTCCAGAGTGACCATGCTAGGGGAATGCCTGTCACCATTTGTTTCAGACCTTGCTCTTTAGTATTAGGTATTCAGTGAATACTCAGTGAGCACCAGCATCAGTTCACACCCTGTTCTCTCTGTTTTGGGTAGGGTGGCAAATGAAGCATGTCTTAGATTCCTTGAAGAATTCACCATAGTGGGAGATTCAGGAAAGTCAATTCAAATATTGAATTTGCAAAGGGTGGAGAAGGGTGGAAAAGGGGTGGAGATGCTAAAGGCAGATATTATGTAAGGGAACAAGAACACTGGCACAGAAAAGCTGATATTTGACTTGCATCTCAAAGCACGAGTAAAGCTCTTGGGGAGGATATGAGTGAGGAAACTGCCCTGGTCCTGGCAGAGATAATAATGTGAGCAATGGTGAATGTCTTTACAATTAGGATATAAAAGGAACAGGAGAAGAAGACATAAATGTGAGATTGAAGATTTCCGTAACAACAGGATTGGGATATCTGGCACTGAGATGCACACAATTTCTCAATTGAGCATCTGTGTTCATGGGTGAAAACTGAGTCATTGCACCTGAAATTTTAACATCCCCGATGGAATTGGTCTTTCTTATTTTTCTTCATGATTTTATTGGGATTTCCTAGAACGTTTTCATTGATTTGTAGTGCCGATCATTCCCTTATTTCTTTTATTATGATTTATTCATTTACATCAGTCCCTCATTTCACTAGCAAACCTGCTAATATTTTATGCCTATTCTTTAATTAATGTGTATAAGCTTTACATTCTTCTATTTCAACTTTTTAATTCTTCATCTTCGTCTGCACATGATTTCCCTTAGCAGACTCATCCATTCCAAAGGCTTCAAATATTGACAAAGATCCCTATTTTGACCATATTTTGTCAGGTTACTTTGAGCTGTCTTGTCAACTGGACCTCCACCCTGCCCTTTGCCCTAGTCTTGGCAAAGAATCCTACCGAGTTTAGGAAGAATCCACCTATCCTTGATATCCAATCGAGTTTTTCTAACTAATTTCCTATCCACTCAATCACTCACTCTGCTCATTGGCTATAAATTCCCAACTATATTCACTGTATGCAGAATTGAGTTCAATCTCTCTCATATTGTGACAGTCTTGAATAAAGTCTGTCTTACTGTTTTAACAACTGTCAGAATAATATTTTTCACATCCATGTGAATTGCTACCAAATCACTATCCCAAGCCTACATTATTGCCTGCTTTCTTTCTCATATATATCATCTTAGCCAGTCATCAAATGTTTCTGCAAGTATGCCTAGATTCCTCAAATGAACTCTATTTGTTAGAGACATCATCCTTTTATTATTCTAGGCTTGCAGTTTCAATATAACTGTGAGCAACATTATTTCAGCATCCTCTCCCATCATATTCCAGTCCAGATTTATGTGCATTTTTATTATCCATGGCTTCTGCATCCATTCAGCCTTTTCATTCTGCCTGATACCTTTCTAATTCCAGGTTTCATCAATACATGTTGGAATCCTTCGTTAGCCTCCTTATTGACAGCCTTTTCCTACTCTTTCTCCCTTTTAATTCTCCTATAAAATACCACCAACTTGTTTTTCACAAAATAAAAGTTTAATCTTATCACATCTTCCTCAGATTATTTATATTGGTACCCAGTGCCTAATAATGTATTTCCCAAAAGTCTTATGCAAACTCCAGGTGATTGTTAAATAATGACTTAGTAGATGAGACATATTTTTAGATATGTTAACACAATGTGTTAATTATTCTTTATATTATAGTATAACAACTATAAAATATAATAAAATAATACTTTATTTTGTGCACATCCTCACAGTTTTTTTCTCAGTAATTTATCAATTTATTATTTCTAGTAGTTGACATTACTTTCATATACAGGGCAGAAATTATAGTACAGCATGTGAAAACATCAATCTCTGACTCTGAACCCAAGCTATGCCTCATTTGTCTCTATACTCTTTGCTAAATTATTCAATATCTTTATACTTCAAAATGGAATTTGTAAGATGCAAACAATTATTGAACCTACCTGAGACACTCGTTATAAAGTATGATTGAGATAACATTTGTAGGTTATTACACTGCCTAGCAACTTAATGTTCAGTTAACATTAATGTCAGTTATTGGGATTGTTATTATTAAGAAGAATCTATAATTTTGAATTTGAATACAGACTGTGATTTTTTATTTTCTTGTTTTTCTCCTGCTTTTTCTTTTGTGAACCATTGCTGAAAAAATAGGATTTAAAAGAATGATGAAAAATGTAAACAAAAATAATTTATGTAGGTATATAGAGAAAGCACTTGCCACAGCATCTCGTGAATTTAAGAGAAGTGATTACTAACACTGTTATAATTGTTCATTATGTTAGGACCAGGGTAATAAATCTGTGGCTTGACTTCAGCTTGATGAAAAGGAATAGTTCTTACACACAGCTTTTCTTTCATCATAAAAGTGTTGGCTTTTACACAGAAACACTTTCACTTTTCCTTTTAAGTTGTAGGGAGAACTTCTTTCAAGTAGAAATATACAACTTATGATACAGTGCACATAATTAAGGCTAGCTTTGCAAATTAGCACGTGTTTTGGGTAAATACACAGCTAAACCTAAAATGAAGGATTTAATTAAATCCATATTTAAAATGTGCTAGTTTTAGAGATAATATTTTAATTATAATCATGCTAATTCGTTGTGTGCATGTGTGTGTGTGTGTTTCCTTACATTTTTAAACCATTTAAAGAATGACATTTTGGACTCATGTTTTTAATTTGAAAACCTGAAAAGAATTTGATTAAAAATTTGAAAATGTTATATCAGTGTTAAATACTTGATTTGTTGGATTATATGTTTGATATATGGTATATTATAAAAAAGTAGTAATAATTATTCTCATGAATAGTGAAAGGTGTCAAAATACTATAATAATTAAATATGATAATAATTACCAATGCGATGGCATAGTAACAATACTACACACAGACTGGATGACTTCAGATAAATTATAATGACTATAAAAATCAAAAAGTACAATGATTACAAAAAAGAAAGACATACTTAAGACATATTTGAGATTCCATTACAAATAAATGTAAAGAGGATAAAGGATGTTTTTAACTAATTATTTGAACCATCTACACAATTGTATTTCTAAGAATAAAGAAAAGATTATTTGATAAACTATCAATACATATATACATTTAAATAGTTATTATTAATATATCATCATGAACTTGCTGACGAAGTTTGTTGAGATCATTCTGACAATGTCTGAGAAAAGATTTGTTGGAAAGAAAATATACTTTAATTGATTCTTTCTAATATTTTTAGTCTTTATCTTTAATAACAATCAAGAAAGTCCTAATTATTTTATTCACTTTTTTCTAAATAACTACACACCTTTCATTTATCAGTAAGTACCCAAAGAATGCTAAATACTAACTCTGAATGGTTCTCGAAGGGTGGTTAAAAACCATATTACCAGAGAAGATATGTAAGTAATATGACATTTCAGAAAGCAGCTCTCATTACAGAAAAAATAATCAAATTATTCAGTAATAACACTCTAATTTTCTATATGAAAATAGGCATCTGTCAAAAGAAAATTAGAGTTAAGTTCTAATATACAGTCTTAAGCAACTATTCAAAGATATGTGAAAAAACTTGAAAGCCTGAATCGAAAATATATACTTCCACTTTTAGGGGGTAAGAAATTTGGCCCTGGCTGGTGTGGCCGAGTGGACTGAGTGTCAGCCTGCAAATCAGTGTTGCCAGTTTGATTCCAGCCTGGGGCACATGCCTGGGTTGCTGGTGATGTCCCCAGTAGGGGATGCACGAGAGGAAACCACGTCTTGATGTTTCTCTCCCTCTCTTTCTCCCTGCCTTTCCCTCTCTAAAAATAAATAAAATCTTTTTTAAAAAAGAAAGAAATTTAAATGGAAATAGTGTTATAAAACAAACAAACTATTGGTGGTATGTTCACCTTTGAATAGGAGCCCTTTAAAATGCAAAACAGGTGACAATACAATGTGGCATATTTTTAGTTGACCAGGGTAAAGTTTAAATGAAATGTATATAATATTGCAAATGTAAATCTGAAGCCTGGGTGTTTGACATTTTGAAGGTGCCTAATCCAACCAGACAGGAGCCAAAAAGTAGAAAAACTGCCCTTGTTATTCTTATCATGTGTCCTACCAGTGTAAAGAACTTTATGCACTTTGTGTTTCTTATAGCTATGCCTCTCAGTACACCTTTTGAAGCTCGGGATACGTAACATTAAGCTTAATACTAAAAGAAGAAAAATTGCTTTCCTCAAACAAACTCATTATAGACAATGGGAAATCAATCCCAAAACGAATTGTGCTTTGCAGTTCACTTTGCTGTGATAGTTACAGCATTGCTATTGAGGTACAAACACACTGATTACAGCTGCTCATCATCTCTCTCTATGCCACCAGCACTCTCTACTTTATTTGTCACCTGCTAAAGCCCGATTGATTTATATAGGGCTAAAAAATTTGAGACTATTTTGTTCCTCCCTGAGTTATGTAAGTAGTTATGACCACATTCACTTAACCAAGCGAAGAAAAAGACTCACTCAACTAGATTTACAAGGTTAATCACCTGGTTATTTAGTCAATAAGTCAATCAGAGAACACGAGTGTTTTCCCTGGGATGCAGAAAGACTTGCTAGCAATATCTAGAAAAGGTTGCAAGTGGAGTTTTTCCTGGCTTACTCTCCAGTCCTCAGTTTGTTTTATGAATATGCAGTCAAATTTACACTGGGTTAAACACCAAAGCCTTTTTCTCAAGCATAAAGGGAAAATGGCATTCACCAGAAAAACAAAGGACCAGATTTGTCCATTTGCCTTATGGCATTCAAGGTGTGCAGCTGGAAAGCAAAATGGGTCGAGTTCTTCTGGAAATGCTAAAATAGTTTTTACAGACAACTAATATTTTGTTACTATTTTGGTCCCATACTTTAGCCTTTTTAATAGATGACTAGTGGGAATAAGAAAATAAAAAGTAATGGCAAAGTATATAGTTTGAGGGCAATGAACCATGATCTTCCTTGCTTTCCCTTTCTGAAAATAATTTTGGAATATAACTCCAAAACTTCGCAAGAAAGTCACACCCTATAAGCATTCATATGAAATCTGTATATTACATCTTTAATTTTTAAGTTAATAAATATGAAATTGATCTCCTAGTGTTTCTCTAATTATCAAGTTTTAGGTTGTCAGATCACACTTGCCCACTCGTCCATGTTATGTCACAAAGGGATGTGTCAGTTGACATGGTAACCATCCTGTGCAGCAGCTTGTAAATTGTAGATTAGGACCTTTACTTTTTGATGCAAAAGGTAAAATAATTATAAAATGCATTAATACTTATTATTTAGCTCATAACTTTTGAATAATTAATATTATTAAGGTAATAATTTTTGAAGAGGAATAGTAAACTTAAAGACATATAGAATAGAATTTTCCTGAGGAAGGAAGTAGGTTTTTCCCAATGAACCCTGTTGGTGAATTATAGGACAACTGCAATGTAATTGTGATTCTTGCTAAAATAGACAATGAAAATCAGGTTCTCTGAATACCCAAATATAAGAACTCAGAAAACATCAGGAAATCATTTACTGCTATGTAATTGTTTATTACACACTAGCCAGATTCTCCAAATATTTTTGATATTGCTAAAATGTTTCATTTCAATCTTTGTGTGCAAAGATTGAAAAATAAAAGTGCAAAAATTTAGTTGTATACTTTTAAAACTTCTACAAATCAGTAAAAAGGTTTTCATATTATCTAGAAAAGTGTTTAGTATAGAAATTGTGTCTGTGGAGTAAGTAGCTGTGAGGAAATCTGTTGCTCCAGGAGGCGACTCACAAAGTATCAGAGGCCACGCAGACACACTGACCTCACATCTGTTTGGAATTGGCCTCACCTCTTTCAAGTCTTTGAGTGAGGACTTTGGGTTCATGAAAGTGGTTCCTGTCTTGAAGATATCAGACTGACTCTCCAGGATTCCTCCAAAATTTATATTCTGATTAAAAACTGTTTAATTTTTGATCAAACTGCTTACTTTTCCAAAACTTTACATATCAAAGGAATACAGGTAAAAGACATATTTTCAAAACATATAGAATATTATTGCATATAATTTAGTAGTCCCAGTCAATGTTTTTGAAGTATCTGAACTTCTCAACAAACATTGCCAGGTGTTAGTGCTACAAAAATGAAATATATTGATACAGACATAAGTCAATATATATCTTTATCTATTACCAATATTTACATGTAGAAGTGTATCTATATATCCATGTATTTATATGTACATGTAGATATAAATATATACATATACATGTAGATATATTTAGATCCATATATAGTTATATCTATATCTATATCTATATCTATGCCTATATCTATATCTATATCATCTATCTAGTCTGCCCAGAAAAAAAATACAACCATTGTTAATATAATGAGGACAGTTTGCAGGACATCGATGTAACCTGGCCGCCAAGGAGAGTGGATTGGAATGTGCATGAGTGAACAATTCACTGTTTAGTCAGTGGGGGTGGTAGACAGTCGTGGAGTGAACATGTGTACTGTGTGGCTGTCACCTTCAAAATGACTGAGTGAGTAAAGCAACAAGTCTGCATCAAATTTTGTGTTAAGCTTGAACATTCCTCTGGGGAAAATAATTTGGATGATTCAGAAAGCTGTAGCTACAGGCAAGTGGTGACTGACAGCTCCATCACCACAACACACCTGCCCACTTATGCATCACATCTCATGCAGAGTTTTTTTGGGAAACATCACATCAGCCAGGTGACTTTGCCTTCCTACAGCCCAGATTTGGCATCCTGAGACTCCTGTTTTTTCCCAAAACTAAAATCACCTTTGAAAAGGAAGAGATTTCTGACTGTTAATGAGATGCAAGAAAATAAGCTGGGGCAGCTGATGGTGACTGGGAGAACTGTGTGAGATCCCAAGGTGACTACTTGAAAGGGACTGGGGTGACATTGTCCTCAGTATTTCTTGTATCTTGTATTGTCTTAAATAAGTGTCTCTATTTTTCATATTGCATAGCTGGATACTTTCTGGACATACCTAGTGTGTGTGTGTGTGTGTGTGTGTGTGTGTGTGTGTGTAGATGCTATTTGCTATTTTATGCTACTCAAGAATGCATATATTTTATTTCCCATAAGAATAAAAAAGGTCATAAATTAGTCCTTGGTTAATAACATGTATCACTTTGAGACACATTCACATATAGCAGTTATTATATTTCATGTCTAAAACAATTTTATTTTAATATGTTTTAATAAAACTGGTATTGCAAATACCTTTATTTGAACAAAAGCTAATTAAAGGTATATGCGACATATATTCAGTTTCTAGTGTATTTATTTCTGAGTCCCTTGGAGCTTCTAATGTTATTTTTTAAGACATAATTTTGTCTTCATGTATGGACATTTTATTTGTTGCAACAAAGTGCATCTTTACTACAGCCACTGTTTTCCCATTGGTGATCTTGGTCTAATGTCATGGCGTGTTTGATTGTTTTTGTCCCTCTGAGTAAATAAGGGAAGCACTCCATCTCAAGAAAACTCATAAACCTGACTCCTTTTAAAGTGAGCTCATCCTATAAATCTCTTCTAGTCCATTGCAATTTCCTCCACTGTTCTTTTAGATTGATAACTGTTCACCCTCAACATAAGTGAAAAATATTGCAATGTGTACTTCTAAAAAAGTGTGGTTTTGAGAGATTAAGTTCCAAATTTATATTCATCTCATATTGTTCAATAAAATAAATGCCATGAGAAGTGTCATTTCTACCATTACAAGCACACGCAGAGAGTTCTTAATAAAGTCAAAGTGACTAGAGGAAGTGCTTTGTCCTCTGTGGTTTTGCTAGAGGAAAAATGCTTTAAACTGTTTTCTACCATCACTGTATTTAGGTTAGGCAACAGTTAAATAAATTTCAAAAGATATGGGTTATAACAATCCCTGTGAAGGAAAGCTTGCCATGAACTAAATCTATACTTGAGGCTAGCCGTGACTCACATGGATTAGTGAATCCGGGGAACGACCTCAGCTCAACTCATGCAGAACTTTCAACATTAATGTCCTGATGAGATCAACTCTTTTGCCTTTGGGCTTAAGTATCTGGATTTTCCATTATAATGACAATATGAAAGAAATTATAGGGTCAGGAGGACCCTAAAATCTATAGTCATTGCCTAAGTCATTGCTCAATTGATTGTAAGAAGTCATGGATAGTCCCTTCTGGGTATCCTAAGACATTGAAGTCAAGTGTAAAATATATCCCTCTTTATCATTAGTGTTTTAAAAGCCATGTGCAACCTACTCAAGAGATAGGAGAGATACTCAAAGTTATCTAAGAGAAGTTTGTGCCAACATCTATCTGAAACTAGTATAAGGATTATTCCCAGAACAAATAACTTATGCTCAGGTAAGTCACTGCAACTTGATTTCCTCCCTTTAAAACTGAAATATGAATCATCAGTAAGATTTGTATTGGATTTCTTCACTGCAACATAAGAAGTAGAATTTTTAATCCTATTTACAAGGTTAACCTGAGTATGCTGCTCAGACCTTTATTGATGTATATTACTGAATCAAAGAATGAATTAATGGATGTGCATATTTGTTTAATGTAATTAAACTGAATCTTGGGCCTCCAATTATTGGGGTCCTCTACATTATTTCCTATGTATTCCATTATAATTATGTTAATAAATCTATTACAATTAAATGACACCTCTTAAAAGTAGAAATATCTATATCTATGAGGCCTGTCCAATGTCCAGCTATATAATATGAAAAATAGAGACACTTACTGAAGACGATACAAGAGACAAGAAACATTGTACATAGGGCAATGGCACCTCAGTCCCTTTCAAGTAGACACCTTGGGATTTCACACAGTTTTCCCACTCACCATCAGCTGCCCCAGCTTATTTTCCTGGATCTCATCAACAGTCAGAAATCTCTTCCCTTTCAAAGGTGATTTTAGTTTTGAGATGTCTCAGGGTGCCAAATCTGAGCTGTAAGGGGGTTGAGTCACCTGGGTGACTTGATGTTTCCCAAAAAAACTGCACAAGACATGAGGTATGAGTGGGCAGGCACATTGTGGTGATGAAGCTGCCAATCACCAGTTGCCCATAGCCGTGGCCTTCTGAATCATCCAAATATTTTCCCCAGAGGACTGTTCAAGCTTAACACAAAATTTGATACAGATTTGTTGCTCTACTCAGTCATTTTGAATGTGACAGCCACACAGTACACATGCTCACTTAAGGGCGTCTACTGACCCCCCTAACTCATACAGGTGAAATTATCATTGTTCACACATGTGCATTCCCATCCACTCTCCTTGAGTGCCAGGTTGCATTGATGTGGCATAAACCATTCTTGCTATATTAATAATGGCTGAACTTTTTCCACACAAACCTCATATATCAAATAATCATGTTATGTGTGCGTGTGTGTGTGTGTGTGTGTGTATATATATACTTTAAATATTTTACTATTTTATTTGTCAATTGTAACTCAAAAAGGTAAAAATAGTTTTCAGGATTTTATATGTGACATTGGATTAGGCATATTTTAGAAAGTTTTCACTTTTAGAATTTAATTTTTTAATTTTTATTGATTAATTTAAAATATCTTTATTAATGACTAGAGAGAGAAATATTGATTTGTTATTCCATTCATTCATGCATTCATTGGCTGACTCTTTCATGTTCTCTGACCAGGGATCGGACACATAATGTTGTCATATCAAGATGATGTTCAACCAACTAAGCCATCTGGCTATGACTTTTGTTTTATTTTTAAATAAATGAAAGTCATCAATCTTATACACAAATCTCTTTCTTAAAACAAAACTCATTTTTATGTTCTTTCTCCCAAGTTAACCACGACAAATTATTTTTTCAATTCCATTGTTAGTTCAGCAATCACAAAAGAATGATTAAACCACTTGAAAGTTATGAATTGTTTCTTTCTTTCAAAAGTAAAATAAATCCCCTTTCACCAAGAGATGTTGTCCCTTAATTGAAAAAAATAATTTCACAAGATATACTTCCTTATAAAGAGAATTGTTGGAACCTAAGATGTACATTCGTGTGTGTTCCCCAGGACAGATCTAAGAACTAGTCAAAAACAGAGCCCTTAGAGTAAAATGCACTCAGTTCCCTAAAGTAAGCCATGTATTTGAAGATATCTGTATGTGACATTGAAAGCTTCACAGGTCAATCAATGTATTGACTATGAAAATTGATATATAGTCCTAAAATAGTGCTATAATTTTCATGAGGATAAAAGTGTTGTTATTTTTTCCTTGGGCCCATCTGGAACTCTTTCATTATTAAAACTATGTTAACTGTCCAGATGTGATAAATCTTTAAATGAAAGAGCAGCTCATTTGCAAAAGAATATCCTGGCCAAAGCAGTTCACACTCAGATTCCTGTAGATGGTGTCAATTACAAAGATTTATTTTTTTGAAGTAGAGAGAGGGGGGAGTGGGTGGCTTTCTGCTTTTACAAAATTTTGCCAAGAAGTAGAAAAATTCCTTTGGAAACCCACTAGTTTTGTTGTGTTCATCTCTTTTCCATCTCTCCTGATACTAAATGTCTATCATGACCTCCTTAAAGATCTCCTAGGCTCATTTCTCATTTCTGCCTTCCTCCTTTTATTCCTGTTCCTTAGTCTCCTTTCTTCCCCTTTCTTTGTTTTCCTCCCTGCCTCCTTCCTTCCCCTCTTTCCCTCTATTCCTCCTTCTCTCCCTCCCTCCCTTCCTTCCTTCCTTCCTTTTTTTTGAATGAACATATTTCTTTCTAAAGATTATTAATATAGACCTTATTAGGTCCTTAAATAGAGTAGTGAAAAAAAAAAGTACATTTTGAAAAAAATGAGGAGCACTGGTTGATTTATTTTAAATATTAGCCCATGGTAGCTAATACAGAAGCCAGAACAATGTGGAAATAATTCATAAGAGAATAAAATTTAGCCTAAATAGACAAAGCTAAACATTTTTCTTCTATTATTTATTCTTAGGGAAAAAATTACATTAATGGATCCAGGCAAGTTTTGGGGGAATAGTTAATTTGAAAAATAAAAAGAAGGAAAAGCCCAAGTAAGATAGAGGTATATTTTCCTTTTTGTTTCCTGTTATGTAACTTTGGGATTATTTCCTAAAATAGGAATGAAAAGATTGTAAAGAATTGATATGAAATATCTGATTATTCTCATATTACTAACTGGAACTTTATTCTGTAAAAAAGAAATTTTTTTAAAAGTTCAAGTCAAAGGAGAAAATGGAAGAGTGAGCTTTAAACTGGCCACAAAATGTGAGAGAGTTTGTGTTTCACTTACCAAAAATTTGCTTTTAATCTTATAAATTGTACTTTTAATCTACATGGAACTTCTCTTTCTAAATATCCTCTTGTAGTTCCAAAGCTTTATAATTTCTGAACTAATTTTTATTAACAAAGATAAATAAGTCTTGAAAACTTTTACTGGCTTTCTAGAGTTAGCTTTCATCCTCTTCTCTCTTTAATAACTCCCAACAATTATAAAGAGAAAAATATTTTTAAGACTTTATTTAAGCATTTTTATAGAGAGTGGAGAGGGAGAAAGAGGGAAAGAGAAACATCAGTGTGTGAGAGAAACATAGACTGGTTGCCTCTTGCACATCTCCAACTGGGGACATTGGCCCACAACCCAAACATGTGCCCTGACTGGGAATAGAACCAGCAACTTTTTAGTTCTTAGGCTGACAGTCCACTGAACTACACCAGCCAGGGTAAAAAAATAATATTTTTAAGTGTCTATTGTAAAGATGACAGTATACACAATGAAACCAAAAAAGGATTCATTTAAAAAGAAAGTAGATATGAAATTTTAAAGATAAACACTTAAGATTTTTAAGTTTATTTTTATTATATTTTTCCATTACAATGTATCCCTCCGTACCCTCTTCTACCTCCCCACTCCCAAATCTGCTCCACAGTCAGCACACTGTTGTCCTTGTCCATGAGTCCCTGTTCCTTTTTTGCTTGATCCCTCTACCCCTCAATCTGCCCCACCCAGAGCTGCCAGCCTGTTCTCTGTCTATGAGTCTGTCACTACTTTGCTTTTTATTTTAGTTCATTAGATTCCACATATGAGTGAAATCATATGGTATTTGTGTTTCTCTGACTGGCTTATTTCACTTAACATAATGTTTTCCAGGTCCATTGATGCTGCCACAAAAGATTAAAATTTTCTTTTCTTTTCTTTTTTTTTTACAGCCAAGTAGTATTCTATTGTGTAAATGTCCCATAGTTGTTTTATCCACTCATCTACTGATAGACATTTGGGCTGCTTCCATATCTTGGCGATTGTAAATAACTCTGCAGTGAGCATTGGGGTGCTCATGTCCTTTTGTTTCAGTGTTTTGGTTTTCTTCAGATAAATTCCCAGAAAAGAAACTTCTGGGTCATAAGGCAGTTCCATTTTTAATATTTTGAGGTATCTTTGTATGGATTTCTACAGTGGTTGCACCAGTCTGCATTCCCACCAACAGTGCAAAAGAGGCCATAGTAATCAAAATAGTAATAAAAACGTCATAATCAAAACTGGCATAAAAACAGACACATAGATCAATGGAATAGAATAGTGAGCCCCAGAATAAAGGTATACCTTAAAAATTAATTAATATTTGACAATGGGCCGAAGATAGTTTATTCAATAAATGGAGCTGATAAAATTGAGTTGGTATGTGCACAAAAATAAAACTAGACCACCTTCTTATCTATGTACAAGAATAAATGCAAAATGGATTAAAGAGTTAAATGTTAGACCACAAAAACCCTAGAAAAGAAGAACACAGGAAAATCTCAGACATTCATTGCTTGTAGCACTGTCTTTTTCTGATATAACTCTTCAGGCAAGGGAAGCAAAAAAAAAACAAAAAACAAATGAGACTATATCAAACTAAAAAACTTTTGCACAGCAAAGGAACCATCAACAAAATAGAGTTAAGACATTTGAAACTGTAAGTAACATGGTGTGTGACTAAGCATAGATTCTGAGCATTATTTTAGAGCACCATTGGTGCTAAGGGTTCAATGTATAATGACAACTCTTGGGAATAAGTTCTTAGATACATGTTATTCTGTATACTTGTATTTTTAAATTATGACAGAGTCAACAAAAGTACATAAAATATTCTATAACAAGACATTTTCTAATTGTCTTCCAGAAATCCCCTAGGCAAAAATAAAATGCTCTCAGAGAAATTTTAAAATATAGAGGCTTTAAAAAAGTTTAAGTATGATTATAACTAAATCAGTAAAAATATGAAAAATCTATTTTGACCCATTCTTAGTCCAAACCTATTCCTTATCTAAAACACTTAGCTTATGTTTCAATGTTAGCATAAATATGCATAAAAATGCAAAAGACTTTGATATTGCAGAGATTTTGACCTTTTGAGTATCCCTAATGAATTTTTCCTACATCTTGCCATTAAGTTCACTTTCTCATGTATTGTCTGCAAATTTACTGACTGTTTAAAGTAGTTGCCAACACCTTTCCATACCAAGGTATTTATTTATATCTTAGTATATTACTGACTTTGGAGCTTTTTTCTTTTTGTTCTAGAATAAATCATTAGCTATTCTCTGAGCATTTTTTCCTTTCTGACTCGTAATGAAAACAAGTCATTAATGCTTAGGGTCCTGAGTGGATAGCAACCTTTCCATTCTCCAGTATTATCATGAAGTTTCAAGTTTTTTTGGTTCTGTTTTGTTTTTTTGTTGGTTGGTTGTTGGTTTTAATAAGCACTTCAGTGCCAGAAAAATCTGTTTAATTTTGTTCCCGTCACTTATCATTATATGAAACTAGAGACTTAGAGGCTTTGGGAATTTCATAAAAGCTTTCCTCAGAGGTCAACATAGCACATAAAATGATGACAGTATGTAAGGTGTACTAGAACACTGCTACAAAATGTACCTAGTATTATTAGTCACTTTACAATCCAACAATGTTCTCATTAGAATTATTCCTCGGTGAATGAAGTTGCATCACTAGGGTCAATAGCAACAATAACAAAGTCAGTGATGTGGTACTTGTGAATTGGCGTGGAGCCAAAAACTGAAATATCCACACTGAGGATCCATGAACTCCACAACTGTGGGATACTCTTAAAAATAACTTGGGACTCTAGAGGGGATTAGTTTCTACAGTCTTACAGAATTAAATATAAATATAGTTTTGTTTTTTTGGTCACTGGTTGGTAGATTTGATCAAGTTTATGTGACAATGTTAGCAATTTCATCCATTTCCAGATAATATTAATACTGTCATTGTAATTTGAAAAGGTCAACTTCAGTTTGAAGATGCACCCTTACCAAAACACCGAAAAAGTGGATCCTTTCTTCTTATTAAATTGTAAATATATTTTTGCCACTCGAAGGAAGGACTGAAAGAAAGATGAGAGGGAGTGAAATTAACATGCAGGAGTGTTTTGTCTCTTCTGCTGGGCATTTTCACTTATATTACATCATCCTCTCGGCAATCCTATTTCCCATGGCAATAATATATACTGGCTTACAATAAGGCTGCAAACTTCATAATAACATTTCATATAGTGAAATCACCAGGGTGTCTTGCCTCATAAACCTGGTTTGCGGTACAGCCAAGTTCTCTGGCTGTAAAGCCAATGTGTTTTTAAGACACCATTTTTTTTTGAGGGTCATCTTGCCCCATCAGTCTTGTTTATTTCTGAAAATAGTCTAAGGTGACTGTCAGCTATTATAGAAGGTAATTCTTTCAATGAAATTAATGCAGATGAAATTGTCTTCATAATATTATACATTTATCTTCACATCATTATGATGCATGACAGTTTAAAAAATTATAAATTGAATACATCTTTTTAAAATCTTGTGGAAGATCAAAAATGTGATTTTAAAAGTTATAAAAGTGTCACTCATGTTTTAAGATTAATTCATTTATATACTAGCATTTAGAAATTATTTAGCTAGTAGACTTCCCTGAAATGAGCTAGGATGTTTTCATAGTTTGTGACAAAGAACAGGAGACAAAGATAGTAAAATTTACACTAACTTATGTGATATGTATTACATATGTTATTCTTTTTCAGGGATTTAAAAATCCCAGAAAATATAAATTGTTCATAACCTACCTTTTACTTATTTTGAAATATGAGACAAACAGTTGTTTTCTTCAGGGGAGGATTACATGAGACAGCCTTTGCTTTGTTTGAAAACCCTTTACTTGCAAATTTTGTGTTAATTATTAGCAATATATTTCAGCATGATATTTTTCCATATTCTCAGATACAATATACATTTAGTTCTCAATCATTAAGTACGTCACTAAATTTAAAATATTTAAAATAAAACTGTATGTTTGCATGTGCTTTCAGTCTATACATGTACATCAAAGGATTCACATCCCATATGTTATGACCATGTTGATAACGTAATGTTAAATTACTGTATTTATCCAACAAACTTTAACTTAGTATTATTATATGCCAATTACTAGATTCATTCCAGAGGTCATAAAAATGAATGAGGTAGTTCTTGCTATCTGGAGAAAAAAAGTGGAAAAAGATAGCACCAATACAAATAAAATTACACATTTTGATACATGATAAATGACATGAAAAAAATTGCTAGTTTTTTCAGATACAACTAGTTTATTCTCTGTTCTGACATGTGTGTGTAGCTTTCATTTTTTAAATGTCTAGGTTTGAATGAAAATTTATATATCAGTAATTGTAATTAATGTTTAAATAGCCTTTTATTAGTGGGATCAATCTCAGTCACAATATATAACAAAGATATCTGTCTGAAAGTATGCACTATGAAAGATAGAGACATTTATTGAAGAAGATACAAAAAAACAATTGCAGATAACACAATGATGCCTCAGTCCCCTTCAAAGTGGGCACCTTGGGACCTCACACAGTTCTCTGAATTTATTGATTGCAGCCTGTACACATTCAACATTCTCAAGCATTCAGCTTGTCAGGACTTCTGGAATGTGGGTCACTTTTAGTAGATTCTTGGCCATCTTTGAAGCATTTATGCCACTTGTATTTGCACTGCACTCATTGCACCATCTCAAAAAGCCTTCTGAATCATCCAATAGTTTCCATGGAGGAATGTTCAAGCTTAACTCAAAATTTCAAGTAGATTCACTGTGTTACTTGTTCATTTTAAAGTTACATAGGACACATGCTCATTCAATGGCTTCCACCACCCCCACTGACTAGTACAGTGAAGTCATCATTATTCATGCATGTACATTCCAGTCCACTCTCCTTGGCTGCCAGGTTACACTGATGATGCACAAACCATTCTGGTTATGATAACAATGGGTGGAACTTTCCAGGACCAATCTTGTATTTTTGTTGATGTAGTATTGTCTTCTGCTTGCCAATACCCTTTATAAGAGTTCAATCTTAAGTGAAATGAATGCCAAGGGTGTTTCTTTGTGTAATCTTATAAGATGTCCATAACAATGTCGTATTAGCTTTCCCTGTCCCTTTCTGTATCGTTTAGATTATTTTGGTTTCAAATTTGGCATATTTAGCTATAAAATTATTTTTGGAGGGGGTTACTTTTTGAGAATGTTATCTATGTGTTACTATTATTAAAAATAAAACTCCCACAAAATATGTGGGAGTAATATTTAATAGCTATAGATCCCTAAAGAGTTATCAATTTCATCCAGATTTTCAAAAAATGAACATTAAGTTAGAAAACTAATTTTTGAGTTTAAAATTCCTCTCATGATGGTAATTTAATTCTCCTTATTTTAGATTTTGTGTATGTCCGATTGCCTTTTTCTTAATCAGGTTAGTTATTTGCATAAATACAGTTTGTTATTTATGATTTCTCAATGCAGTCTTTTGTAGTCATAAAATACATATTTTATATTCATAATATATATCATATGTAATATTTACTATAACATATATTATGTACTATTTTAATGTTATTCACATCTTTGTTCAGAGCACTGCTCTGTCATCTGGTTTTTCCTTTAAATATACAAAAATTCAAAGGTGTCATAAGTCAAGCCACTGACTTCCCCGCCACGGAGCAACAGCTGCCTCACTCGATTCCAGGTGGCAGTAGGAGGGTAACAAAGCTTCACTTTGATACATTTAGGTACCAGAAAATCCATAATGTAATTCAGCAGTAATATATAGGAAGTGATAATTCCAAATAAGACACTAAAAGAAAAACTTGCCTTGGGAAATTTAAGCCACATTTCAGTTTTAAAAACTCAGATGAAATGTGACTCATTATATCATGAATTTCTTTTTAATTTTAGTTGTGGTTATTCCTCCACTGCCTTTCATAATTTATGGAATTAACTAGGACAAATAACAATTTTGATAATTTGTTTTTCTTAGTCATCAGCATTCATTCCATCACTATAAACTCCCACTTCTATTATTTCATATACCTTAGAGTAAATACACATGACTGCCGCCAATGTCATTACCCTCATATAAGTCACTATTATTTCTGGCCCGGGTAGTTGCAATAGATCCTTAATTTATATACCTAAATTCACATTTTTATTTCTCAAAACATTTGCACAGTAACTAGTATGATCTTTATAAACATAGATCTGATGTAATTTCACTTAAAATTAAAATATCTCCATAATAAAACTCCTAGAAAATAACAAATAAGAAAACCTAGATGACCTTGTGTATGACCATGCCTTTTTAGTTACAACACAGAAGGTGCAGTCAGTGGAAGGCATAACTTACAAGCTAGACTTCACTAACATGAAAAACTTTGCTCTGCAACAGTCAATATCAAGAGAATGAGAAGAAAGCCTGCAGACTGGGAAAAATATTTACAAAAGGTGCATCTGATAAAGAACTGTTATCCAAAATATATAAAGAATTCTTTAAATTGCAGCATAAGAAAATAAACAACATAATTTGAAAAATGAGCCAGTGACCTTGATAGGTGCCTCATTAAAGAAGATATGCAGATGGCAAGTAAGCACATGATGAGATGCTCTACGCCATACAGCATCAAGGAAACACGAATTAAAATAGCAGTGAGAGACCACAACATACCTATTAGAATGGTGAAAATCTGAAACACTGACACCACCAAATGCTGGTGAGGATGTGAAGCAACAGAAACTCATCCATTGCTGGTGGTGATGCAAATGATTCAGCCACTTTGGAAGATAGTTTAGATGTTTCTTGCAAAACTAAACACATACCATTTGATCCAGCAATCATGCTCTTTAGTAATTAATTACCCAAAGGAGTTGAAATTACATCCACACAAAAGCCTGCACATAGATGCTTATAGCAACTTTATTCATAACTACCAATGTCTGAAACCAACCAAGATGACCTTCAGTGGGTGAGTGGGTAGATCAACTGTTGTACATCCAGACAATGGGATATTATTTAGTGCTAAAAAAATGAGTTTTTGAGCCATGAAAAGACATGGAGGAAACTGAAACTCACATTACTTGGTGAAAGATGTTAATCTGAAAATGTTACATACTTTGATTACAACTATATGACATTCCAAAAAAGACAAAATTATTGAGACAGCAAACATCCATACAGTGATTGTTAGGGGCCGGTGGGGTGTAGAGATGACCAGGGGGAACACAGAGGGTTTTTAAGGCAGTGAAAATAATTTGTATGAAACTGTAATGATGGATATATACTATTATGCATCTGTCCCAAACCATGATTTATACAGCACCAACAATGAACTGTAATGTAAACTTTAAATTCTGGGTGATTATGGTGTGCAATTAGGTTCTTCAATTGTAGTAACTGCCCCACTCCGGTAGAGGATGTTGACTGTGGAGGGATGCTATGCATGTGCAGGAGAAGGGTGTATATGGAGAATCTCTGTACCTTCCTCTCTATCTTGCTGTGAGTCTAAAATTTAATGCTAAAAAACGAAGTCAAGAACAATCTCGATAGCTTTCCATCTCTTCAAAGTTAATCTGAAATCATTAACATGAACTATAAGTCCTTTGGTGAGCAAAATTCCACCTGCGTATCTAATATCATCTTGCTCCACCTTCGGTCTCACTCAGTGCAGTCATTTTATCAATGTTTTATGTGCGCTAAGCTCTTTTTCCATCTGCGAACCTTGTGTGTGTGGTTCATTTTGCCTAGTCATCTTTACCTATTTCTCCTTTACCAGGTATCAATTTTATATCATTTTTCCCAGAGAGGTAGATTGTAACCATGCAGTCTATAACATCATCTTTTTCTTACATATAAGTTGTGATTTCATATTTAGTGATTTATTTATGTCTTCACTGTACTAATTGCTTTAGTTGACAAGATCTATGTCTGTTTGTCCACCAGTGTACGTACTGCATGTCCTACTTTAATAATTAGCCTAGAGTCACTCAAAAATAATACTTTTGGCTTCCTGATTGAATATTAATTTACTGTCAGTAAATTTCTTTCAAATAATTATCTTGTCCTTATAGCAATCATGGCTAGCAGGTTATTAATACTTATATGTTGTAGATACAAAAAAAAAACAAATATTAAAAAGCATCCTAAATCCCAAAGTAATACAAATTCAGATGGTAAAACAAATTTAAATCCTCATTTTCTACTAACATCAGTGGTATTTATTTATATCCTTTTGAAAATCTATTAAATTGGACAAATTAAGATGTCATGGCACTCAACATTTGAGCTGTCTATAAAAAGCATTATATTTTTAAGATTAACAGATTTTAATTTTTAGCCTGAGTGGCATAAGATTTTTTAAAATTCTTCAGCTTTTTGCTGTTTATTTATTAATTATACTGTGATCTACTTCATAATTATTTTGACATAAAGTCTTGAAGCTGTACAAAAGATTTAAATGTGTAGAGTTTTGCAAATAAAGTAAAAATATGGAAAATAGGATAACAAGATAATGTTTGTAGGATGCATATCAAGTTTAATATGAAAAATGTATATGAGAAGTGACTTGAAGATTAAAACACAATTCACAAGACATATAGCACAGGATTATGAGAGAAATGGCTCTCCTGGGTCACCACAGAGAGGATACCCTGTCAATTAATGAGTGACATCCTCAGCAACAGTCTGCAGAAAATACAATAATGAGTTTCATGGGGAATGTATATTTGGTGCCTGTCAATAAAGGCTGATGGAATGAAAGCAAAATTAGTTCTATGTGGAACAAAAGTGATGTAGTCCCAATAAACTCTCTGATGCTGAGCACCCACTGGGGTTTTAGTTAAATCATCTTATTTGAACAAACGTAGAATGGCAAGTTAAATACAAACACATGATGACCTTTCTAACTGCATTATCCCAAGCAATAGGTCTCTTTTCTGAGAACAAATCTCAAGCATCCAAGTTAAATAGTTATTACTGCTTTCAAGTTAATGTTTTTTGTGTCCTGAATGTAATATAGTGAGAGACAAGAACAGCATATAATATAGCGAGAGACAAGAAGAGCAATTTCCCAGAGGAGCTTCATATGGTAAACATAAGGCTATCATGGAGGCAGCCATACCATGGCTCCTTATTCAATTTTAAGATGTTAAAGGGATTCCTTCATGGGTGTTTTTTAGCCTTCGTATGACTATTAATAGCTTGCCATATTTAATTTATATCTGATAAACTATAGTTCTAAAAGTTTATTTGAAATACAAGTGCTTTTATTTAACATTAATATTGTGTTATATGTGATGGCCATTGGATTTTCAGAAAGAAAGTTTTATTGTATTGCAAGGTCAAAACTATCGTATTTAATCTGGACCAATATAGTCTCATTTTTTTCCTGAATTCTCAAATTTTGTTAGGAGAACACCACAATATATAAAGCAACTGAATTCATAATCACTGTTTCAAGTCAAATAGAATTTTACTAAGTGATTAACTTGAGAAATCCTGACTGGAATAGAGAATTTAATAGATAATATTAGATGACATCATGTACTATCTGGGAAACTAGAAATTAAATGACTCAGCATGTTCATAGGTCTTGCGTCAAGGCTTTAGAAGTTTATGGTCGCCTGTGTACCAAGAAGGAGACAAAAAGAGAAAGGCAGAACAGTTCTTTACAATACTATCACCCAAAACAATGCATAATATCATTGGGTAGTTATTTACTGACGATAAATGTTAAAAACTCTGATTTATGCTTCCTAATTCAGGTTGACAAAAATTTTACTTTAGTTTTATATATTACCTCCTAGAGTTAGATTGCTAGAATGTGAGGTGTTTGGTTGGAATAAAAGACAAACAAACATCCCACAATTATTACAATACAGAGTGAAAGCTGTTTCTGATAAAAATTATAGATTTTTAAGAAAATTTGGCTAAAAGTTGTCACAATGGATTAAATGTGCTTTATGTTCCCCAGTTTCAATGGATAGTTTTATAATTTATTGAATAGACCACCAACCTCATTCCCTTCCTCCTTACAACTGGAATTTTTTGTTGTTTCCATGTGTAGTGAAATAATGACAAAGCTGATCAGAATAAGCTACTCCAAAAAGAGAACTAACCTAACAGCTCACTTTCTTTCAACAGACAAACTACATATAACAGAGTGTGCAGTGGTTTAGTCACTAAGAAATTCAAGGGAGAGTTTGAAGAATGTGGGCAAATCCAGGGTGCTGTGTAGCTGAGCTGAGATGCTACCTGACTGTTTAAGGATTCCCAGGGATGCAGCATCTCTTGGTCACTGGGTGGATCTTGACACTGGGGAAGATTTTAGCTAATGCCACGTGGAGAGGTGGAAAACACCAAACTGACTTGGGGAATGTGCACAGGAATCAAGAGGCAGGAAAATAGTAAACATTGCTGAGAGCATCTGCCTCAGGAAGGACTTGAACTCCCAGAGCACCACTCCAGGGCTCACATGGCTGACATGATCCTCCCTGTTCTCTTTGGCACAGTAAGTGGCAGCATCTCCACCACCTAAGATAGGGGTGCAACTCCCAGAAGTGGCTTTCACCACCTTACTTTGGTCCCTTTGGGCAAAAGCTTCCCATTCAAATGCATCCACAGATCCAGTCCACGCAATATGGTTGGCCCTAGCAACAGCCTCAGCATACTTATTGCTACTCTCGGGACCACAGTCCAAGCCCATCTCACCAGCAGGTATGCTGCAGGGCCCAGTGACTTGGCCAGTCTTGGCATTGTCATCAAACTTGTCATCAACAACAGAGTCAACAGGCAAGGTAATCTTCACTCCATCTTCTCAGCTTTGGATATCAGGTCTGTGAGGACATTGGCTCCACTTTCAACAAACACAGAAGTGCCAATCTCCATGTTGTTTTGAGCACTTAAGGAAAGTAAACACCATCCCACCATCAATAATGATCTCAGTGACTTTGCCCGGCATATTAGTGGTCAACCAGATCTAGTCTGTGACTTTGCTCCCCCCATAATAGCCAGGAAGGTTTGCTCTGGGCTCTCCAAGGCCATAGTTCAGCTCCTTCTTCATCAAAACATCTCTAGCTTTCTGTAGCAGACTGACTCTTACCATGGAGCTATGGGTCTGGTGAGCAGTGCCAAAAGCATCATGCACATGGACATTCCCTAGCTTAAAAAATGACACTCAGAAAGCTTCTATTTTATCTGGCTGGGCTTCAACCTTGTTCCCAGAAGCATCTTTTCCTTTCCATTCTTCCTCCACAGGAAAATGAAGGTTCTCCAGCAGGATGACAAGCCCAGTGGCTGGCTCAGTGCAAGCTTTCTCCACTTCAAGGGCCGCACAGCTCTTCAAGGATAAAAAACATCCTTGCCCAGCAGAGATTTGAGTTCAGCAGCAATTGACTCCACAGAGTACTTGTCAGGTATGGGGACACTGTCAGGCTGGCCCAGGTGGCTCATGAGAACTGACTCAGCTGCCGTGTCCAAGTAGAATTTGATGCTTAGGATAGAGCCTTGATCCTCTGGTTCTGTTATCTTGTTATTCTTCATAGGTACATGGAAGTCCACTCTCACAACAACCCCCTTCCTTTTTGCACTCAGCTTGACCAGAGGCAATTGGTTACATAGTGACAGCTTGGCAATGCAGCAGCGGGGACAGGTGAGGGGTAGGGAGGGCGGGTCTCAAACAGCAGCAAGACAGCAGCCTATGCTGGATTGCATGTGGTTTAAATTGAATGCTTTATAAGCCTTTAATAAAGCCATGAATAAAAAGCATTTAAGGAACAAGGAAACTAAGCTAAAGTTAATTTTAGCTTTCCTCATAATTTTAAATAATTGTTTCCTAAAATGAGAGCTGTTGAACCAGTAAGGCATTTCTGATGTCTTGTTCAAATGACAAATAAAAATGTTTTTAAATGAATTTGGAAACAATGTCAAACAATGAAGAACACTTCTTGTAATTCTAAAGTTAACAAAGAAGAAAAATTATTTCCGCAGCATATGGTAGAAATAGATTTTTTTCCACAGAAGAAAAAAATAAATGATTGACAATAGATTCAATTTATAAACATATGCATGGCAAATGTGTGATAACTCAGTAATTAAATTGTAGACAATAGCACGTTCCCAAGTGTAAGGTGGCATATAATGTTATCAACAGCTCGGTGAAATCATTCAACTTGACACATCATCAAGAAATGAGAAAATAGGTATGGATAAATTAATTTTTCAAGCTGTATAAACAGAGAATAAGGAGCAAAATAAGAGAATATAAATATTCAATAATTACTGATGTTTTTTATTAACTGTTCTTTCTAAAAATGGTAAGTAAATGAAGAACAATATCATAATAACATTTTTTCAGGTTATTTATTATTGGGAGAATACTTTCATGGCTAGAACATTAATTTGTTTAATTAGCCAAGATTACTAAAAGGAGGTTTCATACTGGATCTAAACTGGATTTGCTTATTGATTCTACCATCAATTATCAGAGAAAACTAAAAGCAAGTTACTTAAATGTCTCTGAACTACATGTATTATTTTCTCATCTTAATATGGACACATCATCAAACACAGACATGGAGTTATTGTATGAATTAAAACATCACATATTAAAAAGTTTGTTACATACTGGTTACTCAGTAATTTTTAATTCCATCTTTCTCCATTTCTACCTATACAAATAATCCAATGAAATAATTAAGTTTTACTATAAAAATAAAACTTATTTGTTTAGTCTATCCACTCTGGGCTAGTTTCTGTGCATAATTACATTAGTAGGTCGCTGATAAAATCAAAGTAAAAGAAACAGACAACAACAACAAAATGAGAAGTAGTTCTTATTTGAGCATCATTCATTTACACGTTATCTGAAGCCTGGAACTTTCAACCCCTAGTTTTTTTTTGTCACAGTAATTTTTTTCAATCCTTTGAAGTCATTCTAGTTAAATTTGTAGTTAATGGGCTTCTTTAAGCTGGAATCTTGGGAAAAAGTAAAATTAGATCTGAATCACAGTGTCACAGTGTGTGGTGACACACGCAAAGGTACAAGTACATATTGAAACACAAAATTTATACTATTTATACTATAACTGTTACACATTTTACAGTGAACCTAATCTCATCATTAGATGCTATATTTACTCTCCACATGAATGGGCTTCTTAGTTTTCACACATACACTTAACCAGCTGGTAGTCTTTTGATGTATACAAAATACAGGTAACTCCTGCATTAATAATTTCTCATGTACAAATACTTTGGCTTAAATAATTTTGCTTATTACACATCCCTTTAAACTTTATTTATGTTTCTGTATATGTAGGAATTGTCTTTTTTTCCCTACTGGTAAGTGGAGGCCACTCCTTATTAATCTAGCACACAAAACAGATAGTTTTATCGACTGAGTTTCTTCATCACATTAATTCACACTGGCTATGTTTACTTTCCCTCTTTTTTGCTGACTCCAAATTCATCAGCGAACCCTGTGCCTGTGTCTTTGAAACACACACAGACACTTCCCACTCTCACCATCCACACTATTAACACCTTGGTCCAAATCACCATCATCACTGTCTCCTGACTGCATTCCTTGTTACTGCCCTTGCTTAGACTTCTGTTTTCTGTCTTCCACATCACGGTCCAAGTAATCCTTTTACAATGTGACTCCTATCACTTTTCTGCTTAAAATACTTTAAACGACTTCCCTTTCTCTCTCTCTTTTTTCTGAATCACAGTCTAACTTTTTACCAGTTGCAGCTGTATGTAGTTCCTACTTTTGGACAAATACTTTTGATTCATGTCCTCCCCAGTTGATGAAATGAGAAAATCTATGAAATTACATTTCTTTTACTTTTAACAAAATCATTAAAAAAGAATCCAGTGTTATTAGTGAGAGGAAACAAAATAAGCAAGTAAAACTAGTAGTTAATTCTATAGTATATTCTCAATTCACCAGAATGAAAATTAACATCAAATATAGATCATACCATGTCATTCTTCTTAGTCAAAGGACTAGTGAATATTAAAAATTATATCTTTTAAGTTTCAATTAAGACTTCTGAGCTTCATTTTTTTTTACTTAAGACAATAATTTCTAAATTATTTTAAATTTTTGCATAGGCTAATGTATCTAAAATCTTTCAGATTAAACCCTATATTTACCACTACTAAAAGTAGACCAATTTTATGTTTTTACTAATATCAGGAGCAGAAAGATGGAGTAAAAATAATTTTAAAATGACATTTTATTCTTTATTTTATGGAATAACATAGGAGAGAGAACTAGAATTCAGTTCCTCTGTGAAAGAATAAACATGGATTTTTAAATATAATCAATTTGTGCTTCCAAAAAAATAAGCTACAAATTTGGAGTTTATATGTAAGGGGGTGTGTTTTTCAATATTATGGATAAAACTCATGTCATATCAACTAATTCAAAATAAGTATTGATATTATTATATGTGAGGAAATAATTGAATATAAATATATCTTGATGTTCATGCATAGCAGCAAAAAGAACATTAAAGAAAATATGAAGATAAACATGTTCTCATTTGTGTAAATTCAAAGTGCTAATAGAACAGTGTTTTCCAAGTACAGAGGCTCTGTCCATTTTTGGTTAGAATTGTTTTTGCAACTCAAGCCCCTTTGTCTGCCGCTGTTGAAATGCATCCTGTCAAAGAATTCTCCTATGAAAGTGGCTCATTAAATATTCATATTCTTGCACCATAGGATTTTTCTATTTGCATTTCATTAAACCACATGTTCAAATAAAACCCCCTATGCCAGTAATCTGAATATTCTCACCTTCGTATTTTCTTTAGCACACATGGGAAGGTGGGAGATTTGGAAAAGCAATGCTGTTGCTTATAGAAACTGTATCTCATTCCTGATTCTCTCAATGGCTCTAAATTCGTTCTGACATGCAAATCCCTGAGGTTAAAGTCTTATTTAAAGTTCACATTTGAGTTTATAATGATTCTGCTTCTGTGCTTATGTAGATTTAATAAGAGTGTGAAATAAAATGCACCAAGCATTTTCTTTACCTTATAAATACTGTTCTTATAACAAATGGTGTAGCACCTGTGAATTGATAATAAAGTCATCTTGGGATTTGGGAAAGAATTCACAGGCACATAGTTGAAGGACTTAAATCATCAACCTAACTTATATGGGACCCTCCAAATGTTGTGTTCCAAAAAGGTGAATTTCCAGCTGAGCCTGTAATGTCAGTTTAGGATCAATGAGTATATTGTGAGGTTTAAATATTTGACCAGTCAGAAATAAGACTGACCTAACAATTTGCTGAGTGTGGATTCAAATCAAACTGCCAAGCTATGACAGTTATGGATAATAGTTTTGTTGAATAAATGCTCAGTTGGAAAAGAGACAATGTTAACCAATCTATGTTTAGACTTTCTTCATTGTACATTTTTTCACTTCAGTTCAATAGCTGAACCTTAATTACATTAATGTGTGTCTCTTTGTACATTCTCTGAGGTAGGTCATTCTGTCATTGTTTTAAGATATTCCTGAGAAGAGGAAACGTTAGTGTTTTCCATGCCAGACGCACTCTCCACAATCTTAAAAAAATTGTTCTGCTTCCTCTCTCTTAACAGCCTTTGTTTTAAAGATCTTTCATGACAAAACAACCTCTAACATCATAAGGAATTTGTAGTCTTCTTTCCTTCCAACCTTTCTTTCACCTTTTCCCTCCTCCCTCCCTCCCTCCCTCCCTTCCTTCCATCTGTCCCTCCCAAGATTTTGAATTATGGTGCATTAGGCACAGGGCCAGGTACTAACAACAAAGCTTTGAATAATAAACAATTTCTGTTTTCAAGATTTTAGCCTTCACCCTGTTCCTTATATTTTTGGAAGATTCATCACCCACATGAAAGTATCTACTGTAGTCCTGGTTCCTGCTTTCTTGGTCACTTCAAGCCTAATCACTTTTCTTGCCAATTCATTCCACTTTACTTTTTATTCCTACTATCCACCTCCTTGTTTAGACTATCACCATTTGCTTAATTCTTCCAAGTTCATCTCAGTTACTTCTTCTCCATAAAAAATGGTTGAATTTCAACTCTTAAACCCTGAAGCATTTTCTATTTTATCATAAAATGCATACCCAGATTAAACAAATAATTATTAAGTGTTTACTTTGTACCACTCAATTGTTTACTTTCATTATTAGCTTCTATGCTCATCGTGAACTTCTCATATGCAGATTTGCCTAAATGCCCCTTAAGTCTGCAGTTCTGTCTTGCAGAGGCTCCTCCTAACTATTCAGTTAATATTTCCTGACATAAATTTATCTTGTTTAAAGCAATGCTAGTGGTGTTATTATAGCATCATCCATTAAGTTATTCATATGCCTAGAATAGTCCAAATTATTCTAAAACAAGATTTTATCACTTGCATCAAGCAAAATAAACAACTAACATCCTATTGAAAGAATCAATATTACCTTTGTCTCATATATCTCGTACTCATATAACGAAATGAATATAGTTATATAAATATAAAAGTACTCATATAAATAAATGAATATAGTGGTATAGTTATCATAGTAATTTATAGTCACCAAGAATGGCGGCATTATAATGCTGAGAAGAACAATATTTGATTGTTAAATTTCTGCTGTCAAATGTGCCAGATCAATGAACATTGGCTATGACAGAGTGCTAAGGCCCCGAGTAACCTTTGTCCCTCCCATGATTCTGTAGAACATCCAAGTCTATGACAAAAGTCTCACTAACCTTAACCTTCCCTTTGCCTCTTAAAGCTCTCCGTGGAGATGACTGTACCTTGTCACTTGTGGAAATCAAAAGTCTCCTTTCTTCTGTTGATCAAAGTAGGTATATTAAACTACTCACAATGAAAATTAATAAACTATTTTAAAAGTATATTTCTAAGAAAGGAAAGAGCTACAATCAAAGTTCAGAAAATGCAAACTAGATACTCTTAAATTGCTACTTCAATAAGACATAATACTTAAAAATTTGACAACCTAAAGAAGTATAACATACTTCTCTTGTAAAAGTCCTAAGAAATGGGTTGCTTCCAATGAAACAAAAAGTTTCATTTCTAACATAAGAAAGAAGCATAAAGAAAACAATATTGCTGGATCTAAGTCTTTTGTTATGGTATACTTTTTTATGTTTATATGCACATTTAATTTTTACATATTTAAATTTATTGTTGTTCATATGTTACAAGTAGGCTCATTTTTTGCTCTATACATTTACATTTCATTTTCTTATACAGTGAATAATTGAATAATTTGTCCATGACCATACAACAGAAAATTTCTATACGCGGCATGTACTTTAAAGCACCTACATCAAGGCTTTCAGCATGGACTGTCACAAGCAAAATGAAGCCAGTCTCATTCAGCCATTCCTGGTGGGCACAGGACCAAGGCTCTGCCCTGTGCTCTGGTTCCTTTGGCTGGAATCCCAGATACTGCTATTTTTTAAATTGTCAAAACAATGAGGCTTTGCTAAAACAGTTGAAGGGGTAGAGGAGAAAAAGCTGTATAACCTTTTGTCATGTGAGGTAGCTCACAAGAGAGGTGGGATGTTAGCTACCTAGATATAAAAATAAATCTACAGCTCTGGCTGGCGTAGCTCAGTGGATTGAGCGTGGACTGCGAACCAAAGCATCTCAGGTTTGATTCCCAGTCAAGGCACATGCCTGGGTTGCAGGCCAAGGCCCCCAGCAACCGCACATTGATGTTTCTCTCTCTCTCTCTCTTTCTCCCTCCTTTCCCTCTCTAAAATTAAATAAATAAAATCTTTTTAAAAAATCTTTAAAAAATAAATAAATCTAAATTAATAGGGTTCATTAACTTATAGCATTGCATTGTTCAAATGAGAAAATCTAGCTTGAGATATAAGTAACTGATTATTACTTATTTATTCATTCATTGGTTGCTCCCTGTATGTGCTCTGACCAGAGACAGAGCCTACAACCTTGGTATATCAGACTGGCATGCCAACCAATTGAGCTACTTGGCCAGGGCCCCAGACACATTTTTTACAAGATTAATGGCAAACTTCACACTATAAGGTTTGATGGAGTACTGATGTGCCCCTTTTTAAGCATAAAATCTATTTCACTTGGTCTCCTCTTTCCTACACAAGCTGCCCAGCTTTAAAATAAAAAGAAAGAAAGAAACAAAGCCCACTTCTAAGAAAAAAGTACTCAGCACAGCAACTTAGATATAAAACAGACTTGAAAACTAACTGAATTTTAAATAACCATGATTAATATATTAAAGGCTCAAATAGAAAAGATGGGCAGCATGAAAGGTGAGATGAATAATTTAAGCAGAGAGATGAAAACTATAAGACTAACCCTAACAAAAGCAAAAAAGGGAAACCACAGTATGAGATAAAGGAGATCTTCAATGACTGTAGTTGGCTTGACCAGATTAAGAGAGAATCAGTCAATTTCAAGAAAGAACCCAGGACAAGAGAGAAAGAATGAGGCAGAAATATTTGAAATATTATAGTAAATGCCAAAATTATGCCAAAATTAATGACAAAGAATTCTCACAAATCAAATCAGCTCAAGAACACTAAGAAAGAAGAAGAACAACAAAATATACCAATGTATGTCATACGCATTTTGGTTTCCACAAGAGGAACAAAACCTTAAAGGTGCACAAGGAAAAAATTCACATGGCTGGTTGATATTCTTATAATATAAGGCCCTCAGAATTTTATGGGGATTTCTCCACACAATCCTTAATGAGCTCTGCTTGAAAAAACACTATAGAAATACAAATATGTTACATATTATATATATAAAACAAATATATATGCAAATTTGTTATATATAAAATAAACATATATAGCAAATATATACAAATATATATAGTGCAAATATTTAGATATATTTGTATTTCTTCCTATATATGAGAATATATAGAATTTGTTATATGTAAAGTAAATATATAACAGATATATATATATACAATATATAATACACCTATATTTTATATATACATAATATTTGTATTCCTTCCTGTGCAGGCTCTGGTGAACATGGGCATTTGAATTATCATTGCTTTCTAAGAGTCATCACCGTAGTGATATCTCCCCTCTATGTGAAAATGAATAACAGTGAAAATCTCCTTTCTCTTTCTGTGAACAAATGTTACTTATGAACTGCAAAAGTCACAATCTGAGGTGAGAAGTGCAGTAAAATAACAAGATTCTTGAGGAAACCTATAAGAAGAAGAAATTTCATCTTTTTAGGAGCTGTCATTATCCCTTTACTCCATAGCGATCCCAACCACAGTCTCGGCAGCCCCTGCAAACTGGCTCTCACACACAGAGTATTGTTAGTGGGTAGGAACTTGCCTGACACTTTTTTATGCTTTGAGCTATCTTGCAGAGCATTGACTTAAGATATATTGAGCAAAATGGCTGTAAGGTGCCTTCAACTGAAAGGTGTTAGCTACATAAGGGATGACTTTTCTTATGCATTTATTTTAAAGGCATATTTACCAGAGGACTTTACAAATAAATACATGTCAATTTTGTCTGCTTACATTTGATACTATGGCAGTCAGGAGAAACAAGTATACCCTTATGAAAGCATTGCAAAATTTTACCACGTCTTTAGATTTGACACAGTACAAGTAATAATAAATACATAAGGCAGCTTAATGGATTAATATTTATTCATGGTGAAATGTACCTAACTCAGAAGCATGTACACACAGCCAGAAATATATAAACATTCATTTAATTATTGTCTTTCTGGTTACGTTACTTTTGTTCATGTTGGGTTGTTTGGAGATGGGGTAGAGAGCCCACCTGAGAAATTCTTTTTATTCTTTCCTGCTGGGTTTTTATCTAGAGCACAAAATGATCATGCTAGCTATCATTTATTATTTTAAGATTTTATTTACTTATTTATTTACTTATGTATGTATGTATTTATTTATTTATTTTTAGAGAGAGGGAGAGGAAGGGAGAAAGAGAGGGAGAGTAACAATGTGTGATTGCCTCTCGCATGCCCCCCACCAGGGGCCTGGCCCACAACCCAGGCATGTGCCCTGACTGGGAATGGAACCCATGACCCCTTGGATCACAGGCCAACAGCACTCAATCCACTGAGCCACATCAGCCAGGTGTTATTTTAATTAGTACACAATTAGACAGCTAGTGGCTAATAGAAAAAGGAAAGAAAAAATGTTGAATTTTAAATGAGAAATGTGCGTAAGTTAATTTTCAAAGGCCCTACTAAAAGTTCTTTTGAAAATAAATTAGAGATTCACTGACTTTCTATGAGAAAACAGTGAAGGTTTCAATTACATGGACAACTCAATACACACATACACTCCATCTTAAATGTCCCCACATGAAAACACATGAAATGAGTTTTTCTGACTTATTTCACTAAAAGTGCACTTCAGCCTTACCCTTCATGCTGTTATTCTCCATGGTGCTATCCTCTAGGCGTACTCCTTACTGACTCTCAGGCTTCATTCGTGACCTTCTCCCAACCTTCACCTTGCTAGTGTTAACAAAAAAGGCGTTTCTTAACAGAAGCATTGTCTGACTTTCATCTCGCTTTCTGATTTAAATTATGCAACTGCCCTCCTCCTTTGTATCATGGTTGACCATGACTTATTCACCTGCCTATTTCTGAACACCAGTATCCCTGTCTAGATTGTGAGTTCCAACCTGATACAATTATCATGCACTTGGTCAGCCGTGTTCTGGGGTTAGCGCAGCTGGGTCTGGTAGAGATTCTGGCACACAGAGTCATGTACTCCTTGAGCACACTATCCTGCTCCTTGCCTAATCTCCTCATGGTGGGAAAGAGAATCAGGCCCAAACACGGGCCTCCTTGCTTTCTCACTTTCTAACCAAACTATTGGCAGTTATTGTCAGCTCCACCTTAAACTATACTCTACCTTAAAATATTCACTATATTTTACCCACTTGTTCATTTTGTTGATTAGGTCCAGAGACTTGGAAATAAAGAACAAATGGACAGTGAGCAGAGGAGAAGGGGAAGGCGGGTAACTGGGGAAAGAAGAAAAAGGGGCCAGCAAAGAAACAGGAATAGATAGCTCATGGACACGGACAAAGAGAGTGGATGGACTGTGGGCATGGGGCTTGGGGTAGGGGGTTTGGGGTAGGGGTGATCAATGGGGAGAAAGCAGGACAGCTGAAACTGGACAACAATAAATAAATTTTAAAATTTAAACACACACACAAAATATGCACTATAAATGATACATTTGAGTTCTTTTCACTCCTTTACTGCTAACCATGCTGATCCAGCCCTTTATCACCAAGTGCCTAGGGTTACTGAAGTTGTCATCTCAATGGTCTGCTTTCCTCTGGCTCCCAATCACTAAAATTTTTCTTAGAAATCACAGTGATCCTCTAAAAATATAAAAATGGCCACGTCGCTCCTCTCCTCCAATTTCTCCAGTGTGCCCCGATCACACTGGAGATGAAAATCACTCTCAGGGATCTGCTTCCTATTCCAGTTCCTGTCTCACAGCTCCTGCTATTGCACGCCCACCCCAATGATCTTCTCAGACTGACCAAGGGACACCCACCGCAGGGCCATTGCAGGTGCCGTTCCAGGTGCTGTGACCCATGACTCATGTGGGCATCAGGTCTGTGTTTCAACCTAACTCCATCAGAGAAATCACGATTGTCCATCCTTTCCAAAGAAGCTCCTTTGCACGATCATCGCTTCCCAGCGTTATTGAGATATTGATATATCACATGCTTCATTTGTTTTTGTTTCATGCAATTTCATTTTCTCTACCATCAAGTGTTTATTGTTTTGTTTTGCCTCTTTTCAATAGAATATAAGCTTTTAAGAGTAGCAACATTTGTTTTGTTCTATTTTCATTCACACAAAATTTCTAAGCAACCATAAGGTTCTTAGTGAATGCTGTGTAATGAAGAAATAAATGCCCAAAAACAGTTCTTTGAAATATGAATGAATACATTATTGAAATAATGACTGCACGAATGATTCAACAAACAAATCAGGTGGTCCAAGCTGTCATTCTCTTTGGCAGGCAATGTGCTCCGACCAAGGAAAAACAGACTTCCAAGTTGAATGTTCAAGTCTATTAAAGATGCATGTGTGAATCAAGTTTTATTCATATGTCCTTAATATTTACATGTTATATTAGTCCATATTATTTTTTATGGTATCACCTATCTTCCTCATTAAAAAAAGACCCTGAATTTTTATAGGCCACATGTCCTGCCCAATGTCTTTTCCAAGCATACAAGATCCTCTATAATCTGGCTATAATCTGCTCTCTTTATCTTAACTAATGAAAAGCTCTTATATATCTTCTGAATCATCCAAATATTAAATCATGCTGACACCAAGCACCCACATCTTGGTTTCTAATACCATCCTCCAGTGAAAGAAAATGGAGCTCTTTTTGAAATGACTGGTCTTAGGGCTGGAGCAGGGAAGATGAAAAATGATCCTGGAGCATCTTGTAGATCAGTGAACAAGAAAATCTTCCACAAAATGTCACCATGATAATACAAATACATCAAAGGGCCCAACCCAAAGACTCCCAATGGCCAAAGTCGGAACAATTTTTGCACAAATTAAGTAGAATTGGATTATAATCAAAATTATAAAATAAATCTTCTTGAATTCATAATGATACACACAATGATTGATTAAATGAATAAATGGGGACAGAGACAATCCCCTCTGCAGAAGAATTTCTAGACATATATGTATCTACTCTGCTTTCAAGGAGAAAGAACTCTACTCCCTCTGTATAGGCTGTGCATAGGGATTCCTTTCCAAAGGGTGCAGGGCAATAAGGGGGTGGAGGAGAATATCTTTACAGTGGAGAAATCTGACAAGCACTACCTCAGTCAAAGGTTCAAGGTTAACATCAATAGAGATGTCATGTCACTAGCATGCACCCTTAATACGATGTGGTAAGAATGGCAATTACCTTTTAATCTTCCCTAAGACCTACCACTCCAGCCTAATCAGAATAGAAACATGAAACAGAGAGGAACTATCTACAAAATATCTGACTGGTACTCCTAAAAGCCTGTCAAGGTCATCAACAACAAGAAAAGTCTGAGAAAGGGCCATGGTACAGATGAGGCTCAGGAAACATGAGGGCTAAATGCAACGTGGGGTTCTAAAGATGAGACACTGGGACAGAAAAATATATGATTAGGTAAAACCAGAGTAACTAAAGGAACTTAAAGTATAGGCTGTAGGTAATAAGAATGTATCAATAATTATTTATTGATTGTCACAATATGCCATTCCAATGTAAAATATTAACAATGAGATATTGGGTGTGTGTATATGGGAGCTATACTATCTTCATAACTTTCCTGTAATTCAAAAATATTAAAAGAAAATAACTTATTTGGAACCTACAGCTGGTACATGATAAAATGTTGAAAGGAATTTGGGACTAGACATGAATTCAAAGCCCATCATTTTATCTGTAAAGAAAGTAAGGCCAAAAATCTTCCTTAACTACCTGAAAAATTTTAATAACCCTTTTCCTTCTAAGCATTGCTATGTAATGCACACATTTTATTTTGACTTGTGTTTGCCCATTTCAATTCCAAGGATGTTCCCTAATGAGAAGATACGAGGCAAGAATCTTGTTAAAGTTGTATGAAGCTTGATAGGTTAGTGAATTGATCTTTGAGGAGTTCCAATATAGGCAACTGTACTTAAAGAGGTGTATTGCCTTGGTGGCATCCGCATGTTGAATATTTCCAAATCAAAAAGCATTCCTTCTCTTGCCATATTTTCACTCACACAGTGATTTTTGAAAGGTCCACTAATGTTTCTTATTACTTTAAAGTAGAATGATTTACTATCCTAGTTTCTTTGTGGGGGGTGAGCCTGATTATTACTCAGACTATGCATATAGCAAGTATTTACTAGTTTGTAAACTCCAATATTTTTACTGCTGAACTCTGTCATTCATGTCACTGGCATGAGTTATTAGAAAATCGTTTTTGTCCTTCACAGCTTTGTATCAACTGTCTGTTTCACTTTGACCATGGAGACCTGACAACGATGTAGCATTTCACCAAGGAAACATTTGTTCATTTTTATTCCTTTTTTACAGAATTGCTTTGTTTCTTGTATTGGCAGGAGAGGAGAATGCTGACAAGATGATGCTGAATCAGACTCAAAGCCAGACAGTTTGGTCATTACCTTATGTGCCAAAAACAGCTTCACATTTGGCCTGAAATCAAATAATTTTTTAAACCTCTTAGTGCCAAAATTCTCTTTAATAATTTATCCTCCTCTTTCTTGTCACCATCAAATTACCACTGCAGAGATGCCACTTTAATAAGTCTTCAATTTTATGTTATACTCTAAAAAGTGTGGCTTGAATTAATAGGAATAAATATAAGTACATTTAAGAGGTATTATCTCCAAGAGAGTTTACACATATCTTCTTTTAATGGGTTTATGTCATCTGAAGCTTATAATTTATTTTTAATGCAGGATTTTTATTATTAAAAATGTATTTATAAAAAATATTAAAGACAAAACACAATGTTAAGTGATATTCACAAGACTTACGTGAACTCTTGTATTTTGTTAAAGATGTTCTAATTTTGTTTATGCATTTATTTTCAGTAAGAGACAGACCTATATGAAATTTCAAGTTCATTAATTTTTAAGATGGAAAACTTACTTTTCTTTCCTATGTCAAGAACTGCTTAATATAAAAAGTTACAATTGGCATAATAATCTGCAAAACTTGGCAAGCAATATATAAATCTGTTTGGCAATGTACCAAATTATATCTAACCCTCCATGCCAGAATGTTAATGCTTTTGTGTTTGTAGTGATCTCTTTTAATTTGTCATAATGGCAGAAAGAAAAATCTGTTAGCATGTATGGTTCTTTATGTAGCAAATGGTAATATTCTCATTTTGTTCCATCTGTCTGCTAAATCACTGATAGCATATAATTAATTCATGCTGGTCAGTTTCACTGTTTTTGCAATGTTACATTATGGTGTTTTGATGTATAGGAACACACACATCATGAGATCACTTTTATGTGACTGAAATGGTCCCTGTTTATTTCATTGTAGTTGTTAGAGGTTAGTTCCAGAGATTACAATTGATTGTGTGGAAGTTCAAAGATACTTATTGTACTAAAGAATTCTCCATTGATTAAATGCCATGCAATGCCTTTACTTTTATTATTAGAAACTCTATTAACTAGTTGAGTGGTCATAATAGAAAATGTGTTGCACTTACACTTATATGTTTATTTTTGTTTTATACATTAGTAATGGTTAAAGTTTATAGCAATTTCCCCTCCAAAGATTAAATTATTTAGTCATTCTTTCAGTCACTCATCCTCAGCTTCACCTGCATTTTTATAGTGCTTTTGAGTTGACAGTTTTCCAAAGCAGTTTAGTCATTTGGTCCTTTGCCAGCTAAGTGGCAAAGGAGCATCTGGGTTCAAACTGTCTGAATTTGTTTTTTCACTACATGTTGCCTCTTTTCAGAAAAATGTTTGAAATATGTCACACATACCATTCTTATATCTAGTTTTTATTGGGGTGATTTGGCAACTAACATGAATAAAGTCAGAAAAAGTTTTATATAGTTTTTCTGTATAATACTTATACCTGTTTTTTTTTTGTTTTTTTTTTTGTTTTGTTTTTTTTACTTTCTGTCTCCACCCAACAATTGCTCTGCTAAGTTCAGGCTGCTGGAGTTTCACACATAGCAGGGCATACTTACACTCATCCTATGTGTGGAAAGCATGACATGTATATATGTCTCAACCCAGCATATTTAAATTTATGCTAACATATAAATCAATAGTTAACCAACCAAAGTATTATTAGACTCAGTTGTAAAGTGTTTAAAAAGATATAGATGGCCAGGTGCAGGCCTGTGGAATTAAAAACTGGAGGAGGAGTTGAGCACCTAGAAAGAGAAATTTAGTGTCAGAGTAAAAACTGCACAATGTTTGGACCCCTTGCATGGAATATAATTCAGCCATAAGAAAAGATGAAGTACCGCCATTTGTGAAAACACGGATCTTGAGAATATCGTGGTAAGCAAAATCAATCAGACAGAAAAAGTCAAGAGCCATATGATTTGACTCATGTGTGGGATATAAAACTAAAAGCAAGAGGTAGACAAACAAAATCAAACAAACCAGCACTCACAGACACAGAAAATAATATGGTGGCTGCCAGAGGAACGGGGTGTGGGGGTAAATACATGATGATGGAAGAAGATTTGACTTTGGGTGGTAAACACACAATGCAATACACAGATGATGTATCACAGAATTGTACACTTGCAACTTATATAATTTTAAAATCAATGTCACCCCAATAAATTTAATTAAATTAAAAAAAGAAAAAGGTATTTTACCATACAAAGCTAAATAGTTAAGGAAGACTTTATTCAAAGCTATTGAGTGAGGGGAAAACTGTTGAATTCAACTTCACTGAAACAAAAATTAAGAGAATTTTAAAGGGCTAAATTGGAGAAAATCGTAGGATACCTACATTTGCTTTTTGACCATGCTGAGAGAAACAGAATGCTTTCTCATATATTCATACAAAAAATAGTTTTGCAACTTCGAGCAATGAACTCATGAATGTTAATCTCCTACCCTCCCAGTGAGACTGAAAAATAAGAGTACTATCTTCCTTGATGATTGCTTTCAAAGAGATGGCTTTTAGCTTCTTTAGAAAGACATTTCTGGTTTGTAAAACAATAAAAAAACAATATGTGGAGGGTATAATTCAGTGAGTTTTTCATAGATTATAAAGAAAATAATACAAAGGCATAGGTAAAAACCTAGGCAGTCATTTAAAACTAAAAGATTATATTATTAAGTTTACTTTAAATATTTTTAGGGTTTTATTCTGAGGATACTTACTAAAATTTTCAAGTTCTTATTTTCCTAATTAAAGTATTAAATTTCACACTTTTAGACTCTTGCATTTCATATACTGTGAAACTGCAAACCTAAGTTCTATTGCATTTAATAAAGTGACCATTTACTTGTAGTAAATTAAAAGTTAAAACCATAAGGTACTGCAATAGTTAATATGTCCCCCTAATCAAAAAATTAACTACCACACTTCTGGCCAAGATAGAAGGATATGTAGATATACTTTGCTTCCTCATACAACCAAAAGAAAGACAACAACACGTTTAAAAACCAAAATAACCAGAACTGCCAGAAAATCAAACTCTGGAGGTCTGACAACCAAGGAGTTAAAGAACAAACATTCATCCAGACCAGTAGGAGGTGGGGAGATGGGCAGCCACAATGGAGCGGACTCACAGCAAGGAAGCAGCTGGAGGAATGGGCAGTCCCACATTTGCATGCAGATAAACAAGGAGGAAAAACTGGAGAGCCAGACAGACCAAGCAAACCAGGTTTCCAGCACGGGGAAATAAAGCCTCAAAACCCCTGACTGAAAAAACCTGTGAGGATTGAGATGGCAGGAGAAACCAGCCTCACAGGAGAGTTTATTGGAGACACCACAGGGTCCTAGAACAAACACAAACCCATGTACCTGGGAATCAGCACCAGAATGGCTCATTTTCCTTGTGGGTAGCAGGGGAAGTGACTAAAAGCCAGCCAAGAGCTGAGCAAGAGGCATTGTTTCTTCTTGGACCCCTCCCCTACACACAGCATCATGACGCAGCCAGGTGGTTGCCCCACCCTGGTGAATACCTAAGGCTCTGCCCCTTACTACATAACAGGCATGTTGAAACAAACAAACAAAAAATATGGTCCAAATTAAAGAATAGATCAATGTTCCGGAAAAAATACAACTAAGCAATGAAGAGATAGCCAGCTTATCAATGCACAGTTCAAAACACTGGTAATCAGTGTGCTCACAGAAATGGTTGAGTGTGGTCACAAAATAGAGGAAAAAGTGAAGGTTATGGAAAGTGAAATAAAGGAAAATGTACAGGGAACCAACAGTGAAGGAAACTGGGACTCACATCAATGGTTTGGACCAGAAGGAAAAAATAAACATTCAACCAGAACAGAATGAAGATACAAAAATTCAAAAAAAAATGAGGAGAGGCTTAAGAACCTCTGGGATAACTTTAAATGTTCCAACATCTGAATCATAAGGGTGCCATAAGGAGAAAAGGAGAACCAAGAAATTGAAAACTTATTTGAAAACATAATGAAGGTGAACTTCCCTAATCTGGTAAAGGAAATAGACTTCCAGGAAGTCCAGGGAGCTCAAGAGTCTCAAAAAAGTGGGACCCAAGAAAGCACATACCAAGGCACATCATAATTTCATTACCCAAAATTAAGGATAAGAAGACAATCTTAAAAGCAGCAAGAGAAAAGGATACAGTGACAATCAAAGGAGTTCCAATAAGACTATCAGCTGACTTCTCAAATGAAACCTTGCAGACAAGAAAGGCTTGGAAAGATGTATTCAAAGTCATGAAAGGCAAGGATCTACATGCAAGATTACTCTATCCAGCAAAGCCATCATTTAGAATGGAAGGACAGTTAAAGTACCTCTCAGATGAGGTCAAGTTAAATTAGTTCATCATCACCAAGTCCTTATTGTATGAAATGTTAAAGGGACTTATCTAAGAAAAAGAAGAAGATAAAAAACGGTAACAAACTCACAACTATCAACTCCTGAACCTAAAAGAACAAAAAGAAAAATGAAAACACACTAAGCAAACAACTAGAACAGGAACAGATTCACAGAAATAAGAAATCACATGGAAGGTTATCAGTGGGGAGAGGGAGTAGACAGAATGGAGGAAAGGTACAGGGAATAAGAAGCATAAATGGTAGGTACATAAATGGTAGGTAGAACATATATGTACAACCCATTCATATGAACTAAGGTGGGGGACTGATGGTGGGAAGGGGGTACAGGGCAGAGGGAGTACAGGAAAGGGGAGGAAAAATGGGACAACTGTAATAACATAATCAATAAAATATATTTTTAAGAAAAGAAAAGAAATTTCAAAAAAAATTACTGCTACTAAATGGCCCACTGAATCTAAATGAACATGCAAGTATGTCCAATAAGGTGACATTTGCACATCATTAATATTTTACTGGTTCGGTCAGTATCGGGTTTCATGGCAATATGAATTTGCTTACCCTCTAAAGCTACAGGAGCTTTCAAAAAGTGGTTTTATATTTATTTATCATCTCAGCAGAGTAAAGTGTGGTTAAATCTATATGTTGTCACATGTAGTCAAATATTTAGAAATATAAAAATGTGTAACAAAACTTAGCTGCTCATATAAAAAGTAAGCACAATACAAATGAAGAAAACCAATAAGGTCATTTTTCTGTGTGTATGTGAATAATTCAAAAGTAGGCAAATATATACATTTTCCTTTCACAATGGTCTAAGTATAAATCTGAATTAGTAATTGTTCTTGATGTAAAAAACGTGGTCTATCCTTGAGAGTACAGGTTCTTCAAATTATCTCCATACGCAGAGGTTGTTTCCCGCTACTGATCACGAAAATGAGAGAAGGGAGGAAGAGGCACGTTCCTTTGTTCCTTAAAAAACTGAGTTGCTGATGGCTCCTTCTTGGTCACCTCACTCATTATGATGTCGATGAGGAAATTAAATATTACTTGTGAATGGCTCAGGTAACATCTCACCTGTATGGGTTCATGTATTACAACTGATAAACTGACATTGAATTGTCATAATCACCCAGTTCTACAGTTTCATTAGGGTCTGCTCTTGGTGTAGGGCTGAACATAACACAGATCCATCACTAAGGTATCATACAAACATTCTCGCTGCCCTGAAAATCCTCTCTACTCCACTTACTAATCCCTCTCCCCACCCCCAACCTCCGGTAACCACTGATCTTTTTATTACCGCCACAGTTTTTGCTTTTTCCAGAACGTCTTCCTGTTGGAATCATACCATAGGTAGCCTTTTCAGACTAGTTTCTTTCACTTGGTTATATTCATGAAAGTTTACTTGTTCGAGCACCTTTAAGTTCACAGCAAACTTGAGAGAGGTATCGAGATCGTGCGACTTTTACTTGAGAAAAACAGGCTCTCAATACAAGTCAGTTAATGAACCACTTTGTCTCACATCTTTCCTGTTTTCGTTTCACCACCTCAAGGTCTATCCTTTTTTTTTTTTTAAGGAGAAAATGTTTTCTCCATCTAAAACCTGGTCTGAATTCCTGCAACAACAATGTTATATCTTCTTTTAAATTAATGCAGGGGTGTCAAACTCATTTTCACCGGGGGCCACATCAGCCTCATGGTTGCCTTTCAGATGGCTGAAATAATTTTAGGACTGTGAAAATGTAACTACTCCTTAACTGTTAAGGAGTCAAAATTACATTTGGCCCTTTGAAGGCAACCGTGGGGCTAATGTGGCCCCCGGTGAAAATGAGTTTGACATCCCTGAACTAATGTTTTAATAGAGTTTACTTTATGCTAGTCATACATTTAATTGGTGCCTTATTTAAAGATTTAGAAAAGACAAACACACACATACCTGGATCAAGATTTATCCACCATCTTAGGAGGAGAGTTAGGCATAACAAGTAAAAAGTAGATAGACAAAATACGTGAAACATGAGTTTCAGTTTTTGGGTAACAGGCAACACAGAATAGTGCATCAGAGAAAAGAAACAAGGAATATATGCTCCACATTTGTACAGTTTTACTGAAACCAGCAATTTCAGTAAATCGTGTGCTGCAAGAATTTGTAATACCTGACTACTTAGTCAGGGGCACTGACCTCTTTTCCCTTTGGTTGTCAGATATGAAAATGACAACAGCCAAAACAACAAAAGCTATCTGATCTGAATGAATTAGCGGTATACTTGTTTTACCTATTTTTTGTCAGATCAGCCAAACATATATATATGTGTGTGTGTGTGTGTGTGTGTGTGCCACAGAATGTAAGTAATTAGTTATGTGTGCCACGGAGTGAAAAGGGTTGAAAATCGCTGGCCTAAAGGAAGACCTAAGCCCTGGAGGGGCCCTGGTGGAGCCCAGTGCGCTCCCTGAGTTGGAGAGATGAAACCAGGAGGACCAGGAAGCTAAAGTGGCTGGAATTCACAGGGCAAAGCACCAGAGATGTGAATGCTACACCCGATATCTGCAAAGGGTCCCACTGGAGTCTTCAGGTAGGTACTGAATATCAGGAAGCTACCAGATGTGGGGGAAAGAATCACCCAAAAAGAGCAAAGGAAAAGTTCCCCTGAGCACAGAGAGATTGGAAATAATCTGTGTTACCACTCACCATAGTGGGAAGCCTTAGAATTCATGGAGTATCAAGGATGCTCATTAGGATAATGTAATGGTCTACAAGATTCATGCACCTGTGACACAGCTAGAAACTACATGTGGAACAAAATCCAAAAGAACTGAAGGAGAAACACATGAATCCACACCTGCAATTAGAGATCCTGCCATTTCTCTCACATATTGAAAAGAGCTGTGAACAGAAAATGAGTAAGGACTAGAAAACTTAGGCCATCTATAAACATTCTTGACCTAATATTTCATTAAGGAATTTTGTGTCTAATTTATGTGGGATATTTATTTATAGTGTTTTTTTCTGTACTATCTGTATCTTGTTTTGGTATCAAGGTAATTAATACTGGCCTCACAAAATGAATTTGCAAGTCTTTTATTATATTTTTTGTAAGAAATTATGTAGAATTTGTGTTAATTCTTGTTTAAACTTTGGATAGAAGTCACCAATGAGACCATTTGGGCCTGGGGATTCATTTTAGGGGGATTTTAAAATTATGAATTCAATTTCTTTTCATTATGTTAGGAGGCTATTCAAATTATCTAATTTATGTTGGGAGAGTTTAAGAGTTTGTGTTTTTCAAAGAATTAGACCATTTTGTCTACATTATCAAATTTATGCTTATAAAGTTGTTTATAGTACTCCTTTAAAATTCTTTTGGTGTATGCAGAGTCCATAGTGAATTCACTACTTTATTTCTGATATTGGTAATTTGTCTTTTCTCTTTTCCTGTTAGTCTTACCAGAAATTTGTTAGTTTTATTGATCTTAAAAAAAACTGTTTCATTGACTTTATCAATTTTAAATTTCAATGATTTTGCCATCATCTTTGTTATTTATTCTGCTAACCTTTGGGTTTATTTTGCTCTTCCTTTTCTAGTTACTTGAGTTATCGATTTAAGACATTTCCTATTTTCTTGTATATATGGTTACTACAATTATTTTCCCCCTCTTTTGCTTAGCTCCAAAAGATTCAAAATATTGTTATAGTTTTGTAAGCGAGGAAGTCTAGGATTCTTTCTTGCCCTTTGCTTGTATCATAGATGAGGATAGAGCAAAAGTTTTGTCTGTGCTACCTGACTAGATTAGAACGTTTGTTATTTAGGTTACATGTCTTGCTAGGCTCTCTCCTGATCTTTCAACTAGAGAGAAGAGCTTTTGCTGGGAAATTTTTGGTCTGAGCTGTTGGTGTTTTCATGTTACTAGCTTGTTTAGATCTACAATATAAACATCTCACAATTTTTGTGTCATTTCTTGGGTCCCAAAGTCCCTAAACATTTTTCTTTCTCTGTATCACTCAAAGGTTTATAGTTTGGTTTTTAATTTTAAACAATGTTTGGTTTACCATATTTCTAATTCTTGAATAGTGTTGAAATATTTTAATATTTGATACTGATACCTTGAAATTACTTTTCTGTTGCCCTATTTATTACTACATGCATCAGCTGCCTGTGACATTTTAGGCTGTCATATCTGACAACTGCAACTTCTGAAGACCTAGAGGGATAAAAACAGATGAGCTGTCATAGACATTGCAAAGAACTTTTGTGAATAATAAACAACATTCATAAGAACAGAATGTAAAATCGGGTTGGGAAAATATTTGTGGGTAAATGATAGCTATGACTCTAAAATACCAAATTATAATAATAATATCCACAAGCTAAATATTTTAAAATCAAGGAAATTAAGACATAATCAAAGGATTAAAGGCACATGACTCATACATGTATATGCAAATATTTTCTTTATATTAGCAAACAAAAGTCGACAATAATATTATTTATTTACTAATTCTTTTGAAGGAAGATTGTAGATGATGCTGATGATAGTGTTCTATGAATGACATACTCACTTGCATTGCTTATTCAAATAAAAGCCTGATAAAATACTTTTTAAAATTATTTTAACACTATAAGATAATACCCTGAAATATATTTATAAGCTGCCTTAGTATATCTACTGATAACAAGTTTATTTTAGCAATTAGCATTAATACAAAAAGTGGAATAAATATCATAGCATTTTCCACAATCCATCAATTGAAATCAGACTATTACCTAACAAAACAACAATAGTTAAGTATATTATGAAACATATGTCATGTGTGTTATTGGAAATATTTATCAAAAGATTTAATGGCAGGAAAATGGAAAAAATACCGCTGTATAGAATGGCATGCACAAATGGTGTCAGCAAAGTAAGATATATTATAAAACATGCATATACTCATTACTTAAAACCATCCATTGATTTCCTAATGACACAATTTTAGAAAGACTAACATAAGTAAAAACACAATTACTTTTAGACTAAACTATTAGGATTTTATGTACTTTGCTATTTGTCTCATTAAACTTTTAAATACTTTCTATTGCTCTTTCTTTATAGATCTCTTGTTTTTCCTTAATGCTCTTAAAATATTACAAAATCAATTTATGTAAAATGTTAGCAATATATTTATGAGTTTGTTTTTATTTTTTGTGAGAGATTAAATAAATAAATGTCTTCCAATATACCTGTTCTCACAAAGAAAGTTCCTAAAAACAAATGAAAGTTTAAATACAAAATGAGAAAGCAATTTTTGGCATAAAAAACAAAGAAGTAAATATATTCAAGTTAGAAAGTTAAGTACTGGGGTATTAGTTCAAATACACTTTCCATTTTAATGTACGAAAAAAGTGTCCATTGGGGTTGTAACGTTGGCGGTATAGTTTTGTAAGTCACTGTTCTAAAAAATAAAAGAGAGAAAGTGAACATTGACTAGCAAGAAATATATCAAAAAAAAAAGTTAGAACAAAATTCTACAAAGTATTAAGATTTACTTGATGCTTGCTTGATTCCCAAGACTATCTACCTGCCTAACCATTAAACTACAATGACATTTCACTAGTATAGGCTAACAATTCCGCTCCCAGTAATACAAAGGCCTCAGGAAGTTTAGATTCTCCACTTCACAAGAAGGAAACTGAGGTACAAAGAATATAACACTGAAGAGGAAAACAATCCTTTTATGCTTATATATATATTTAAAGAAGATTTATAAAGTTATATTATTTTTGGAATCATGAAACAATGTGATTAAAGTATTCAAAAAAAGGTTTGGAGTTTTCAAATTATATTTGTAATTTTATATTACTATTTAGTTTGCTGCAAACACATTCACATTAATGTGTTACTTGACAGCTATACCAGATTTAAGAAATCCATGTGCTTTATTATTGACCTTTCCAGACAAATTTTTATGACTATCATTTCAAAGTGTAGCATATCAAATTACTTTGAGCTGGATATGAAAGAAGGAAAGAATTAGTAGTAGCGTGAAGAAACTAGAATATATAGGGCAATTTGACATTCGATGATAAACTGCATATCAGAGATCAGTATTTTTCCATAAAAGTCTTATGTGAGCAGCACATGTTTTTCTTGGTTCTGCATAGTTTGTATGCACTCAGGGACTGAATATGACATGCAAAAATAGCATACAAATTTTTAAAAATTAAAACAGAAAATACTAAAGCTATACATTTAAAATGCTTTTTAAAATATTTAAGCAGTTTATAATATTAATTTTTTTAAGTTAGGGCTATAGTTATTTTATTTATCCTCTGAACTTGCAAGCAAATGCAACAATTTTAAGTTATAGAAATGGAAAACAACTAAAAACTAAAATATTATCATTTTGAATGTCATTTATTGACATTAAGTTTCTAATGCATATTTATCAAAAAAAAGGTCATTACCTGTGGGGTATTGGTTATAATGAGATTTGGGAAAAAATGATATCTTGTTTTGTACCTTAGTATTTCTGTGACTGTATAAAAAATTTTAAGGTCATTAAAATCTTGCATAAATTAAAGTAAGCTCAAACCTGAGATATTTAAAGTTCCCTCTCTAATTTTATGGATTATTTATATTATTTATAATTAAAGTGATAGAGCAAACAACTGATAATCTAAGAATAAAGCCAAGGAGACAAGATTAGAATTAGGGAAAGTCAGTAAGAACATTAATCACATACCACTATACTGCTAAGTCTCATTTGAAAATTTTAAAATGTGTCTAATTTATCTCCTCCTGTAGAGAGGAGTCCTGTAAAAGCAAGGTACTACCTTCAGGAAATCATAATTAAAGAGAGGAACATTGGAAAAACACATGAAATACGCCATGCTAATTATTTTGTAAAACATAGTTAGATTATCCAGATAAGGTACTCTTTTTAAAATATTTTTTTTTCATGTAAGAGACTGGACCATGAGCTTTCCAAGTACATTCCTAGTATAACTACCGCAGACTCTCAGTGAGTGATTTCTGGATAAATATTATGTTATATTCTTCAGATTAGCTCACTTAGCACTCACTCCAACCCCCTTCTCCTTATCATTCTTTCGTCATTGTGGCTGAGCTCTAAACAAAATCATGCAGATTCTTTAATGCAAAGGATTCACCATGTAATCTTAGTTAAGGCAAGCAGATGTATCCTCATGAGATCTGGAAGGCAGAAGTGAGTAATGTGGAGTGGTAGCTGTGTGGCCACGCACCACTGACTGACACCATATGTTCTAACGAACACATCATTAGGTGATTTCAACATAGCGCTAACATTATAGAGTACTCCTGCATAAACCTATGCGGCATAGCCTACCACACTCCTAGACTATATTGGTACACCCCATTGCTTCTAGGCTACAAGTCTGTATAGTTTATTATTCTGCAAAGTAACATGAGATTAAATTAAGCACCAGAGAAAATGATGCAATCAAGAGATGTGGTAAACAAAATATACGAAGATGCTGTCAGTGTAAGGCAGCATACTTGCAGCAAGCTTTTCTTAAAATCAATAGAAAGAACACACTCAGAAATAACAATAAGGGTATAATATACCCTTATGTTATGTATAATAAATATATAAACCAGTAATGTAGACATTTATTATCATTATCAAGCACTATGCATTGCACATAATTTACACGCTATACTTTCATACTTCTGATAGTATGGTGGGTTTCTTTACACCAAAATCACCGTAAATGTGTAAGTAATGCTTTGCACTATAATGCTATGACACCTAGGATGTCCCTAGGCCAGCGATTTTCAACTTTTTAAAAAATCTCATGGCATACATAAGCTAATTACTAAAATTCTTGGCACATCAAAAATGTACTTTTTCCTGATCTTACAAAAAATAGGTATAATGTTTGTTCATTCATGCTGGATGGCTATTGTGTTAGCTGTTGTCATTTTTATGTTTGACAATCTAAGGGAAAAGAGGTCAGTACCCCAATAGTCAGGTATTGTGTGTTTTGAACATTCTTGCAGCACAGCAGTTGATAATCAGTGCCATAAATAATGGAAACTTTTTTTAGCTCCATTATAATAATTGTGTGGCCCCACCATCATATACATGGTCCATTGTTAACTGAAATATCTGTATGAGTGTACATAAGAAGATGCCATACAAACACTGAAACCACATAGAGCAGCTGTAGCAAAGAATTTGTTGTTGTTCTCTGATGCTTTAGGAGTCAAGTTACAGACATTGACTTAGCGGTTTTCCAGTAGAACAATCCCAGTTACGGTTGGATACTTCTGGCTGTGTCATTTCAGAATTGCTGCACTGTTTTGTAAGGTTCAGGAGAAGCTATTAATCATTCTGGATGCCTTTGACATGATATGTGTTCACAGAGTTATATCTGCTCAGAAGGAAATCTTTGTGTAATTCATATAAATTTGCCTTATGGGCTTGAAGAGCCATCTTCATTAGTAAAAATACAGCATCCAACCTTGCATATCTAGTCTTCCTAGAAATTTTGTGCAAAAATATACATTGTAGATTCACCTTTTCTGTTCAAAATGATTACATTGGACTCTGTTGTCTGCAACTAAGGAGGCTAACTGAAGTGAAACTTTCTTTTACTTCATGTCTGGTAGTGACATTACAACTCAGTGTGATTCTCTCTTGTTTTTGTTTGTGTGTGTGTTCCTAGTTTACTTATTTACAGTATCTATATTGAGAGAAACAGTCTACAAAATTGAAAGTGATTTTTTTGGTAGTCATTCTCTTTCCTGTAACTCAGGAAGAAAAAGAAACACTCAGTATAAAATAGTGTATGGAAGCTGACACTGTATATTCTCACATATTTTTCTAAATTATTGTATTTTCTCTGAACTAAAACCAAGCATGAAATTCTATATATGTAAGACCAAACAAAAAATAACTATTTTTCTCTCCAGGAAATATTTCTTTCAGTAAGATAAGTTGGGAAAGAAAATAATTGTTAAAACATTTCATAAAGAATGACATGTAAGCAACAATAATTTTCTGTTTTTTTCTCTATCAAGAAATATATTTGTTAAAATTAGAGAATACAATATCTTAGAGGTTAAGGTTTTTGATTGTCTTTACATCATTCTGTCCCCAAAACTGGCAGAATTCCTGTACCTAATTGATGGTCAAATAATGTTTATTTATTAAATAAATGGGGATTAGTACATTACAGTGCTTGGGCAATACCCTGTTAGAAATGAGTGTCATTTTAAGCATGTAATTGGCATCGGATTTATTATTTCAAAGGTCTTTTAGAAAGTTTTGTGGAAGTTAGAATTTAAAGGCTGGAGAAAAACAGGAAGAAACACTTCAGCAGTGGTAATGCAACTCATATTTCTGCCTAGGTTTCTTAGCCTACTCAGATGGATACATAAAACTATCCTACAGCCCTGAAAACACCCTGTGGATTCCTATTGACTTAAATTTCTCCCAGTCACCCTGGGCTCTGCTTTTTTTGCATCTACTATTTCTCAGTATTCATTCTATATCACATGGTTGTTTTTCATCTCTGCCATGTTATTGACAAATATATTAGTCCTTGCAACAATAAACATCAAGCCAGAGAAGCACAATACTGTGTTTGTGGGTGTCTATGTGTCTTTGTTTATCTAAGAGGAACAGAGTTTGCCCCAAATGATGCCTCTTTGGGATATTTTTATCTTTAATTAAATTTACTGGGTTGACATTAGTTAATAAGATTATATAGGTTTCAAGTGTATATTTCCATGGTACATCATCTGTATATTGTGTAGTGTGCCCACCCTGCAAAGTCAAATCATCTTCTATACCATATGTTTGAACCCTTTACCCTTCACCACTGCCCACTCCCTTTCCTCTGGTAACTACAATACTGTTGTCTGTGTCTATGAGTTTTTGCTTGTTTGCTTTTATTGTTCATTTGTGAACTTTAAAAAAAATTATCATATTTTCTCCATTGCCATTTAACCCACTTATGCCCCTGGTAATCACCCCACATATGAGTGAAATCTATGATTCTTAACTTTTTTATCTGACTTGTTTCACTTAGCATGATATTCTAAAGGGCCAGAAGGCTCAAGAAGAACTTTTGACCTGCCCCCAAAATGTCTAAAAGAAGTTAAGATAGAAGGCCTGTGCCAGGAAGAACTGTCACCATAGAAAACCATAGTATAATCTAAACCATGTGTGGTAGATTGAGAAACCTAGAGAGGCCTACTTAATCAAAATCCTGTCTGTTACAGGATTGTCTTTAGATGCCCCAGCCCTAGCAAACCTTTGTTTACTAAACATTCACTCTTCATTTTTCATTGAATCCCCTTATTTCCCATTGAAATCCCAGACCTCTACCTCCTTCTCCTTAATCCAGAATGACATGTTTACCTCATTTTACCTTACTGTCTTTGGAACTCTTTATGCTTATGAGACTTCCCCATGCATAAATATTAAATTTTATTTCTCCTGTTTGTCTGCCTTATGCCATTTTAATTCTTTGATCTGCCATAAGAACCAAAGGGGAAAGGGAGAAATTGTCCCTCCCCCACTGCATACTCATGCATATATATATAAAAGGATTTGTTATAGGGATGTGGCCATACATAGTCATGGAATCGTGGGAGCTGGATAACCAGTCTCTGCAAGGCTGTTGTTTCGACATCTGATGCTGTAGCCAGACATCCTCAAGGCATTTAGGAAAGACAGGTATAAAGAGGGGAAGAAGGAACAAGCTGGATTCTCACAGGGTGAACTGAGACCTGTCTCAGCTCTCGTTTCTGATTTTGATAGTGATAGGATCCTGCAGAGCCAAGCCCCTGTATCACAGAACCAAACTCACACCTGTGGCCCTGAAGTCAGAGAAGCTGAAGGGGGGATCCAGGGACAGGGAACGCAGGTTCAGACCTGGTGGCTACTTCCTGTCAACAGTCAGCAACAATGTTCACAAGCTGAAACATGTCTGCTGCTTCTCCCTTGCCTTCCAAATATCCCAAGAATCCCCACTGTGACCCACACTAACTGGGAACAGGAAAGAAAGTCAAATTTGGGGAATGTAGTGCGGCTAGTCAAGACTACCTATTACAAAGCCATCACACTTAAAGATATGTTGTATTCTCAATTGCCTCGCCCCTCTCCAAAACAAATGCACTCTCATGGAGCAGCTGTCCCTAGTACTTTTGTTAGAAAATTCTGGAAAATAACACATCAAAAATTCTTCCAGCCTCTTACACCAAGTTGGTTCACGATTCCTTTTCTTTGATGTTTCTCATTAACACTCTTTGACACAAAACATGTGCATTCAACACCCATTCATGAACAATACCCTTCCAAGATCAAATAAACACCCTTTTATTAATCACTTTTTTGCATACACATGTTGTAAATAGTTAAACCAATACTACATAATTTAGTATTAATTTTTCAGCAATTATAAATTAGTGATTTAGAAAATTAAGCCTATTCTCTATCACTGTAAAAAAAATGTCACCTTGACAATGCTAAATACACCCTCAAAATTATTAGTCAAGGTTGTCGAAAGAAAGGGTTTTTTTAAGATAACCCACAAAATAATCATTAGATGATACAATAAAAATGAAATACAGGAACAAGAAAGCATTTGACAGGCTAAATAGCCTTTATTCTTTGCCTTGAAATATTTTCCACTTACTTACAACTTTCCTTAGGGAAAATCAGGCCTTGTTGCACATTCTTATTTAAATGTCCTGGAAAATGGTTATGATGCTGACTATAGACCAATTTGACTAGTTTATGCTCATGCAAATGGAACTGTGCTGTTATAAATCTCAGATCTGCCAAGAGTTCTTACATAATACTCTGCAACTTCCTGTGATTTTCTATTATTTTTCTTTAATTATTTTATGTTCTTGACAGAAATTCAATAGTGTGTGCATGGTTTGATGATGTTTTTCATTTTCAAGGTCATTTGTAGTGGTTGGTAGATCACAATCCCCACAAATACACATTTGCAGTTTTTTGGATCTTTTACTATGTAAAATTAGAATTTTGTTTTCAGTGTAATACTGCTATTACAGATGATTTTTCTTGTAAACAATTTTCATTATTATTCAGGAGTTTATGTCCATTTTGGTACTGATTATAAAATAATGACTTTTTAATTAAATTTATTTGGACAACATTAATAAGATCATATAAGCTTCTAGCGTACATTTCTATGGTACGTGATCTGTACACTGTACTGTGTGCTCACCACTCAAAGTCACATCATCTTGTGTCACCATATATTGGACTCCCTTTACCCTTTACTACCCCCAATTAGAAATATCCAATTCAGTAATTATAAACCAGAATATTTCAATACCTCAGGACAATATTTGAGACAAATAAAGTTGTAGGTATTTAATCTTCAGTGAGGGTAGATAGACAGGTGTCAGTATGGATATATATTAGTATCCTTTTACAAGTACTTATGTGATGGCTTACATAACGAAATTTATATCATAGGAAATTTAAACTCAGTTTGATATTGTATTAATTAATAATCTAATTTTCTTATATAAATCCAATATCCAACCTTCTCTTCAATTTATTTCTTTCAAAAATTGGTGCTTTGTTGTGTGGATTTTTTTCATGTTTTGTGGCGTCTTTCTGTGCAACCCTATAAAAAAACATACAAAAGAGAAAACAAACGTCTCTAAAGACCAACCCCAGAGTCAGAAATCATCCTGACACTTATTAGCAGCAAATTTTGGAAATACTTCCTATGTTTTCAAGTCTAACAGCTAAAACATAATTTTCGTGGACACCTGTTGAAAATGTAGAGAAACTATTGTGTTTTTATTTTTAAACTTCAATCTTACTCTTCTATCCCACTTTCCCAAATCTAAAATAAAACTACCCCTTTAAAAAAAAGTTCAACATTTTCATACACTTACCCACAAAACATTTTCTTTGTATTATTATGGTTCTTTGAAATGGCAAATATATTATTTTAGTTAAAAACATAAAAATAAAATGCCATGATTGCAACTTCCTCAGACACCAAGTGTTCCAGAGTTGGCCCTGGGTGGGCAACCGCCTCTTGTCAGCTGAGTGTTTCCTGCTGTGCAGGGAAGAGTTTGACATTTTGAAGAATTATGCATATGAACCCCGTCCCTAAAAAATGAGAGTAAGCTTGTGAATGATTATAAATTGCTTCCAGACAATATGAGAAAATCATGGACATGTCTACAGACACATACACATATTTAAGCAGTTTGGCCCTGAGTGGTTAGGCTGAGTTGGTTGGGTGTCATTCCACAAAATGAAAGGTCTCCACTTGGATTCCTGGTCAGGATACTTGCCTGGGTTCTGGGTTCTTTCCCCTGTTGGGGCGTGTGCCGAAGGCAACCAAGCAACCAATGTTTCTCTCTCACAGGGTGTTTTACTCCCTCTCTGTCTCCCTCTTTCCCTTTTCTCTAAAAATAAATACATAAAATCTTTCAAAAAACAATAAGCAGTTTAACGTATATATTACCCTTACAAAAGATATGTGTACTCCGATAAAATAGTAAAACAGATTTTTATGTTAAAATATTAATAAAGTCTAAGAAAAAGTATGCTAATGTTTTAACAGTTTAAACAATCCATAGCACTCAGCTTAGATGTTTACTGCATACATACGATACTCAATATAGATATTTAACTATAATAGTTAGAAATTAGTGTTTAAAATACAAAGACATTTATATCTTCATTGAAATGTAAAATCTTATGAAATCTTTACAATATATGTCTCAAAGTGTCCAAAAGCCCCAAACTTCTATTTAAAAGCAAGAAAACAGCTTATTAGTAATGGAAGTTTCTACAGTTTAATAGATCATTCCAAAACATAAACTGATATATATGCAGGGACATAAATATCTCCGTTGAATGTCTCAAACAGCAGCATGTTTACACATTTTATGAGGTTATTTTTTGTTCCAACCGAAAGATGATAGTTGGTTGCATGTGTGTTTGCGAGGTGAGCTCTGTGATCAGCAGTTCTTGCCATAGATTCAGATTATAATTTGGTTCGCTGAGAGACTCTGAGGTGGCATCGTTTGCAGCTATTTGCAACTGCCACTTTGTCTCATAGTGGCAAAGTGCCCTCATTCCAAATGAGACTGCTACTGCATACCAAATTAAATGCTAGCTTCTCCCTTGATTAACAATGAGAAAAACATGCTCTGTACCGTGTACACGTTGAGACAGTGTCTTGATTAAGGGACAAGTCCTTCTTCTCTAGGACATCTTTATTTGTGTATAAATGTCATATATACACATCCTCAGGTCTCAGTGAATAGTTAAGAAGTTATAGCTAGATCTCTGTAGTTCAGTTATAAACCAATAATCTATTTATGACCAGTGAGAATGACATTTTGAATGACATTCTTGGTACAAATTCTGATAGAATACCTTACTAATATTAGATTTCAACTATAATACTGATTTGCAAAAGACTTCCTTCTTTAGCAGACTATACCTGGCAGTACCTAGCTAGCTCCACTCTTGGGGTTTAATAGCTCATAAATTAATAATTGTCGCTACTTTGACCTATATCATTTATTTTTATTGCATTAAAAACTCTTGGTTTGTTGGTTTAGGTCATTCAACATTTATGCACTTAACCTCAGCACTAAAATCTATGAATCTTTGGCACTCCCTCAACAAAGTACGTAGTGCTTAATATTTTTGTCCTCGTAAATTGGAATATAATTCAGTGATATGAATTACTTATCTAAAATTGATCTGACTCTGGAAGCTAACAAATTAGGTACCTCATTTAAATTAGTTACTGCCTAATATGTCAGAAGATTTCATTCATTTTTATGGTCTAATTACATTAATCAGTTGCATCTAATAATTTTTAAAGTCAGCTTTCTATAAATTGTAATATATGGAGAACAAAATTACATCAATCAAATTATCAAGAGACCTAGTGTTAAAAATCAGTGTGCCAGAATTATGTCATAGCCATTTTGCTTAATATGTAATTAACAATCTATTTTAATTTTGCCAATTAAAATTTATTTTTAAAGACTTTACAGGTTCAGCAACAAAGAGGAATAAGACTATCTGCACATCACATTACACTCTGTGCTATATATTTTTTTCTTTGTTATTTCTTTTTTTTTTAAATATATTTTATTGATTATGCTATTACAGTTGTCCCATTTCCCCCCTTCTCTCCCCTCCACCCTGTACCCCCCTTCCACCCACATTTCCCCCTTTAGTTCATGTCCATGTGTCATACTTATGAGTTCTTTAGTTTCTACATTTCCCGTACTATTCTTGCCCTCCCCCTATCTATTTTCAACCTACATTCTATGCTACTTATTCTCTATACCTTTTCCCCCTCTCTCCTCCTCCCACCCCCCTGCTGCTAATGCTCCATGTGCCCTCCATTTCTGTGGTTCTGTTCCTGTTCTAATTGTTTACTTAGTTTCTTTTGGTTTTGCTTTAGGTGTGGTTGTTAATATTTGTGAGTTTGCTGTCCTTTTACTATACATGTCTTTTCTTTATCTTCTTTTCTTAGATAAGTCCCTTTAGCATTTCATAAAATAAGGGCTTGGTGATGATGAACTCCTTGAACTTGACCTTATCTGAGAAGCACTTTATCTGCCCTTCCATTCTAAATGAGAGCTTTGCTGGATAGAGCAATCTGGGATGTAGGTCCTTGTCTTTCATGACTTGGAATATTTCTTTCCAGCCCCTTCTTGCCTGTAAGGTCTCTTTGGAGAAATCAGCTGACAGTCTGATAGGAACTCCTTTGTAGGTTACTGTCCCCTTACCTCTTGCTGCTTCTAGGATTCTCTCCTTCGTTTTTACCTTGGCTAATGTAATTATGATGTGCCTTGGTGTGTTTCTTCTTGGATCCAACTTCTTTGGGGCTCTCTGAGCTTCTTGGATTTCTTGGAAGACTATTCCCTTTGCCAGATTGGGGAAGTTCTCCTTTATTATTTGTTCAAATACGTGCTCAATCTGTTGCTTTTCCCCTTCCGATTCTGGTACCCCTATAATTCGGATATTGGAACGTTTAAAGGTGTCTTGGATGCTCTTAATCTTTTCCTCAATTTTTTGAATTCTTATTTCATCATGCTTTCCTGCTTGGTTGATTCTATCTTCCTTCTGGTCCACTGTATTGTTTTGAGACTCAGATTCCTTCCTTTCACTATTGGCTCTCCTCCGCGTGTCTTCCTGCATCTGTTTTATGGTAATCTGCATTCTTTCATCTAAATTTCGTCCAAAATCCACCAGTTCCGTGAGCTTTCTGATCACCAGTGTTTTGAACTGCGCATCTGATAGATTGGCTAATTCTTGGTCGCTCAAAAGGATGAGTCCTGGGGGACTGATCTGCTCTGTTGAAAACATGGTTTTTTTTTTCCCCCCTGTCTCTCCTTTTTTTTTCCGGTCTGGTTGCTCTTGTTATGGTGGGGGGTGGAGCCTTAGGTGCTCACCGGGGCTGGGCACCCCTGTCGCTAGATTGTGACGTTATATGTGGGGGCGGGGCGGGAGCGGGAGCGGGGCGGGAGAAAACAATGGCGGTAGTTCCGTTCCCCTGGACTCAGACCCTTGTCTGGGCTTCTGGGCCGCGAGTTCTGCCCTGGTCCACAATCGCTACCCCTCTGGGTCTGCCAGCAGCAGCTCGCGTACTCAGGGATCACCACTGCCTTTTTGCGCGACGGATGGCTTTTGCGCCGATTTCGCACCAAACCTTCCCCCGACCTCCTCGCGCCGCGACCCGAGCCAGCCCCGAGCCCGCCCGGCTCGTCTTCTGCTACCAGTCCGGAAGAACGCGTCTACTTCAACTTCTTGGCTGCCCAACTTCCATTCAGATAAATCCTCTGCCGGATCTGGGTGTTATTCTGACTGTAAATTATTGTTGTAAATTATTGGTTTTCTAATCTTGGTTGTACGAGGAGGTACGGTGCGTCCACCTATTCCTCCATCTTGCCGGAAGTCCGCTCTGTGCTATATTTTTTATTTTAATCTTCACCACAGATCAATAATTTAGATTGGAAAATATGTTGATATTGCGACAAATGAAACAAAAACAAAACAATGTCCCTTGAAAGTTTTAAATATCTTTGCCATCCTCTGTTTGGAAACCTCTCTTTTCTGGAAAGCTCTTCATTCTGCATGAGTGTTTGCAATGTTCCTTTCTATCTTGACAGGAACTATACTTATCTAATTGTCATTGTTGCAAAAGGACTTTCAGAAGCAAGTTTGCTGGAATGGGTGTTGGCCACTTAGCAGGAGCCTTCCAAGGTATGTGTTTTGGGAAGAATCAGTTCAAATTATCTTGAAACATCCTTCTCGCCTTGTGATTCCCAACAGATTTTACTATTATTTGATCCTTTTCTTCTTCCCTTATTTGGCCCCTCATTTGTTATTCATGAATTATTTTATTTTCTTTTTCTGGACAGCAAAATATACTCTGTTCGTTAGAAAAGGTAACTTCATAGATCTAGGTGCAGTGCACAGTGTCTATGTAACAGGGAAGAGAGGTTCCCCAAACAGGAAACCACCCCCACCACCACTAACTTGACTGCAGGAAGATGACTGAAGCAGGGCCACCGAGAGTTACTTTGCATTCTAAAGAGCCTGGCCAGTGTTTCAGTGATGCTAATACCTGTGCTTGCTGTGCTCAGAGCCAGAGAGATGGGCCTGACTCCAACCCCTGTTGCAACCAGAAGGTGGTCCCCTGGTTGCTGGCCTGCAGGAGAGCAGAAGGTGGTTCCCCTATGTCACAAGGACAAGCCTTCCCAGACAAACAATGGCAGCTGAGAGGCAGAAGAAACCAGAATACTAGCAGGTGTTACTGATGGGGGACTCAAGGCTTAGAAAATTTTAGCTTAAGGTAAAAAGCTATAAATCTAGCAAGTAATGTGTATGTTAAGCTTTTGTTTCAGAAACCACAGATAAGGCCCATCCTGGCTCCTAGGAAAAGCAGTTGACCTCCTCGGGCCCTGGCTAGAGATTATCTCCTGGCCACATGTTGGAGGCATTTGGGCCTTTTGTGTGACCACCTCCTCCCTTGGGAACAGCTAATTGCCCAGAACAAGAATGCTGCAGCTTTACTCACTTAATCCTCCCTGAATTTCAAAGCCCTCACCACACCTTGCTTGTCCTCCCCCACCCCCCTTATAAAAGATCTGGCCAGGAAAGAGAAGGGAAGATGGTTTGTTAGGGTATGAACTGGCCATCTGAATACAGTGCTCATAAAAGATTCGATCACTGCCATTGCTTATTGGATTTGGTAGTGACAGGCAGCCCAAACACCAGTGTCTTTTCTGGTTACATTACCTTTTGTGGGAAGAGTTGGAAATGGGGTTAGGAAGGAAGATCTGTGCAGAGATTTCACCTCAAGCATGGCAGCCATGTGGAGACTCTTAACCATGAGGCTTAGGAAGGAAAAGCTCTAGACCATGTGGCTTGGGAGTAGTTTTGGTCATGTGGTTTGAAAGGATGAAGAAGGACCTTCACCAGACCACCTTGTAGAGGGGCCATGTGGTTTTGGATTAAGAGCAGGAACCTAGATGAGCACAGAGGACTAGGAGAAGTTAAACAGGAATCTGCCTAGCTAAGCTGCGAACTTCCTGAGAGATGGTACCTCTGACTGGCCAGGTTGGCAAGGGGAGGCAGGACTGTTTGTGCTTGTGGGTGTTTCCTTTGTTTTTAAAGAAGTGGGATTTAACAGAAAATTTCTACCATTATTTTAATCCTGTATAACTTTTAAATAAATAGTTGCTTTCCTTTTCATAAGACTCTGGCATTGGAGTCGCATTTTTTTTTAGCAGCAGGCAGTAGAACACAGTGTTTCTGTTTCATCTAGACATAATAAGTGCTCAGAAACACCTGAAGCATTAAAGAAAATACTTTCTCCCTGGCTGGTACAGCTCAGTGGGTTGAGTGCCAGCCTGCAAACCAAAGGGTGGCTGGTTAGATTCCCAGTCAGAGCACATGCCTGGGTTGCAGGCCAGATGACCAGTAGGGGGCACACGAGAAGCAACCACGCATTGATGTTTCCCCCTCTCTTTCTCTCTCCCTTCCCCTCACTCTAAAAATAAGTAAATAAAATCTTTAAAAATGAAAATAAAAATAAATAAATGGTTTCAGCGTGTGAATGTGTGGGTCTATGTGTATTCATTTTTTAAATTCTAGTTTATATACACCAGATAAAATATCTGAATTTCTAATGAATATTTCCATACTTTTTATGGCTTATGATTTCAGCTTCATTCTTGGGATATTTATTCTATGGATTTATAATGTTCAATAACCCTAGGTTTTCTGTGAAAGAAAGTAAATCAGAACTACTACTGTTGCTTTCCATGCCAAAGTGTGGGATTGTCTGTGTCCAAACACTGATGGTTGTTTGGATAGGTAGAGGGATTAGCCATATGGTGAATGTTTTGATGAAGCTGAATTTTTGGGTAAAGCAATAAGTGAGACAAAGAACACAGTGGAAGATGAAATAAAAATCTATTAGGATGTGGTTTTCATGGCAACTCTGGCTATGTTGCGGTTTTTTTCTTCTCTTTTTTGCAACTAGATTTTAGCAAAATAAAATGCAGAGCAGCATTCGGATGAGAGGAATGAAATGTGGAATGGTTTATTGTTTAGAGATGGAGTGAGAACTACACACACTGGGGAAGCTAAAATTTACTCTGGACAGAGTAGCTACGCTACACTTTTTCCATGCTAAAATGGTATTTCTCCTTGCTGAAATTTCTGAGAATATGGGTAATTTTATATCAGTAATGCATAACTTATATTTCCAATGCCATTCTCTCTGTATCTCTCAGAACTCTAATTTAATTACATTTTCCTCCCTGACCAATGTGGCTCAGTTGGTTGGACATCATTCCACAGCTGAAAGGTTTCTGGTTAGATTCCTGGTCAGGGCATATGCCTGGGCTGTGAGTTGTCTCCTGGGCCAGGCTTGGTCCCTGGTCGTGGTACATGCAAAAGGCAGGCAATCGATGTTTCTCTCTTGCATCTCTGTTTCTTTCCCCCTGTCTCCGTCCCTGAATTCCCCTCTCTATAAATTAAAACTAAATAAGTAAATTACATTTCCCTCCATAAAGAATACATATTGATTAAGCAGAAGCACTCACGACCTGATGCAGTGAGACTTCAGGGAAGGATTTGGGAATGTGAAGGCATAACTCACATAGCGTTATAGAACCCAGGATGATCCAATGTAAGCAAAACGGTGTTTTTATCAAGAATTTTTTCTTTTCTTTCTTTTTTTCCTGACATTAATCATGGAGTCTTTCTTAATAGATCTGAAATCATTTAAATTTTTACTGATTTAGTTTACTGTTACTAAGTCATGTGAACAATTCACTTTGCCTAGTATAGAAGAGTACATAAACCACCGAGAAAGAATAAAACACCCCACCACACCCAGGTTTTTTTTGGGAGGGGAATCCACTGTCTTTGAACTCTCTTTGCTAAGAGGGTCAATCTTAGGTTCATGACTTGAAGTAGAAAGCACTTTGTAAACTTATGAGAAGCAGTGATATTTCTTGTCCTTTTAGTACTAAGTATTACTCAGAAAGACCTCATGAACAAATGTTCACTTAGATATTAAATATGAGATATTTGAAACAAAAAAATTATCGCCTAAAACTGGACATAGAATAAAAAGTCTAATACGTGCAGAAAAAAGTTATATAAACCTGAAAGAAGATTTTAATTGTGGCAGGCAGAATTCCAAGGGTAACCTCCCTAAGGTTCCTATACCCCGGTCATTTATGAAACAATTCTGGTACTGCCGTGACCAAACTTTGCACAGGGACGTAAATTTGCTGATTAGATCATCCAGCCTTAAAATGGGAGATTATCCTGAGTTCTAGGAATATTATCGTAGAAATACTATCTGGGAAGGCCAAACATACTTCTAATACCTAAGAATGTATTGAATAATAAATCTCCTTTACCTAATTCTTGATCTTTGTGAAATACTTGAAACTATTAATACATAATGCAACTATTTCTTTGTTTTAATACATTTGTTCTGATCCTTTTCTATCTTTTGGCACACATATTTCTTTTCTTCACAATCTTCTATTCTTTATACTATAACTCTCTTTTTAAAATTATGCTTTCTAATTTTACTTCTCATTTTTGCCCCTCTATCTCAAATACAGTTTTATGCAGCATTTCCTTGGTTTCATGCACTTTCATGCCTTTAACTATTAATCACCTCTTCTATGTATATATGTACTTTCCACATTACAAAAGCCAAAATAAATTGACATGTATTTAATATTTTACTGTTAAATCTAAACACACATTTCATCTGCGTGTTCTATATTTCCCCCTAGATTTTCCAACAGCACCGTAAATTCAACATGACTCATGCCCCTTTTCCAATTCAATCAGTTCTTCCTCTTTACTTTGCAATATCTATAAATGGAACTGTTTGTTAAAAAAATGACTGGATTCTTTTTTAAAAAAAAAATTTAAAGATTTTATTTATTTATTTATTTTTAGAGAGGGAAGGGAGGGAGAAAGAGAGAGAGAAACATCAATGTGCGGTTGCTGGGGGTCATGGCCTGCAACCCAGACATGTACCCTGGCTGGGAATTGAACCTGCAACACTTTGGTTCGCAGCCCGTGCTCAATGACTAGATTTTTTTGAATGATTTTTGATGCTTTAAGAGTCTCTCTAGCATCTACTTCTTCTACAGCTCTCATGTATAATTCCTTCTTTCCATTCTGATCATTCTCTTATAAAGATTACCGCAGACCTTCTAAATCTCTCCACATTTGTTTAACTCATCCTGTATATTGTTTTAGTTTACTGATCACTCTGCCTTTGTTACTCGGTCAAAAAATTCCAACCACACTGCATACAAATTCTCTCTTCCCCAATTTATCCCTATTCAGTATATCATTTTAAACTTTTCTTCCTGCCTATTTCCTATATAATCATTCAGGTAAATAATTTCTGTACTTTCCTACCACCACACTTCTTGTAATGTCTTACTCTCCAACCTGTTATCATTAGCACCTGGCCACATTTCACCTTTCACCATGAATTCAAGACGAAGTAATGCTATCTTTTAAATAATATCCATTAATATTATTTAATGACACCTTACTTTGCATTGAAGTTTCTTGTGTTTATACCCTACATTCTCCTATTAATGTGTTAGTTTCTGGATAAAGTAATCATTATCTTACACACCTTTGTATGCAGCCCCAAGTACATTCCCTTACTCCAAACTGATATTTAAAACATATTTACCTATTTAATGTGTTTAATTGAAAGAACAAGTAAGTAGGAAGAAATGCTAAATTTACCTTAACAATAAAGAATATATTTCTATACATTTTCAAAAGCATTTTATTTTTCTTTCAATAAAAGTGATAAACCTCTGATTCATTTACAATATTTCATAAAAATTTAACACTGCAGAAGTAGCATAGCTATTGATGTGTCCTGACTTCCTGAAAATTAGAGTAATAAAAGGTTTTTTGTTTTGTTTTGTTTTGTTTTTTGTCAATCATTTCCAAGGAGTGAATGTTCTTTTCCTGATCTGGTTCATGTGTACTCAAACAATTCTAATGCAACCTGACACTAAATGGAACTAAATGACACAATAAACTAATATTAAAAAAGAGACAGCATGTTTCTGTTGAGCTATACATAGGAAGTGGCTCAGAAGTAAAATGCAAGAGCTAGAGTCCACATTCCACAATATAATATTTATTTTGATAACCACTCTCTCACTTTAGAGCAGGGGTGTCAAACTCATTCTCACCGGGGGCCACATCAGCCTTGCAGTTGCCTTCAAAGGGCCAAATGTAATTTTAGGATTGTATAAATGTAACTACTCTTTAATAGTTAAACGAGAGCTCAGCACTGCTGCTGGGTAGAAACAAGGTGCCATGCTGGATAAAACATGGTGGAGGGCTGGATTTGGCCTGTGGGCCTTGTTTTTGACACCTGTGCTTTTGAGGAAAGTGTTCTTTAAGTTAATGTAGAACATTAAGAGCAGCAACACGTACATACTCAGCACAACCAAAAACTCAAAATAACTTCACCCCTTAGAGACTCTTTTAAAGACTTTATTAGTTATCTTAATTCCTCATGTCAATTTTATTTGATTTTCATTAGTTTTTTAGTATATATATTATTCAGGAACTCTTAGAATATAAGTGTGCAGGTTTAACCTGAGGATCAGGTGAATATTCAGAATCCAATGTAGTCGATCTGAGACTCTGAATTTTCGATATGCTTTCAGTTAATGCCAACACTGCTGACATGAGGGCTGAACTTCAAGATATAAGAAATGAAACAGGTAAAAGAAATAATAGGTTAATTAGCTTAAATACAAAGAAAAAAACTTTTAAATCAATTTCTTGAGGTAAGATGAAATCAGATAGAATTCAAAGGGACATCCAGAAAAGTAATGGGTCTCATATTTTAGTATAATATAAATTTAGGAAAAAAGTGCACTCTGTTGAGTGATTCTTAACCTTAACTAGACATTATAATTATGTGATGAACTCTGAGAAAACAATGTGGACTTTTGCTCTGTGCATGATGAAGTAACAGGGACTAGACAAAATCTTTTATCTTAACCCAAAACTGGACAAAATATATAAAATGACAGTTTTTAGTCAATGCACAATAAAAGCACAGTATATGACCCTGAGAAAACAAGACAAATGAAGGGAACCTTATAGACAATCTAATTTTTGATAGGAAGCACATTCTGGTCTCTGAAGCACAGATTACCAAGTAGTTTTTGTGGACTTTCTGACTTGAATACAAGGGATTGATACTAAAAAATCTAGATAGATAGAAGTTTTGTGAAGAGTTCTTGATTTGAGAGAAGCATACACCAAACAGAGCTCCAGAAATGTGGCTTGGACTAATTATTGTTAGTGAGTGAAAGGAAATGTAGAAAAGAGAAAAGTACATAAGCATCAAGTGCATTAGTTAAAGGTAAACAGAGGATTGATTACCACTGAATGACTGATGGGAAGAGAGTTAAAAATCCTCAACTTTCACATAGATTCAGTAGGCCATCCTTAATGTTAAAGAAATAAAGATCAAGCTGGCATGCAAATTTATTAATTTAATAGCCTCATGAAGGCATGTATATGGGAGTCTCTGCTACCAAAAACAGCCAAAAATGATGAGAAGGGAAATGTCCAATAAGCAACCTGTCTCACTTGAAGATACATTTGATTCATGTTGGACCTTTCCTTATTAACTTATAATAGAGAGAAAGCAAGAAATTTTTATTTAAACTAATTTGCCATGTTTTTAAGAAACATTATTAATACATTAAATATATTTTTAAATTTCATTATCTAGCTACTGTAATAAGATGTTCTTTTTAAATTAAGCACAATTTGCTCTATAAAATAAATATTGAAAATATCTAACCCTGCAGGACACTACATATAAAATGAGGATAATATATCTTCTTTACATATGTGGATATAGTAAGGATGGAGATGTATTGTTGAGATTTTATATTTTTCTGACTAAACGAAAGTGTTCCTATTTCTTTGGTTTTATCATCCACATGTCCATAGAGTACAATCCACCACTCTTTCTCATGTGTCTTTATTTCTTTTACTTCAACATTTTTTCACACGTTATATTGTTAGGAACCAAAAAAATATTGAAAATAAACTGTATGATCCAGCACCTAAAATGCAGCTCATGTATTTTATGAAAGGATATATCACGTTAGATTTACACCCCACTTGAAGTTATGCTATATAATGGGTAAACATTCTCTGATAGTTTTTCACTAAAGGGAAATGCATTGCCAAAAAGCAGCATACCAAATAAACACTCATCTCATAAGAATTTGATAAAATGAGTGTTAATATGCATCATGTTCAAAGAAAGAAGAGAAAAAAGCAAGTAAGAAAAATCAAAATTAAGTGAAAAAAACGTTTTGCATTTTTCTTTTTACAAAACATGTTTTTAAGTTTTGATTACACAATAAAAATTAATTTGATTTCACTTTTAAAAATAGGGTTTCACAATAATCTATTTTATTATTATAATTCTATACTTTTATGTCTTGATGAATATAAAATTTAAAAATAATCTAACCCACTTTCAGAAGTTTAATTTAAGCACTGTTTTTCTCCTCATGAAGGATGTGAGCTTTCACAGTACTCTGCTCTGTTTTCCCTGTGCCATACTTGATTTCATTGCTGTTTTCTCTTTCCCTGACTGCTTTTATTAGTCCAGTGCTTGATACAGATGAACAGCCCTAATATTTAAAGCAGAAGAGCTTGCATACTATGAGATTGGCATTCAGAATTACATTTTCCTGCTTGAAATCCCCAAACTTACCATCTTTGTAAGCATTAAACCTTTTATTTAGAAAATCATATCAGAAAGCAACATTTACTTTTTTGAATCCCATCCTGTTTTCTTAGAGCATGAACTAATGTAATGGGAATACATACTTTATTTAGAGAATTATTTAAATACACATTTATTGTTCAAAACAATATTTTTTCCACTTATGTTAACAATACTTGCAAAGACATTCTGATTTTTTCCATGTCAACACAAAATTACAGTCATGTCCATACATTAAATTTACTCAGTTCTTCTGAAGTATCCACAGTTTGGATAGCCATTCAATATTCTAAAAATTTAAATGACCTGTTTTTGACAGCATGTAATTAATACTAGTTGATATCATATAATTTAATGTATAACAGTAAATGCTGTTATATTTGCTGTTTAAAAATTATTTGAATAATCTAATTTTGGAAGAAGTATTATATCATGCTCAATAAACAAAATTAATTGCTTTAATTTGCTAAAGATATTTAGTTTGTTAAACATTCTATATTTATATCCATGCTTTATTGAGAAAACATAACATGTAATGAAGAAAAAATAAATAGAGAAGCCTTTCCCCCATCAGCCACATATTTTTTACTTATATGGCATAAATGTAGGAAATCTATGTAATGGAATGCACAGTAAAATAAAATGTGTGGCTATACTTATTAGAATCACTGAATACATTTTATTTGGGATTAATGAATATATTCAAATGAAATAAAAATGTACATTTAAAATCAAAACATAAGATTTTAAAAAATTATTCATGCCATCTTTATCCTTCACCGAAAAGAATGAGAGTATTTTGCACAGTAATGACATACAGTTTTAAAGACAGAACATCTCCTTTTGCTGACAAGTAATATATTTATTTTTTCTTTTTCTTGAGTTTTTTAATTCTTTTTTTTCTTTTTACACTGTTATTCAAAATAGAGTTGTCCCCATTGTCCACCCATTACTCTCCCCGGCTCTACCTACCCCAGCCTCCCACATTCAATCTTCCCCCTCTGTTTTCCTTGTCCATGGGTCCTTTACACATGTTCCTTGACTTGACCCTTCCCTTTCTCTCCCTTTATCTCCCTCCCCCATCCCTCTGGTCACTGTTGGTTTGTTCTTTATTTCCATGTTTCTAGTTCTATTTCACTCACTTGTTAGTACTTACATGTTAATTCAGATCTTTTATAGAAAATTAGATTCCTAGCTTCATAATTTAATTGAAATTTTAAGATTAAAATGTAGTAACAATTTGTTATAATCACTGAGTAAATATCACCAAAATCCTACTCCTTTGCCTAAGAAACCTCAAGGCAGTAGAGAGCCCAGATGACTATTACTATGATGTGTCTTGTCTTGCCTCAAGCAGTGGTAGGTCTAAAAGTGAATTCCCCAAGCCAGCAGTATCAGCTCCCTGGGAACTAGTTAAAGATACAAATTCTTAGGCCCCAGGTAATCATGACACATGTTAAATTATGAGAACTATTGGCCTGGAGTATCTCAGCAGTTTCTTTCTCTTACCTCCTTACAATTAGTTACAAAACGGCTGTAAAAATCTCGCCACTACATTTACAACAATACCTTACTTTTCAACAATTGTCCTTCATGAGAAAGAAAGACATAAAAAACTTATTGGTTTCAAAAATTAATCTCTGCTAATTTAAAATATATAATAGTTTTAATTTATTTTTTCCTACATCAGAACACAAGAGTAATGACATATGATTGTTATAGGGAAAATGACATTTTCTAAGATATTATATCAGGATCCAGTCCCTGGTGGTCTAACATTAAAGGTCTCCTAATTGTACTATCCACAACTATAGAAAGAGAGTAAAGTTATCTAGTGAATTTTGTGTAGATTAAACAAATGGATTAAATGAAGTACTTCTTGTAACATGCTTAGAACAATGTAGGTACTCAACACTTATATTCCTTTCTTATGTTTTTTAATCCATACTTTCTACATTTTTCTTGCAAATAATGTTTCAATGGTTCTCAAAGTAAGGTTTCAAAATGTTTCTAAAAAGGGTAGTTTCTGATAAGTGTGAAGCATGACCCCATTACTGTTCTCTGGATACTATGGAGTACTTCCTAAAATGCTCTTACTTTGCCAAATTATATTTATCCATTTGCATGATTCTGTCTAGTTTATTTTGTTTTTCTATGGAGGTATCAAGAAGTGGAAAGTAAAAAGGAGCACTATTAGTGTTTGTGCTTAATGGTACATTAACTAGTAATGAGCTCTGCAGATAGTGTGTGCTCATTTCCAGCAGACCACCCAGCCTCCTCTATACAATAGCCTCCTTACCTAGGAAGAGAAAAAAAGTTATTTAGGCATTTTCATAATGATCCTACATTTAGTTCTGCATTAATACAATTGATAACTGCCAGCAAATTTTACTTTTAAGATTTTAAATATTAATCCCTTTTATTCATCTATTACAAAGTCTAATTTATTTTTCTTACATTGGTTTACATTCTAGTGAGTCAGGGAGATATTTACCATGCACATTTTTTCCCAATGTTCTACTAAACACAAAAGTTGACAGTAAAATTCATTTGTTCTCTGTCATATATACCTGAATATAGTCTACTATTCCACACTTTTCTGAAGTTATAATTTATTTTAGATGTCCAATGATTGTATAATTTAACTTTCTTTGTCTCTTCAGTTCCAACTCTATATTATGTGCCATTGGCCTTCACACTAAAACAGTTTTTATTTCACATTTTCTATTAATGTGTATATTATTTCCTCTAGGACCATTGTTACAGCCTATCCACACTCGCTATTTGTCATCTTCTACATATGTTAAAGCATGAATAGGCATGGAGGACACCAGAGAGGTAACGACTTTGTTTTCTTGATTTTTATGGTCAAGAATAATAAAATATATTAAATTTCAATACAAATATCCTGTAAAAGGCATTCTTATGCCATGTTAATTCTGTTATCAAAAACTTATTCTTTTGGAAAATTACTCTCTATGTGTATAGATCAAGAACAGCTAGATTTAAATCACAACTTTATGATGATATGTATATGACCTAGGGTATTTTTTTCAAGCTCTCCATCCATCTGTTTCATCATCTATAAAATGTGGGAGATAATAATAGCACCTCCTTTCTAAGAGTGTTTGAAAATTAAACTTATCAATAAATATACAGCCCAAGGAAGACAGTTGTTAATACTGATATAATTACTATAGTGATAATTATTAAGCATGATTTTGGAAAAATAACATTTGGGCTTCATGTTAAGGGTAAGAATGATTCAAATACATAATTCTAGTCTTTACAGTCTTATTAAAGTATGCCAGATACTTAAAGAAATCAAGGATTTTAGGTACCCTATGATGCTATGCATATTTAGGATTGTTGAAATGTAATACAAGTATATATTTAATTTTTGGTAGAAAAAACACAAAATTTATCAATAATAATCATGTGTAACATCCTGACTTTGCAAGTTAACAGATGACTAAAATGAAACCAGTTACATAAAGTACTCAAAATTTAGCTTTGTCATAGTCAGTAGAGAGTATAACTGTAGGAGTTCCCTCTTACCTGTGATTTTACTTGCTGTGGTATCAGTTCATTTCTAAAAGAAGAAGGGTGAGTACAGCACAATAACATTTTAAAAGACATAGACCACATTCCCAATACTGACATTACAGTGCATTGTTATAGTTGTTCTATTTAATGATGTTATTGCTGTTAATATCTTACTATGCCTGATTTATAAACTCAACTTGTATGTATAGGAAAAATGTGGTATACACAGGACTCAGGGCTTTACATAGTTTCATGCATTCATGGGGGATCTTGAAATAAGGGGCGAATACTGTATTGCCTTTTATGATTTTGAGATTTAAATATAATCTATATAAAATACTAAGCATGCCAAGTGATGGGAACAGTCTTAGTAGATACTTTCATTCTTCATAATTCTGATATCTGCTAAGAACACAAGAACAGGGTTTGAATGGGTAGAATGACAAATGGAGTTCTTGATACTTACCTTGGAGCACAAGAGAACTGAATGAGTTAACTCGTTCCAGATACAGGAATCTGTACACAACACCAGGACTTCACCTGCCAAAACAAGAAAATAAAATATTCATTACTGTTAGATACTTCTATAACAGATACATTGTCTTAATAAAAACTTAGTTTTAGAATCAAGATGTAATTTATTCTAGTTTTCAAATTAAAATGTTGACTCAAATTCTGCAGTTACATTTATAGGTCACACATATCTTTAATTACTGATGAAAAGTTTATTATAAGTTCTCAAAAATAACTTATTAACAATACTTAAGTATATTTAGTGAAAAATCAGTGAATGGTTATAACAGCATATTGACTTCTTGAATGAATTTATGAACTGTCATGGTTAATTTTTTCCTGCATCATTTATCTCTAATTTACCACAAACCACTTTTGAAACCTTTTTAAAAACTCTTCAAGATCCAGTTATATTTATTTTATTTTAAATGATGACTCATTGATATTCCTGCTTCTCTTTCTAGAAATATTTATGTGAATAAATAATGCTATAAATTTTATGAAGTACTAAAAAAGGAAAGGAATGAGTTTATAGGGAATGGATAATGTAAGCTCTTTAGAGAAAAGCTTAAAATGTATTTCACCCTATTTTTTCTGTTTATTTTCTTACACATATTCACAGTCACTTGCTTTTTTAAAATTAGTTTAATTGGGTTTTTTACATTCTTTTAATATATTCCTGAATGAATTTGTAACATTACCTGTCAAATTGTAAATTTCCCTCTTTTCATTATATTATTTAAAATAACTAAAATTTCTCATAAATATTAATTACCCATCCCACTGACTTTCTAATCCCTTCTCTTTGATGTTAGCTATGTCTCTTCTTGGCTATTGCAGTTATCATCCAGGTAAAAGTAATGGAACCTCAGTTACCTAATAATTACATCATTGATTAATAATTGTATAAGTGCAGAGGTATTTATCAGTGGTCACTAACATGCAATATTGCTTAATGATCAAAAATAATTCAAATGTTTTGAGGAAGTTTTTTAGGAAATGTATCAGCCAGAGTTGCTTTGATAATATAGATTAAGAACAAAAATACCTCCTCTAAATGCATTCTTTTTAGTCAGAAAAATCTGAAAACAGGCCCTGACCTGGATGTACACAGCTCCAAGCCAATGAAAAGCTCCTAGTAATGGGAAGGGGTATTGATTTGTCTCACCCAATCCGTGAGTGAGGGGCTTGCATATAAAGGGCAAACTGCATAGTCAAAGAGGCCTTGGTCTCAGTTTCTTCCCTTACACTCATGAGATTTTGATTAGTTGGAGACATATTTTTAACTAACTAAGCAATTCAGGAGAACTTTTCCTGATTGTACCTTAAGCAGAAACAGGGGGAAAGGGAGGAAAACAGTAACCAGAGATTTCCCATATTCTCACAAGTGTATCACAATGTTCATATGTAATTTTAAAACAATAAAGGTATAGAAGAGTTTTACTTTTAAAGTTCTATTTACAGATCTGTAAAAGGAAGCCAGCAGTAAAATTCATAAAATAGGGGAAATACAATAGAATGAGAGAAAACTGCAATTAGATGAATTTTTGAGGAATTGTATAACCCTTGTATTTAAATTTCAGAATATTTAAATTTTAAAATGCTTACATTTATTATATTATATATATTTAGTTGCGACACAAATTATATATATTTATATATATTTATAGATATACATACACTTTACATTTATATGCTATTTGAGGGGGAGGAATATGTTTTGTTGTCATGAAGTTCTTATTTTTAATTAATTAATTAATTAATTAATTATTTTTATTGTTGTTCAAGTACAGTTGTCTCCATTTTTCCCATCACCACTTTTCCCACCCCATCCTCAATCTGTCCCCTCTTTGACTTCGTCCATGTGTCCTTGATACATGTTCCTTGACTACCCTTCCCCTTCTTTCCCATGCTATCTCCCTGTCCCCTCCCTTCTGGTTACTGTCAATTTGTTCTTTATTTCAATGTCTCTGATTATATTTGCCTGCTTGTTTGTTTTGTTCATTAGGTTCCACTTATAGGTTAGCTCATATGGTATTTGTCTCCTAGCTTATTTCACTTAGCATAAGGATCTCCAGATTCATCCCTGCTGTTGTGAAGGGTAAGAGTTCTTTCTTTCTGCTGTGTAGTATTCTATTGTGTAAATGTACCACAGTTTTTTTTTTTATCCACTCATTTGCTAATGGACACTTAGGTTGCTTCCAACACCTGGCTATTGTAAATTGTGCTGCTATGAACATTGGGGTGCCTAAGTTCTTTGGAATTAATGTTTCAGGATTCTTAGAGTATAATCCCAGCAGTGGAATTGCTGGGTCAAAAGGCAGTTCCACTTTTGGTTTTCTGAGGAAATTTCATACTGTTTTCCACAGTGGCTGTACCAGTCTGCATTCCCACCAACAGTGCACTAGGGTTCCCTTTTCTCCACAACTTGGCCAGCACTTGTTGTTTATCAGTTTATTTATGATGGCCATTCTGACTGGTATGAAATGGTATCTCATTTTGGTTTTTATTTGCATTGCTCTGATGGATAGTGGTGCTGAGTATCCTTTCATATGCCTCTGGGCCCTCTGTATGTCCTCCTTGGAGAAGTATCTAACAGGTCTTTTGCCCATTTTTTAATTGGGTTGTTTGGGGGCAGAAGCATAAAATGGATTATTGGAGTGTTTTGATGGTTGCCAGATAGGAGGAAGGCATGGGGGAATTCTGTAACAAATTGGTAGTTACAGATTAGCCATGGGGATGTGAGATACGGTATAGGAAATGGAGTGGCCGCAGAATGTATCTGCATGACCCAAGACCATGAATAAAAGGGGTGAGGATTGCCTGAGGGAGTGGGGTGCTGGGTGGAGGGGGACAAAAAGGGAAAAACTAGGACAACTGTAATAGCGTAATCAATAAAATATAATTTAAAAAATTTGATTAGGTTATTGAGATTAGTGTTTTGAAGCTGAGTGAAGTGATGATGAAACAAATCCATTTCTCTCGCTGGTAGTCCTGGCAGGCAGATGCTCTTCGGTACCGGCATGATCTGTTCAGCTTGCGGCTCACCGCTGTTTCTGCATCCTCACTATCCCTAATTTCTTGGTTTTAACTTTGCCCATATAATATAATTCTACACTTTGATAGAGATCCTGCACTGGGTGCTTCAGATTTTTAAGCTTTTAAAAAACATCTTTACTATTCCCCAGGATTCAACCCCTGCCTGCCCTGTGGCTCATAGGTACCCCATCCTGTTGTTCTTCCCCCTGACTGGCATCAGAAAAGTGTTGGATTAAAGATGTATGTGGATATGCGCTTCCGAAGTCTTATCTGGCATTCAGAAACAGTTTCTCTCAGCTCGTTGTGTTTGCTGGAAGTGCACCTGTGAACTTCTTACTGTCACACCTACAGTTCATCTGGGGTGGATTCACTTGGCACTGGTTCTAAAGTAGCAATTTTATTAGTCTTACTCTGTGTACATTTTCTAAGCCAGTAATAATCTTTAAATTGGATTTATTACCCAGGAAGGCAAAATCAAAAGTTTTCTTAATACAGTAACATCTTAATAAATGCCAGGATTTTCAAATAGTACTGATCATTATGGCCAACCAATAGGTACAAACTGATTAGCAAATAATACATTGCAATTAGTTTTAGTACCCGCCTGTGAATTAAAGCATTACCAGTTCGACTCCCAATCAGGGCACATGCCTGGGCTGCAAGGCAGGTCCCCAGAAGGGAGCATGTGAGAGACAACCATACATTAATGTTTTTCTTCCCTCTCTTTCCCCCTCCCTTCCCCTCTCTTTAAAAATAAGTAAATAAATAAAAACCTTTAAAAATAGTTTTAGTGTATTTTTAAAAGCATTAACATATTTACTGTGTCCCAACATTGCAGGAATGCATCTATTATACAGACCAAATATATAGAAATTGTATTATTTTAAGAAAAAAAATAGAAATAATGCCTTTGAATTGCCACCAAACACAATCCATAGTAATCATTACCTGACTACAGATGTTCACTCTATCTGCTGCAATTACATTTTGAGTGTGTTTAGATCCTAAGATATTCATTCCTTTTAAGTGTCAAGAAAGCCGAAAGTATTCAGATACTAGCATAATGAAAAGCTCTTAGTGTTCATTAAGGTCTTAAATTTGAATGATAAGTCTGGGAGTGGCTAAGGCCCTTCAGATGAGGCTCCTCTTCATCCAGAGAACTATAAATTGAAAAAAGACAAGTTATGTGTCCCCGTACTCAAATATAATGGTGAGACAATAATCACATAATCAGTATATGAAACTTTTCAGTGAATACACCAGACAGAATTGCAATGACACTTGAAATTCTACAGTGTATACTTATATACGGCTCTATTAAAGACAAAGAATATGGTATCAGGAGAAAGGCAGCTCAGGCGAACACAGGAAGGTCCCAGCACCCCAGCACAGCTCTTAGAGCTTGTTGTGGGTTGTAGAAACTGTGCCTTGTGTTTGGATAGTGAATTACCAGAGTACATCTGAGATACTTTGGATGTAGGAAACAAGGGTCAAATGTATTGAGAAGTCTTTTACAAGCTACTGGTAAGACAGCTAAAATTCAGCTCTATAGCTAGTTACACCAAGAGTTTATGGTAAGTTTTCAATAAGAAAGTTGACAAGCCATGCCTCTAAGAGAGGGACTTTTTAGACTTCAAACAGCACCTTATAATACGACCTTCTCTAGTAAACCTCATCCCTGTCTAGGCCAAAAGTAAGTACCGAAGTTTTCCAGGCATTTCTGGGCATCACTATAGTGCTACCACAGGGTAGATGCATGTGAACCCTGTGTTCTTGGATTCAAAAACAGTGGTAAGCACATAGTAGCCACTGGTCCAGCAGAGAAAGGTTTCCAGATCCTCTCTGAGAGTTCTTACCCATTACATTGCTCTCTCTTAATACGGGCTCAGTTGTTTCCAAGCTTGGTCTGCTCTCTGAACTCTCCTTTCCTTTGCTGTGAGAAATGACCCATATGGGCCTCGATTGTGTACCTTTCTTAGCCAGTAGAAGGCTAGAGACCCAGAGGCCCTTTAGTAATTAGAATAATCACAATTTCCCTTAGCCCAAGTAGGTAACTTCTTTGCTGATCATATGATCATACAGTTTTTTGAAATGTATGTATATCAAAAATTTTATCATTTCATATAGCAAAAGCCACACCCATGATTCTTTGCTAGACAGACTTTTCTCACTTTCTAGTGACTTGTCAAGTTGTGTAGGATGGTCCCAATAACATTCTCTGAGTCACGCTTGCCTAGATTTTGTTTTGCTTTTTTTCATGTCAAGGGCCTCATCTAGTAAGCCCTACTTTGAGCTTTTCCAAGCTCTTACAAGTTTTACAGCCACACTCTGGATTTGATCCTTGGCCCTAGGGCTTAATTGCTTTGAGAGCACTTTACTACCTAAGAAGACTGGTGATGGGAGACAGTTGTGTTTTTTCAGCCTAGTCCTGTCTCCTCTATATTGCCTCTCAATTCCGCTTGCAAAACTGAAGGATTCCTTCTTTACCTTGTCTCACTTTTGCAGCTATTTTTCATTCACATTCGGTTAATAAAACCAAAGTTACTTGTAACATTTATTTGGTCTGGTGATGTTTTTGGTCAGATTCAAACACTGACTAGGTATTCTTGTTATTTTCCAAGTTACTGCACATGAGAGTTTGACTTTTTATATGTAACATGGGCAGGCTGAACGTGGAAAAGCATGCAGGGAACTATTAGCGAGGGCTGACAGCGAGCCAATGGCTAGCAGAGGCTGAAAAATCAGTGAAGTCAGCAGTCATGATGGAAGGCTGCAAATGGGGGCCTTGCTGTCTTCTCCCAAAGGCAATACCACATGTTTAATTTTGTTTTTCAGCATCCAACTTCTAGGAACAAATCATCAGCCATCCCAAATCTAGTTAGCTTAAAGTGATGGGTGTTTATTAAGATCACAGTACTTCCCCTGGTTGGTGTGCTTCAGTGGATTGGGTGCCAGTCTGGGATCCAAAGGGTCGCCGGTTCAATTCCCAGTCAGGATACATGCCTGGGTTGTGGGTCAGGTCTCCAATTGGGGGAACAGGAGAGGCAACCACACATTGATGATTCTCTCCTTCTCTTTCTCCCTCCAGTCCCCCTTTTCTAAAAATAAATAAATGAAATCTTTTTAAAAAATCACGATTTTGCTGTCATTGTGTTACGGCAGCCTGGACCAGGTTCACTGATCTGAACTGACTTGTGTCTGCTGATGGTTGACAAATCATCTGGGAGTGGCTTGTCCCACCTGGTCCCACTCATAAGTGAGGAAGTTGGCTGTGATGATGACAATGGTTAACGTTATGCTCATGAGCCAGACCTGCTGAAGCTCTTTACATAGTAAATGGGACCCAAAATAGCAGGAGAGGAATTTTCAAGATTCTGGAGGTCTAGGTTGGGAAGTCACTCATACCACATTCTAATGGTCAAAACAAGTCACAGGCCAGTCAAGGGTGAGGACCTAAATTCCATGTCCTTATGTTTTGGGGAAGAGTGAAAACATCTTGTGGCCATTTGTTCAGTCACATCACTGACATGGGTAAAGTAAGGAACCTTACTCTTTGTCCTCAATTGATATTTCTGAAATGGTTTTGGAACCTAGAACCTACCTAGTTTTCTACTGATACAGGCCTTTTCCATGATCAGTAAAATCACTAAGTTTGTGTTACAAATAATAATTCCCATTTACATTTGCAAAAAAAACGTTTATAGAATCACATTGCAAAGTATGTTATCAGGTTGAATGGAAATGCAACAATTTATTGTCTATTGATATTTTAATCTGTATGCTATTAGTTGCTCTCAGTGTGTTAAATATATTAATTTTATGTTAAGTAACTCTACTTAACAAAGAACCCTAGTGTAAGTAATTTTTGATTAATGAATGAATGTGAATGTGTGTGTTGGATGAGTCTTCTCTTATTACATATCCTATACTGAGCTGTGCTTGCTATAATCTTTGAAGTGAAAAATAGCTGACAGCTCAATCTAGGCAGTAATATTCCAGAACGATGTTATACCTGAGAACAGTCTAATAGTTGCCTAGTGAGCCAATGATATGTTTAGCAATAGAAGATCATTTCAACAATGTTTAAATAGTAACTGCATAGCACATGAGACAAGGCACATTCACTGCAACACAGCTGTGGTTCCATTACAAGTAAGAGTACAGTGTTTCTTCTCTTTCTCCATTCTTTCTCACAGTATAAACCCGCCCTTATAAATATGGCACTCTTTAATATGGCTTTCACTAAGCCACTTTTCATTATAAAATTGAAACTATGCAGGTAAATGTGTGTGTAATATTTTCTTTTTTAGTTTTATAAGAAATATCAAGAAACCTAAGTCATAATTAGAAATTAACATATAGTTCATTTTATTGTCAGTATAGTTTTCAGTTGTATATTGCTGTATGTTTTAAAACACTTTCATACATAGGAGAAACATCTTATTTAGAATAAGAAGAATAAGGTTATGTAAATAAGCAATACATTAGTTTGTGAGGGCTGCCATAATGAAGTACTACAACTGAGAGGCTTAGAACAACAACAAATTATTTTTCAGAGTTCTGGAGGCCAGAAGTGTTGGTAGGGCCGGACTCCCCCTTACAGAGTGGAAGCCTCTGTTCCCGGCCTCTCTCCACCCCAATGGTTCCTTGACTCCTGGCAGTGGGGTCCAGCCTTCACATGCTGCTCCCTCCCCTTGTGCATCTGCCCCTCTCTTGGAGTAAACAATTTTATACATCCTTAAGCCATGATATTGAGGTTTCTAGTAATTTTATAACAATTATTTTCTATTTATTTTTATAAGCATATAAATAAATATTTTGTTTGTGTGGAGCAAAATATAGGACCACATATGTGCCCCCTTTTTTGTGCCATGGTTAAAGAATATTTTTCTTATTTGTAAATGCATCTATGTTGAAAATGTATAAATATAAATATAAAAAATATAGCCACCTCTTTGGGGAGGAGTAAAGTAAAATTTATATTTAATTGTAGTGAAAATCTAGAATTTCAAATAAGTACACTTAAGACCTCTAGGGCTTTACGGCTACCAAACATATTGGTTAAAGTTAAGAAATATTTTGAGGGGTCTTAATGTTTGACAGAGATTAGCATGATATCAATAATCAGACTTTGACATTGACATATATATTACTCCCTATATGATGAAACTCTCTTAAGGGATAAAAAAAAAACAAATTTGAGGGAGCTGTGAGAAAGTTTCTGGATTTTGCTCAAATGCAACTCTTGTTTCTAGGAGTATTAACAAGTGTGAAACCATGGTAATGTTTCTGTGATGTATTTGCTGCCATTCATTTTATCTTCTGTGACAATGGAGGATGGGAAAACTGATACAAAGTACTCATCCTATAAAAATGATTAAATGAGAAATTTCTGTGAATAGGTCCCTTGGGTATTGTTTCAAGTGAAGAGTGTGTTAATATTTTTAATTTGAATGCTTTGCTATTCTAGACTGTAAATAGAAGGTTAAAACATGTTATGTATCTAATGCAAAAACTAAGATAGTTACTGTTATTTAGATTTAGTAGCAGTTTATAGATTTCAGTGATGTTTCCTATTATAGGTCATGAACCTCTTTGAGATAAGGTATGAAATGTTGTTCCTGAAAAATGCACATGTGCATATTACAATATTATTTTGGGAAAAAATTACAGGAATTTCATGCACTCCCTCTAGCCAACCTGTAGCCCTGCACTAGTATGGGACTTAAATATACATTAAAACAGAACTGAATCAAATGCCTTAATAAGACTTTTAAAAAAGCTGTAATCCAAGAACCAAGTTTTTGCAGATGATACTATAGTTTTAAAACAATTTGCAAAAACTACTGTGACTATTTTAGTATGTGATTTTAAAAAATGGTTTTTAACTTTGTTTTTGTTACTCAATAATTTTTGAAGAGAAATATAAAATGGTAATAAGATCTAAGAACTCTACTTGTATATGCTTATTTATATGCTGGAAATGTATGCTATAAAGCTTAAATGAAAATCTGAATATTCTAAATACAAAATTGATTTTCTTTTATTATCATTGTATTCATTAATCCCAGAGTAATGATTAGCCAAGCACAGAATAATGTCCTTCACAAAGAAATATTAGATAAAACTAATTAGTCTGTGCTGGTTCTAATTAGCAAATAAATTCCACTATGATGGGATTTAAGAACAAAACAGGAGAGCAAAAGCACATTAAAATCTTGTTGAAAAATATAATTGCCCCAGAGAAAACCAATAAATTATTAGATTAAGATATTTTCATATCATTTGCCCACATTCAATTTTTATCTGATTTTTGTTTAATTAATCACCAAACAAAATTTTACTACTTAATAAAACCAATTATACACAAGTAGGCTTTGAATAATTTTTGGAAAAGTGCACTGTTTCAGAAAGTGTTGAGTCTAAAGATTTTTAAGGTAATTTTCTTGACTTTGTTTATTTGCTTTTAGGATCAGTAAATTAATCTCAAATATAATGATTATAAAGTCTATTTTGTCCACTTAAATAATACAATTAATAGGAAATACATGTCAAAGTGTTGTTAAAAATATTCTTTGAATTGAACCATGCATTAAAAATTAACTTATGCAAGCTCTGCTGCTACTCTAGGCTAATTATCAGTGTCATTTCCATAAGTATGCATCAGATTCATTTCACAGAGCAACACTTCGGTGGGAAATAACATAATTTAGCATACCCACTTTAATAAACTAAAGTTGAAAATATGCACACATAAATTTTAAGGTATATGTGTTCTTGGAACACAAGTGTCACAAAATGTATGGGACGTAAACCTTAATAACATGAAATTAGTTATTTTAACCAACCTTCAGCTCATGACTTTTCATAAGTCTAGATTTAAATTCAATACAGTTAAATATGATTAATGCAAATCCCTCTACTCTGAAATCTGTGATTAGATAAATATAAACTGCATTTCATTTTACCCTAGGAAGAAGATTAATTTAAATATAAAGATTGCGGTCTTATATCAGGAAACGTGCTTACATTTTTGATAAAACAAACTTTTTAAACCACTATTTTTAAGCTTAAGGACTGACTTCTCTATGTGCCAGAAGAAATGAAATAGTGAAGTTAGCATAATTTATATTAAATTAAATTTTAAATGTAATTTATATTATTATTATAATGACATTATAGCATAATTTATATTAAAATTAAATTTATATTAAATTCTTCAGTAATTTATATGGTTGTTTAGAAAGAAACACTTCTTGAGCTGGTGTACATCATATCGCCCTGTGACAAAGGGATGAATGCCATTACTCTTTACATATTAAAAAAAGTCAAGAATCAGGAGGTTATTTGATTTCTGAAGACAACATGATAGTAGTTGTTTTATAAACAGGGCACTCTCTTGGATTTTGTGGGGTTCTGCTGGTCCAAATTGGTGTGCTCCTAACACACTGCTTTGACATAATTCTGACATTTCACTGAGCGTTTTTAAAATGTTTCCTAAAAAAATATACATTGATATGTTAAATTAACAAAAATTAAGAGTTAGAGACTCAGAAGAAAGTCAGAGATTATAAATAAATTGGAGATAAATTTTGATAATTACCAATTCCCTTCCTTGCTGCCAACTCCCCACACTCTGCCCTTCTCATTTTTACTTCACTTTTCTGCTCCACCTCTCTCATTTCATTAGTAACTGACCAGACCCCACTGTGCATTTTCTAATTTCCTAGGCCCCTGGCCTACTACTGATTGGCATATCACTACTTAATGGCTGAGTCAGCAGACTCATTATATACTGTTAGATTTTAAAAGTTTTCAAAAACACAACACAGATTTTTTTCCATCCTCTTTTTCAGAATCTTAAGGTATATTTCAACCTAATTCAAGACAAGATTTAGAAAAAACTCCTCACACAAAACTATAGTTTATGGTAACTAACAACACACATTTTTCTAATTAGTATATAGCTGACACTTTCATTTGAATAAAGTTAGTCCATTTGCATCTACCCTTTAACTCATAAGTTATTTTGTTGAGAATTAGAAAATGTGAAATATGTTTTCCTTTGTAAATCTGTAATTATAAAAGGCAAAAGCAACAAATGAATAAACAACAAAAACTCATAGACACAGACAACACTATGGTGGCTATGAGAGGGAAGGGGCACTGTGGGTAGTGAAGGGTAAAACCGGTCAAACATGCGGGGACAGAAGATGATTTGACTCTGGGGGGTGGGCACACAGCCAAATATACAGATGATGCATCATAGAGCTCTACACTTCCAATCTGTATAATTTTATTAACCAATGTTACCTCAATAACTTTAATAAAAAGGAAATCTGTATATATGAAATTAATTTAAAAATTAAAAATATATTGTAATATTTACTTTATCTACAATAATGTTAAGTTAAAAAGTCTTTAATACACTCAGTTTGTATCTAAAACCACATAATTTAACATATATGGCCAGCAAAACATTTTTCTCATTCCTCTATTCTATTACCATTGGCCATATATATATCTAATTTACCAAATATTGCTAACCACCAGGTTTTATCACTTTTTATTTTTTATTATTAAATTGCTCAAATAAGTTTAATATGTAAAACTGTGAAGGATAACATCTGTCCTGTGATATGTGCTCTAAAAATTCATCTTTCTTTTGTATATTCCTAAAGTAAAACTATTTAGTACTTTCTTTCAAGATGAAAATAATTTTCAATATTTTTGAATATTGAACAACTAAGTGTTTTTGAATCCTTTCTACATATGAAATAATGTGCTAATCACTTTTCTTTACACATTTAATTCTCAGGACCTTGAGACAATACAGTACGAAAATATAACATATCCATATATTTACATAATTGATTAATTATTCAACTAACTGGCAACTTTTTCAACTACCATATGCCAGGCCATCTACTAGATTATTTATTAATAGTCCCTAACCTGGGCTTTATTCCCTAGCCATGGGTAGCTATAAATAAAAAGAAAGTAAAGAAATAAAATGCAATAAATCCTCTGGATAAAGTGTGTAGAGAACATTGTACAAGTTCTGATAATGAAATAGCCCATTGTAGGGGAAAGGAGACCATAACTAGTAGCCATGTGTTCAAGTGAATATCTGTTAGGATCAACATGCAACATGGTCAATGGTTAATAAAAAATTTTTTAGCACTGCAAGTATTTTTATTCCTAGCAACATTTCATTTTAAGTTGGTATACAAGAGTATAATTGACCCCATTCCTCAAGTGATGTTCTAGTTTTTATAGTTTGAGCAATAAACATAAAATACCATTACTACAAGATCCACAGAAAGATGATATTTTTTATTATTAATGCACCACAGAAATTATGTCCTAGTCTGTGGGATTCAGACAGATTTGTACTTGGCCTGTCCTTAGTGAATTTTTAAAATGAGTGGAAATAATTAGCAATTAATCAAGAGCCATATAAGAGTACTTGTGTTTTTTAGTTCTTTTTGAATACCATGTTATTTTAGACATCTTAGATATTTCAAGTTTAAAAGTTGAAAATTGTTGAGGCATGTGATTTTGATGTGATTGATCTCTAAAATTTACCTAGGTAATCATCAAATTTGAGAAATCTAAACATCTTAGTGGCAGAACAATAATTCAAAGAACTGAATCACTTTTAGTTTTTGAAGTAACTTTATACTGCTTTCATAGTGGCTGTATGAATCTGCATTCCCATCAGTAGTGCAAAAGGGCTCCTCCCCTTTCTCCACATCCTCCCAGGCACTTTCTGTTTGCTGATTTGTTGATGATGGCCATTCTGACAGGTGTGGAGTGTTATCTCATTGTGGTTTTAATTTGCATTTCTCTGATGTTAGTTATGTTGAACGTTTTTTCATACGTCTATAGGCCATTTGTATGTTTTTTTTTGGAGAAATGTCTTTTCAGGCCCCTGCTCATTTTTTAATTGAATTGTTTCCCCCCCCTCTCTCCCCCACCTCTCTCTTTCTCTTTTTGGTGTTGAGTTTTATAAGTTCTTTATAAATTTTTGATATTAACCCCTTATCAGATATATCAGTGAATATGTTCTCCCATTCGGTGGTTATCTTTTTATTTTGGTGATGGTCTCCTTTGCTGTGCAACTTTTTTTTTAGTTTGATATAGTCCCATGTGTTCATTTCTTTTTTTATTTTCCTTGCCTGAGGAGATATATCAGAAAAATATGTCTATGAGGTGAGACTTTACTGCCTATGCTTTCTTCTGGGATTTTATGGTTTCAAGTTTTTTTAAATCTTTAATGAAATTCAAATTTATTCTTGTGTGTGGTGTAAGAAGGTGGTCTATTTTCTTTTTTTTTTTTAAGATTTTATTTATTTATTTTTTTTAGAGAGGGAAGGGAGGGAGAGGGAGAGAGAGAGAGAGAAACATCAATGTGCGGTTGCTGGGGGTTATGGCCTGCAACCCAGGAATGTACCTGGCTGGGAATCGAACCTGAGACACTTTGGTTCCCAGCCCGTGCTCAATCCACTGAGCTACACCAGCCAGGGCCTAGAAGGTGGTCTATTTTCATATTTCTGCATATATCTATCCGATTTTCCCAACATAATTTATTGAATAAACTATGTTTAGTACATAGTATTTACCTGCCCTATGACCTAGTGATTCTACTTTTGGAAATTTAATCCAAGAAACCCAAAACACTAATTCTAAAGAATATAAGCACTCCTATGTTCTTTGCAGCATTATTTATAATAACCAATATTTGGAAGCAGCCCAAATGTCCATTAGTAGACAAGTGGATAAAACAACTATTGGATAGTCACACAATGGAATACTGCTTTGCCATAAAAAAGATTTTACCCTTTGCAACAGCATGGATGGACCTGGAGAACGCTATGCTGAGTGAAATAAGAGTCAGAGAAAGACAACTACCATATGATTTCTTTCATATGTGGACTGTAATGAATATACTGAATTAACAAGCGAAATAAAGGCAGACTCCCAGATAAAGAGCAAGCTGACAGCTGGGGAAGGGTGGTTAGGCATGGAAGGATGAGCAAAGTAGAAGAAGGAGTCATGGACACAGACAACAGTGTGATGATTATAGGGGAGGGGTTGGGTGAGTTGAAAGGGTGTAACAGGAATAAATGGTAATGGAAAAATTACAATAAAAAATAAACTATTAAAAAACCCCAAAATCCCAAAACAAATAACTGAATTTAGAGAGCGAGCAGTGAACCTGCTCCATTTCTCTTGAGTGGTATAACTTAGACCATGCATATATTTTAAGTTTAGTGTATAAGAATGAAAAGTAGACATGCTTGTTTCAACACCTAGATATTATTAGTGGAGTACATCCAAAGATCTATGTTCTTTCCCTTCTATGATGTTCTTTGTATTCAATAGCAAGCAGTCATTTTCAAAGTCACTTTCTCAGAGTAACCAATATTGTTGGAAGTCAGATAAATTTTATAGTTAGGAAACTTGAATTGTGAAAGTGTAGATGAAGAATGGTTCAGTGAGTTGTCCATTATCAAAATGTCTAAGGTTAAGTAGAGAATTAAACTGACAAAGGCCTGCAATCTAATTTCTTAGCTGTACAGAGGGACAGATAACTTTTTTAACAGACAATGCCTTTATCTATAATTACCTAGTAGTTTTAAGTCTTTCAACATATGCTATTACAAGTCTCTTAATATTATAAATGGCTGCACAGTTAAACAGATTCTAATTTTTTTTCATTTTTTCCAGTGAGTGCTCTGGAAGGGAATTAGGAAAGTTCTTTCATTGTTTTTCTATTCAAACTCCCACTGCTTCACGAACTGTAACCAGTAAGGTAATGTGAAAAAAACAACAGATTTAAATAACACCTATCTACTCCCAAATTTTCATCAACACTGATATCTTGCCAATGCTGTCAGTAGCAAAAATCATGTTAGTTGGTAAAATAGTTTTCTTAAGTATTGCAATTTCAGACTTTGTACATTTAAAAAAAAACAGTGACATTGCATACCAATGTCCAATTTACCAATTACCCAGTTATTAGATGAAAATGCTGAACTATTTGGCATATATTAAGGGAAATGCAATGACTAAAATGATTTTCCCTCTATGCAAAGTTTATGTTTTTGGAAGACATGTAAAACAAAAAATGATTTCCCCTATAACTCTGCAAAGTTTATATTCTAGAGGACGTGCAAAATATATATACTAGAAATATTTGGGGTATTATGTGAATTTTAAAATATTATGTTGTATTATAAAATGTACAGATTTAACTTTGCCCATCTATTTAACCATTTATCTATCAGTCACCAATCTAGATTTAATATGGTATTTACAACCCAATGTAGATATAAAATGGACTCCAAGGACAAAATGTATAAGAAAATCTAAATAGTAAGCAATTAGGAATTTGACCTGGGAAAATACAAATGAAACTACCACATGAAGAAAAAATATAGAATACTACAAATAACAAATAGCATTGCTGATGAGTAAGAGCAAAGACTGATAGCTTGAGGCTGAATCCTAATCCTACAACTGGATATTTATGTGCCTGGCAAGTCTGGCAGCTCTTTCTTACTTAGAGCTTGTAGTGAGAACTAAATTAATCTATCCAGAGAACTTAGAACAGCACCTATAATGTAATAAAAGCAATATGTTTATTGTTGTAAAACAGACAATAAAGCATCAATGGCTGCCATAGTTGAGTTTAAATATAGCACAGTTCTCTCTAGTAGTAAAAAGTGGAAATGATTTCAATTTTTGAAACTTTCCTTATCTGAAATTCTGTTTTCTCATGTGAGAATTCCTAGCCCAAACAGTTATTCTAAGAATTATAAAATATAAATTATGGGCTGGTGTATATTTAGTATATATAAACTATCCATTATTACTATTATGTTTATTATATAAGTCACATTATTATAAATAAACATAGTAAGAACATAAGGTTACCAAAGATTGTTTCATATTTTAATTTATTATGTTTTTTGTGGAGTAAATTTATGGCTCTAATTTTTCATGTGGAGATTTCCTAAGTGTCCTTTCATGAAGGTTGAAGTAACAGTATTTAAACACAACACAGTAGATACAATTTCTGAGAGTATTTAAATTAATACATGACAACATAGTTCCTACCTTCCTTGCTCCTGAATGATTTGCCTACCTTATTCTAAGCTGTTGTACATATCATTTTTTTCTCAGGAGGTTTTAGACAACTGGTTAGCAGACAATTTAAGACTAATTCTATGATAAGACTAATTCTTTTGAAATGCTGGGATCCCTCATTGCTCGGTGTCTGTGGTTAAGTAAAGAAAAACTTGAGAAAACATAATGTGAAGTTGTAGGCACATGAGAGCCCATGAGTGTTTTTCCTCACTATGAGGTACCAAACAGGAAATTTCGACTGGGTTATGAACTTCCTTATCTCCAAATAAATGAGAACCCCAAAAATAACTCCTTAGTGATAGACATTGAATAAAGTGACATTTTTATTCAAAAACAAGTAAGTCATGAAAACAGTTATATAGTCCTTCAACATTATATAATAGCCTAGAGCCAAGATCATTTTAGTTTGGTCTTTCCTCATTCCAGTTGTCACTAGCTCTCCACTTATTTATTAACAATGTAATATTTGAAAGTAAAGTTTTGAGAAAGTACTTCTTAGTCAATTCTACTGATCTGAAAATGTATTTATTAAAAATAAGTGTCACAATAACTAAAAGCAAAAAATAAATCTTACTAAGATTTATTTTGATCAGATTAGAATCACATTTTAAAATATATTTTTAAGGATAACTTTTTATTATAGGACACAGTAATATAATTCCTTCTGGAATACTATAAGTCAGGCATATCTATCTTTTCCCCAAGTAGGATCAGTTGTTCTATCATCCTTGAATCTCAAAATATTATTAAAATTCAGGACTGAGGCATGTGTTATTACCCAGCATTTTGTATTGAGTTAGGATAGATCAGGCAGTAACTAGTTTCTATCCACAGAGTCAAAAGCCAATGAAAAATCGATGAAACTTTTAACTGCTTTTATATTATTCCTGATAAAATTATCCAGAAATTGAGTGTGTAGCATAGAAAAATAGTTAAGCTGTGTGTCTATAGCCCACTAAATTTTATTGTAAAAATGATGGTGTAAAATATCTGAGTTTTAAAAAGGAATACGGCACTCCACTTAGTGGGTGTTCCTGATGGCTATAATGTAAATGCTGTTTCAGTGACTGGACATATTACCTTTTGAAACAAAAACTGAGCATGAGCTACAATTTAAGTTTACCTGTTTGGGAATGTGGCTGCAGAATTAAAAATATATATATTTAACCATATTTTGATACCTATATCTGGGAGTCTTGGAGTTTTTTCCTTAGCATAAAAGGAGTAGCGAGAGATAACTTGGAATCCATATTTTAAAAATGATCCTCAGAATATTCTGAAAAAAAAAATACTCCATACCCCTATCTCACCTTCCAAATGCTGTCCTGGATGAGAGAAACATTTACAGCAACTTTAACAGGGAAAGGCGAGTAAACATAGAGGCAAAAGACATACAGTAACATCACAGAAATCCAAAGCTGGGCACTTTTGGGAAAAAAACCTTTGAGTCAAAAATGATCAGAATATGTTGAGGGATAACATGGAAGTAATATTTGAAAGCAAGAGTGGAGGCCTCTATTTAGTGTGAGAATCCATCTAAGGGAAGGGTTGCTTGTCATCCGCTGTGCTCTGTCATGGCATTTGCTTGTGTGGACCAAAGGTTATTAGGCCAGAGGTCCTGTTATTTACAAATACATAATCATGCTTATCTGTTTGGGTTTCCATTTATGTAATCTCTTCCCACTCTGAGAGAGCCAGCAATTTGCTTTAGGGGAGCTCAAATTCTTGTGAAAGGATTTAAAAGGAAAAGAGAAGATGAATGTTAAGCTTTAGAGGTTAGAAATAAAATTTCCAAGCCTACTGAATACAATGATCGTGGGAGTCCATCTGTGTGTAGAGAAAACGGAATGTATAATCCCAAATACTTTAATTTTAGACATCTGGATGGAAAATTGGCTAATTCAGGAACTGTAGAATTTTACAAATTAGAAGAAAAAGAGAATATATCCTAATAGGGGTTCCAAAAAAATTAAAAAAGTAAAAAACAGGAAAGAAGATTGTCAAAGCCTCTTCTGTCTTTAGAGAGAGAGGGATTTGTAGTACATATGATGAAAACCAGCACTAGGCTCTGTATCAGGAGGCAGGAAATCTAGGCTTGGATTTGATAGATAGGGTCTGAGGTCATTGGTTTTCCAAACAGATTCCACAGACTCTCCTATAGGCCCGTGAGAGTTTTTCAGGATGTCTGCAAGGTTTATTTTAAGAAAAATACTAAGAAGTAATTTGCTTTTTTATCATTTTACATGTTCACTCATGGTGCAAAACAGTGTAAGACTACGTGCCGTAGCCAAAAACCAAAATACAGCACCAAATCACACCCATAGTCATCCTGGATTTTCAACTATCACAACATTCAAAGGAAAGAAAGAAAAATCAAAGAAAAAAACAAACAAAAGCAAACTGTTTATATAAGACTGTTCTTGATAAAGCAGCAGTAAAAATCATTAATTTTCTTAAACATTGACCCCTGCATGCCACCATTTTATTATTCTGTGTGCCACAATTAGAAGTCTGCATATTATAACTTTGCCAATAAATGTCAGTACCATGACTTTCTCTAGAGAACAGACCTGCACAGAGCTGCATTCTCGCCTGTTGCTTTTTTTTTTTTGCATGAAAAACCATTTTTGTCTGAAAAAGCAATTGACAGATGAGATATTATTATTCAGACCTGGGCATCTGGCAGACAGTTTTCCAAAAAAGGAATGAAGCGAACCTGTCACTCTAAGGAAAAAATATAACTAACATTATTTGGTGTCAATGACGATCATTTTATATCATACTCTTCATAGTTAATCTGTATAGCCAGATACTATTAATTTATTGTCTTTTTCTAAAAGTAGAACTTTAGAAAGCTTATATTCAGCATTGTGACTTTGACAGCTTTTTAATACTTAAAGCTGTCTGATGAGATTGATGATTATATTAACATTTATGACCTTCCTTACATATATTTATAATAAAATGTGCCAAACTTGGTAAGAGATGCATAATTCAATGAACTAATATTTTCCAAATGGCCAAGGGCATGATGTTACAAAATCGTGCATGAATAAAAAGTCTAAGAGCAAGATAGGCCAATGGATTTTAATGTAGCAGAGTACAAGAAAAAATGTAATAGGCTTTCAGACACCACATTACAACTTAACTTTACGAAATTACCACATGGACAACAGTGTGGTGATTGTGGGGGTGAGTGAGAGGGTATGAGGGGCTAAATCATATGGAAAAATCCAATACAAAATAAAGTAAAAAAAGAAAAAGAAAAAGCAATTATTACCCATGGAGCTTTAGCAGATTATCAGAGAACAATGTCTGCAGTCATCTGAAAAGAATAGCCTGAAGGTCAGAGAGGTGCATCACTCATATGTGTCTTCAAGAAAATATATACCTGTAGTGAAGAGTGCAGGAATTTGAGGAGACTCCCAATGCTGTGATGACGGGATCTGCTGTGGCAAGCAGATGCAGCCCTTGCCTCTCTACCAGCTGCTCCCCGCCTATGATAGAGCAGTGCAGGTTCTGGAGCGGGCCGTTTATGGCTGGCGTGGAATTCCACTGACTGTTCATCTTTACACTAGTGCTCTTTATTGGTTTAGCCAAAATTCTTTTTTTTTTAATTTTTTAAATTTCAGTTTACATTCAATATTATTTTATATTAGCTTCAGGTGTACAGAATAGTGTTAGACAATCATATACTTTATGAAGTGTTTCCTCCAATATTTCTGGTACCCACCTGGACCCATATACACTTATTGCAATATTATTGACTATATCTCCTATGCTGTACATTACATCCCTGTGACTATTTTGTAACTACCAATTTGTGCTTAATTCTTTCCATATTTTTCAGCAGTCCCCCAGCTCCTCTCTAATCTGGCAAACATCAGTCTTTTTCTTTGTCTGAGTCTGTTTCAATTCTGTTGGCTTGTTTATTTTGATCTTTAGACTTTACATATAAATGAGATTATATGCTATTTATCTTTCTATGACTGACTTATTTCACTTAGCACAATACCTTCTATGTCCACCCAAACTGTTATGAATGGTAAGATTTCATTCTTTTTTATGGTCAAGTAATAATGGATTGCATGTATATACCACCGCCTTTTTATCCAGTCATCTATTGATGGGCACTTGGATTGCTTCCATATCTTCTTAGCCAAAATTCTTTAAAAGCTACACTGAGAGCTGAGACCTTTCACCCAGATCTCTCTTCCTTCCCTTTCTCCTTTGTCCTTTCTTGGGTGTCAGACAAGTATCATAGTCTGAAAGTTTTCCTTTAATAATCTTGTTCTCTTTCCTCTTTATTTTTTTAAAGACATTTCCTTCAATAAATATTTTGCACTTCTATGTTTGCCTCTACTACCTGGGAGACATTCCCATTTCCAACTACATATGTGTGTATATATGTGTGTGTGTGTGTATATACATTGTCTATTTGTACATATATACACATATACACATATGTGTATATATATATAAATGACTTTTTTCTTTATGCATGTCAGCCCAAATTACATATCATAATAGAGTGGATGTAAGCAGATATGAAAATTCAGTTGTATTCTATTAAGCCAGATGTTAGAAAAATTGCAAAAATGTAAGTAACGCCACCCTCTATTTTATGCAAATATAAATAATTTTCAAAAAACCTTATATTAATATAGAATATGTTTTTCTATTTTAAATTATTTAATCTATACTTTAAAATGTTTGGATCCAACATGTCTTAGTTTTCTATTGTTGCTGTAAAAAATTACTACAAACTTAATGGTTTCCAACAACATAAATGTATTATAGTTCTGAATGTCAAAAGTGTGACATGAGTCTTGATGGATTAAAATCAAGGTGTCCACACACTTGTATTCCTTCTAAAGACTCTAAGAGAAAAATCAATCCTCTGACTTTTCTGTCTTCTAGCAGCTGAGCATATTCTTTGCTTCTTGGCCCCATTCTAGCAATTGCAACATTCCTACCTGTGCTGCAGTTATTCCATCTTCTCTGACTCACACTCTGGATTTCTGGCCTTCTTATTTTGTCTTTTGAAGACCTTGGGATTACATTGAACACACATAGACAATACAGGATAATCTCTCTATCTCAAGGTCCTCAGAAGTTCTTTTGGCCTTGTAAGGACTATTCACAGGTTCCAGAAATAAAGACATAGGCATTTTGGGGAAAGGAACACTATTCTGCCTAATACTCAGTTGAAGAAAGAAAGGGTTTAAGGAGGTAAGAAGTAATGATTTGGACTGAAAGACTATGTTGCTCATTGAAAGGTGAAGAAGAGTGTAGAGTGTTATCATTGAGATTGTGTTTAGGGCTGAGAACATTTTTGGTTGAGGGTTGTTAAAGCTCAAGCAAAGAAGTAACATTAAATTATTAACTTTTTAGAATTGGAATGCAGGATTCTTAATCTGTGCATGACATTTTAAAAATTATTTTGAGTGATGAACACATAACACAACACACACAACACAACAATACAATTCTATGTATTATAGAATTCTATGTATTATAGAATTGTATACCTAAAATAGATACAATTTTATTAACCAATGTCACCCAATAAATTTAATAAAACAGATTAAAAATATTTGTCATATCAATCATTTATCTTCTGAAAAACCATAACCTACTAATGAACTGAACCACCTAGGAAAATATCCCTTTTTACCTACTTAGAATTAAAGTAAAAATTCTCCTCTAATTTCAAATATTGTGGAAACTAAAACATCCATTTCTTTTTTTAAGGTTTTATTTACTTTAGAGAGAGGAAGGGAGTGAGAAAGAGAGTGAGAGAAACATCAGTGTGAGAGGGAAACATCACATTGATCGGTTGCCTCTTGTAAATACCCCGACTGGGGACCAAACCCCCAACCCAGGCACATGCTCTGACCAGGGAATTGGATGGGTGGCCTTTCACTTTGCATAATGACACCCAACCAACTGAGTCACACTGTCAGGGTGAAACAGCCAATTCTTTTGACTAACCAATATCTCTCTTACAAAAATAACTGAAATAATTTTTTTCTCACTTACAATGACTGAAAGAAAAATATATTTGCCCTGAGAGCTGGGGAAGACAGGACTGACATAGGCATTTGTGTACATTCATAACAGTGATAGTGAGGAAGCATCATCATTTGCTGAAAGCCATTAATCTTCAGCTGAAGTTAGGCTGTTTCTTAACTTCTTTCTCCAAGTATGCATTCAACCATGAATCATTTTCTGTTTGACCTGAAAGTCACTAAAAATAGTATCATATGCATCTACAAGGTGTTTTGGAAATAACACTGTCATATGAAAGAGTTTTACTTGAAGATACAAAATTGTATAGCTCTGGAACCTTCTGCACACCACTCAGTTTCTTTAAGTGTCTATTTCCCCATCTGTGATGATGACAATAGCTTCACTCTGACCTTTTAGGATTGTTTGCATAACCAATGACATCATTTATGTGAAAATGTTTTTTTATCACTTTTTAACTACTAAAGAGATTTTCATTAATCATAAAGCTTCTATATATTAACTTTTCCTGCTTTCTCTATGAATATTATTGTACTAATATCTCAAAGACTAGTTATTTTATTTATTATCAAATGTAATGGGTGATATTATTTCACTAGATACTGAATGAGAGTTATAAGCAAATCATTTTTATAAATTAGATTTTAGTTAATGTCCACAAGCTTTCAATTACTTGAAAAGATCAAATTATTTTCTTTGAAAAAGTTCCTTAACATTATCTCCAAGTGTTTGACTAAAAGCTGAAGTAAAATTGCCTCTTGTAAATACCCTGACTGAGGACCAAACCCCAAGTAAAATAAAATTTCAAAGTCAATTGTGTTAGAAGATGTGTTATTTTATATTTTATAAATGATATAATCAATTTAAATGCAACTCATGTGAAGATTTTGGTTAAGTATTTAATTATAAAACTAAGTTCACTTCATAGTTTTAGGTTTGTAAATATCCAGGTTAGCATAATGAAATGCCTCTTTTGTAGCCATGAACTAACTTTACAGAGTATTTCTTTAAGTATACATTTAATAAATAATCACCCCAAAATATATTGTTTAGGAAAACTATCTTAAATATATATGTATAAGGTGTACATAAAGCAAATCTTCTTAAGGATACATAAAATCACCTATCCATTTACCACACTGGAAATAGAAAGTAAACTATGGAGAACCTCAGTTATTAGACTTTTTATATATGAGTTACTTCAAACACAATCCATTTATTCTAAATGTGTATTTAAAGAGAAAAATATAAATTTCCTTGTGATTAATACCTGCCCCAATACATTCATATTTGCAAATAAGATTTATGGTTTGCTTGTAATTATGTGGTAGAATGATTCAAAAAGCAATTTCTTCAAATATTTTCTAACTGACAATATTCCAGGCTTATAAATTTTTATCTTTATTTTGAAGATCACAGGAAACACAGTTAACTTTAAGTTGTTGAATGGTACACCCATATATGCATATGTATACTTTCCTATATTTAATTATAAAATTCAAAATATATTAATTTCACTTTCTGTACTCAAACAAGTGATCTGCTTTATTTTATTTCATACAACCTGCCATCCTTTCCCTGTTACTCATTAACCAGTGTGTGGATAAGAGGACACGATCTCTTTGGGGGATGGCCACAATTATTAACTGACCTGCCTTTCAGCATTAACATCTGGGAGGAAGTGGGAGAAGTTGCATCAGAAATTGTTTCAAGTTGATTATCTTACTGTGAAAAAATATACATAACACAAAATATATCATTTCATTAATTTTTAAGCATACAATTCTGTTTACTGGAAGTAAGTGCATTCACATTTTATGAAATTATCACCAATACCCATGACCAGAACTTTATTATCCCAGGCTAAAACTCTACCCATTAAACAATAATGTCCTATCACCACTTCCACTCAGTCCCTGGCAACCAATATTTCACTTTCTGTCCCTGTGGATTCAAGTTAATTTTGAAAAGATCATATCAAGTGAAAAATAACAGTTGCTTGAGGATGATAGGAATCATAAGATATCCATCAAATATCTTTATTACAAGTCACATGCTTTTTAGTGAGTGTTTGCAACAAAATAACCTTATTGTCAGACTCTTAATGGTCTATAAATATGAATGTATAACAAATTAGTTTTACAGTCCATAATGATGTTTTAAGAATAAACTAATTGAACTGGATTAGTAACAACTGTGCTAGGCAGAATTCTAGTAGGGCTCAAGATTTCACACACTGTACCCCTTCTGCCTAATTCCCAGTAGTGTAAATAGAATGGGTTTTACTACCAAGATTATGCTATGTTGTATAGTAAAATTCCACTTGAAGTAAAAATTTTATCCAGGTGGACCCAACCTAATCACACGATCCCTTTAAAAGTAGAGGTTTTTTTTTTTTTTTTTTTTTTTTTTTTTTTTTTTTTTTTCCTGGCAATGGCAAAAGAAGAAGCTGGAGATTCAAAGTATAAGAAGGATTCCACATGCTGTTGTTGGCTTGAAGTTATGCCATGTGTCAAGAAACATGCACGGGATCTAGGAGCTGGGAGCTGCTCCCTGTGACAACAAGGAAACGGAGAAGCTCTGTCTTCCCATTGTAAGGGATGAGTATATAAAGAAAACTATTATTGCAAGTGAATTTTTCCCAAGAGTAAGCAAATAAAATATCAGCCTGTCCAACACCTTAATTTTGGATTTGGAATAACCTGGGTAGAAAACACAGCCATATCAAGTCACACTTATGACCTATATTGAACTAATAAGTGGGTACAGTTTTTCCTTTTTTGTAAGTTATTACACAGCAATAAAAAACAAGATAATAACATAGTTTGAAATAGTGTCAAAAGTGGTGAGCCACCATTAAGGGTCTCAACAGGGGGTCAAAATTCTGATGTAGTTAATTGACCCAGAGAAGGACAGGGTCACACACCATGTGATATGGCTTCCTTCACAGTGAGGCAAAGGGACTGATCTTTGGCAGCAGTGAAAATTATGGAATTCAGTGGCGGCTTCTGGATCAGAACACATTGTCCTTTCCTGGGTGCCATGCATTGCCATGTTCACTGAAATAATGAATCCAGTCATCAATGGATTCATTAACCATTTGATAAGCAGCTTGATTCTGGAGGATGGGCCTTTTTATGAATGATTCAGACAGTTCAACCAGTAGAGTCAATTTAAAAAAAAAATTGTGTCCTCAAATATGGTGTTTTTCATATATCAGCCTTTAATCTGCCAAATAAGTCAGCTAGGCCATTGTCAATAAACTAAGAATCAGTTAAAATACAACACCATTTATCAATGGTAGTATTGGCAAAAGCTATGAAAAATGCCCTTTACTTCTGACTAGTGACAAGAGTAATCATATCTGCTTTTAGTTTTACATAGTTGACACTGAAGTTGAACAAGAATAGAATCACTGTAGCCACCGCTAAGTTTTAACTTAGCCAAATGGACAGTGAATCAGGGACAGACATTTAGGAGAAGGCTATCAGTCAAGGCCCACATAGAGCCAGTGGCTTTGCTTCAGGCTACATAATGTTTTCTTCAAAGGAATAGCTGTCACTCCATTCTGCAAAGTTAAGATGTTACTATGACCAGGCCATATGTACTTGAATTTTCATTTGACAGGAGAAGTTTGTTGGATCCTTCAAATCTTGTCTTTAGTCAGCATTGGCTCATCTCAAAAAATGTGACATCAGACAAGAGAGTCGCAAGGTCTTCTTCGTGGGTCAAATGTTCAGTTTCAGTGAGATCCATAGCAAGCCAACTGCCAATCTACAAAAGGCATTCATCTGGTAGCTTTGTGAGGGGAGCCCTGTGTATAAACCCCAAGGCATGCTTCTGGGAGGACGTGGCCCACTTTTGCCAAACGTCCCATCAGCAGTGTACATCAAAGAAAGCACCAAGACTGTTGGGACTCCAAGGTTAAAAGAGTCACATTTGGAAGGTAAGCTTCCCACACAGCCTGTTGATTCAGGCCTGAAACCAAAAAACGCTGATTTCCATGCAGTTAATGTAAAGGGCCAAGTGAAGCACCTAGCAAGGCCCACACTATCTTCAATACTCAAAGAATTTCAAATGATGTTCATTTTTTTGGTAGTGGATGGCCAAGGGTTTAACAGAAGAATTACAACATATACCCCCAAAACTATATTTGGTGAGCAAGATCCAGACTTTTGTTAGAGATTCTTTGACACCCCTTTGGTTGGATATGTGCTAACACTCCATTTGGAACTGAGACTGGGGCTTCAGACTTGGCAACCAAATGGAGTTGATCTATGTATGGTTTTTTTAATTGAATTTCTTAGGGTGGCACTGGTGAATAAAATCATGCAGGTTTCCACCCGGCAACACATCATCTGCACACTGCATTCTGTGCTCAGAGGGTACAGGCTGTTGTGCCATGTCATGAACCCCAGTAGTGGCAAAACTCAGGGAAGATCAAATACCCCTATGGGAGCCCTGCAGATGTACATCCAGGGCATTTTCAAATGAATGTGAATTAGTCTGAGTCCTTAAGTATAAGTGAACTAGAAAATGTGTTAATGTTTACAACAGCGTATCGTGTGTCATCAGTTGCAGAAATGGATATGATCGTCATCACATCGTCTAGAGCAGCAGGGGCACCATGAGCTGACATTGAATTCAGTTGGTGATATTCCACTGTCTCCAGCTCTCTAGTTAGCCTTTTCACTGGCTGCACGATGCAGTTGTATTGTGATAGTGGATCGCTCATTATTTCTGTTGCTTTTACTTCCTTACTCAGGACTGTGATTTTTCCTTTATCCCCTGGAATTCTATGTGGTTTCTGTTGGAGCACAAAGAGGGTACAGAAATCCCCTTTCCTTGGGGTGCAGTGAAGACCTGTGGCAATCTCTAAATGGGAGGATCTCCTTTGACACTTTATGGGTACTTAAAGCACAAGCATGTAGGAAAAAAAAACCGAGTATCAATGATACGTTTTTATTTCAACAGTGCATCAGTTTGGCACTGACAAAGTCACTTTTGATTTGTAACCGTATGAGTTGAATTTCTGTGTCTCCAGTGTGTGTGTGTGTACATGTGTGCATGTTTATGCATTTGTGTGTATTCTTTTACAGTGCCACAAAGAAGTCTATCCACCCTCCTAAGAGGAGTACAGAACAACCAGGAAGGCAGGAGAGTCTAGCCAGTGAGGAATAATCAGGGAGGTTTTTATCTTTAGGTTCTTACTTCCAAAATATCACTGCCTCCTCTGAAGTGTACCAGAAGGCTTCTGTCATCACGTGGAATCTAGGGTTCATTTGCTCCCATCTCTCTGGCTCCTTGCTTTCAGCCACTTCTGCACATAGCTCCTCATTAGTCACAGATATATGCTCCCTGTCAGCTGGGGAGTCAGAGCTGCTGTCCCATTGTCATGACAACTTACCTTCATTTTCCTTCCCTTCCAAAGGGGCATGAGCAAAATTCAAAGCACCAGTTTGCTGGCTTGTTTTAATCCTAACTCGTATTGCTCCCACTCTGAACCTTCCTTTACTGTTAAGACAGTGCGGGGAGGGGGCCTTCCTTCAGCTAAGTCCTGTGGGATGAGAAAGGACTGGGTTTGGTGTCCACTCACCAGATAAACTTCATGAAGAAAGTGATGTCGTAGCAGACACTTCCTCAGACATGAGACACAAAGTTGCAGATAGCTAGAGAAGTTTTTACGGCCTCTGAGTATATTTTAAAATCCCAGGTTTTGTTGATGGACAAGGTGTGAAATATTAAGAGCAAGTGTAAAGAAAAAAAATGACACCCAGCTTTTTTGGGGCTGTTCTACTGTATGAATAGAATTTATTTATAAAAATTGGAAAATATTATGAGAAGATTTACTTGGCAGGAAGTTGACACAGGATGGGATTTTAATAGACCTGGATGATGAACTAAGAATGACTCAAGAAAACTGAGGAAAATATGTGATCATCACAATTAACCATGGAACCACAATGAACAAAGAGGGAAGTGAGAGTCTGTAGGTACTTAAGAATGGTGAACAAAGAACAGAAACAATGGTTTGTAATTTCTGATGGCATTAAAGAATTTCAGGTTATGGCATAGCAGAAAAATTATCTGAGAATATGAAAGGTATGTATCAGGGTGAAATGATTAAAATGCTGACTACAAAGTGATTTCTGTGAAGAAAATGTCTTGGTTATGAGTGATCAAGTGTATTCATTTTTTGTTGTTGTTGCATAACACGTTACCACAGATTTAATGATTTAAAACAGCTCACATTTATTAACTGAGTTTCCATAGGTCAAGAGTCCAGGCGTGCTCTGACTAAATCCTCTGCTCAGGGTCTCACAAGGCTGCAGTCAAGGTGGAGACTAGGTCATGACCTCACCTGGAAGGTTAACTGGAGAATCCACTTCCAAGCTTACTGAGACTGTTTTGGAGAATCCATTTCCTTGTGACTGTAAGTCCAAGGGCCCTATATTCTTACTGAAGGTAGGCTGAAGACTGCCTTCGTGTAATGTGGCCCCTGTCATGTGGTCCTCACTGAAGGCAGTTCACTACATGGCTGGATTTTTTCAAGGCTAGGAGATTCTGTCATTGCAATCTGCTAAGATGGAATCTAATATGATGGAAGGTAGTCAAGGGAGTGACAGCTCATCATATTTGCCATATCCTATTACTGAAAAGAAAGTGTGGGCTCCACCTGTACTCAAGGGCAGAGGATAATATATTGTGAGTCCCTCAGAATATGCTTGATACACAGTATGTTCAGGATTGATTGATTTATAAGTAACTCATAGTAGATAAACTTATGAGCAGATACTTTTACACATCAAGTTTGTGATTTTCCTTTGAACTCTGTGATAGTATATTAATTTAGTTGATTTTATTAAAGATTTGTATTCCACTTTCACTAATACTGTTGTGTGATGTTCAACTCTAAAGTACCAAAATACGAGCTTCTCAATCTATTAAATAGGTTTGATAAATCTAACATTCTTTGTTATCCTCTTATACAGAAATTTAGGTGCATTGTATACAAACCAATGGAAAATTCTCATTCACTGAATCACAGTAAAAATTCAATAAAATATATAACATTTAAGAATAAAAGAAGCTTACTTCTAAAGAAGATGTATAAATGGCCAACAGGTACTTGAAAAATTGTTCAACAACACTAATCATCAGAGGAATGCAAATCAAAATTGGGAGACATCACCTCACCCCTGCTACAATGTCTGTCATCAAAAGATAAGGGATATGTGCTGGTATGGATTTGAAGAAAAGAAAGCCCTCATGTGCTGTTGGTGGGACTATAATAGTGCAGCCAAAGGGAAAACAGTATGGAGGTCTCTCAAAATATTAAAGATAGAACTCCCATATAATTCATCTGAAGCAAACAAATCACTATCTGGAGGAGATAGCTGTGCCCATGCGTTCATTGCAGCATTGATCACAGTGAGACATGGAAACAACCTGTGTCTGTGGACAGATGAATGAGTAAATAAAATGTGTATATATTTACAATGGAATATTAGTCATCCACAAAAAGGAAGGAGATCCTGCCAATTGTGACAAGATAAAAGGACTTTGATGGCAGTATACTAAGTAATATAAGATAAAGCTAAATTATGATTTCACTTAGATATAAAATCTTTTAAAAAACAAACAAGAAAACAAAACAAAAACCCCTCATATTCACAGGTACAGAGAACAGATTGGTGGTTGCCAGAGGCAGGAGTTGGAGGTTTGGGAAAAATGGGTTAATGTCATCAAAAGGTACAAATTTACGGTTGTAAGATACATAAGTTCTTCAAGTAAAATGTATAGCATAATGACTGTAGTTAGCAATACTGTATTGTATATTTGAAAGCTGCTAAGAGAATGGATCTAAAAAGTTTTCATCACAAGAAAAAAACATTTGCAAATGATGTGAGATGTGGGATATATCATAGTAATTATTTTGTAATATATACATATGTTAAATCCTTATGTCATGCGACTTGAACTAATACAATCTTATATGTCAACTATATCTTAAAACAACTGAAAAAAGTCATGTGTCAATCCTACAGACAATAAATAAGTGATCGTCTTTAAATACACAACATGCAAAGGGAGTCTCTGTTGGGTTTGACCACTGGTAGATGTCCTTTCGAGTTTTCCAGATAACTTCAGAAACCTAACACTATATAATACAAGGATATATTAAAACAGTATTCCAATATATTATTACATATTGATGACATACTTGAAACATTTAAGATCCCTCAAATATAATTCGTGTTGAAATATCTTTAAATTTTCCGATCTTGTTACTAGATGTTTCCTCCTAGTTCTTTTCGGGAATTAAACAAAATTTCCTATGGAATTGATTTTAAAATATAGAAGTAAATAGTTGCTTTAGAGGAGCATTAAAATATTATATAACCAAGTGATTTTTTTTTTAACTTCTGACACCTATCTAAATTATATAGTGAATTAAACAGTTAGTATTCAGGCTGTATATCCCAATAGTGCATGCAAACAAATAAGGTCATTCAAGTTTTGCTGATTCCTGCCTTTCAGAATAATAGCAAACACTGACATAGTGTCTTTCTTACTAATTACCGGTCATTGTGCTATATGCATTATATTTAATAATTAATTTTTACAACAAATGTATGAGTTAAGTTCTACTATTATGTCCATTTTATTGCTATAGAAACTGAGGTTCAAGGAAATTAAGCAGTAAAGGTGACCCTGGAACAATATGCATTTGAATTGCACAGGTTCATTTATTTGTGGGTTTTCTTTAATAAATACCTGCACTGTTTTCCATCTGGGGATGAGAGTCTATGGACGTGGATGGTGGACTTTATACACTGATCTGCGTCAAATTATGTAAGTTATTTGAGCACCAGTGAATTTGGTTTATTCAATTCACCTGGGATCCTGGGACAAATCCCGTGCAGACTTCTAGGGACAACTAAGTTTTGGAGTAGAAAAATTTATACCAAATTTTTCGGACTGTAAGACGCACTGGACCATAAGATGCACCTAGGTTTTAGAGGAGGAAAATAGGAAAAAAAAATTTTGACGCAAAAAATGTGGTAAAAAATGTGGTAAAATGTTTAATAACGTGAATAACATAGACTGCCACCCCCTCACTCACAGCAAGCCAGGTAAGCTACATTCAGACTATAAGACGGCCCCCATTTTTCTCTCAAATTTGGCGAGGGGAAAGTGCATCTTATAGTCTGAAAAAGACTGTACTTAGATTTTCTACTACACAAGAGCCAATGTATGTAATAGTCCCCTACCCCATGTCCAAGGGTAAACTGCGTGTCCAAACTCATACAGCTAATAAATAACACAGGATTTGAACTAGGTGATCTGACTGTAAGGTCTTTATTCTTAATAGTATTCAACACAGAAAAAATAGATTTATCAATGGTTATTATTTAATATCAGCAGCTATTTATTTAGTGTTATCAATAGCTAGTAGTTAGTCCATCAATTAGTGGCCACATTTATACTTAAGTTAACTCTGTTATCTATTTTACACACATACATACACACATATATTTTTGTCTTCCTGATACAATGTATTTGCAATCAACCAGGGCTGCAATTTAAATTTTTCTTATATTAGGTGATTCTGTATATATCTTATTTAATGTCAAATTAAGCACCAAATTTTACATCAAATGTATCTGCATATATAAAATTTAACATCAAATAAAGTGTGATACCCAAACACTTACATCATTCAAAGCCAGAATAACTCTTAAAAGTTGGGCTTATGAGAAGAATAATATTTCAGTTTGTGCCTCAAGACTTTTCTATAATATTTCCACTGTGCCTCTGATAGAAGTTAACCAGCTGAAACAAGTGAAATATTGGTATACAACCATGCAGTGTTTTAAAATCATGTTAATTGATTATTTAGCTTTCAAAATTATTTGTATTATCTTAGAGATAAATAATTATTAATAGAAATTAACCTAGAAAATTGTTGAGAAACTCATCTACAAATAACCAAAGTATTATTTGGAGGCTATATATAAAGAGAAAGTTGTTTTGCATTATTTTCAGAAAATAAAAGGCCATGAAACACATAGATACACCTAAAAATTTTATAACAGAAGACAAAAAAGTATGTATATATAAATATGTGCACACATGTGCATATTAAATGAAAGATATGTGGATATATAACAAACTATAATCTCTCATATATCTTATTAAGTGAAGATTTTTCTCCCATACAATAATCCAGAATTTATAATCCCAAATTTCTTATAAACTGAAAATTGCAGTTCTACCTTCATATGTATTTACCAACTGTCTAGAGGTCAATGGATTCATGTGACCCAAGAAAGAAGCCAGGCTAATAAAACTGGAAACTCATAAGGTTTCAAAAGGTGATGGCCAATGAAATAGAAGTACAGCATTTCCAGTTGACAGGTCAGTGTAAATCTATGCCATGAGCTCTGGATATAGCCTGTCACGGATAAAACTACGGACCCAGAGAGAGAGCAGGGAATCACTAACTGGCAACAGCCTCACAAAAAAAAAAAATGAAAAATAAAGTACGAAAGGACAGTTCTTACTAATTAAAGTGAAGTTGTTTACTTTTGTTCTTCTTAAATAATTAAAAGAAAGATAATCACTTTATATTGCTATAAATTCCTTCGCAGCCAAATTAACCCTATACAATTATTTATTTGATATCCATTACATTAGTTTGAATCTAAGTTAATTTTATTTGGTGTGAGTTTTAGGGAGAGAGGCCTATCATTGTTTACATTTATGAATCTGAGAAATGTTTATTCTAGAAAATGCTTGATCATTAAATTTGCATTTTTAAAATTCTTTTTTACCTCCCTTGAGTCAAGAGCTAACACGGAAAATGGGACCGAACTATGAAATGTTCCAAATGCCTTTTACAAGTTTGATGCACTTAGTCCATAAATTATCTCCAGGTATTTCCCAAAGGGTTGCTGAAAGATTAGGTTAAGTATAAAATTGTTGAAAATATAAAAAAAAAAAATTTTCTTTATGGGCTAGTTTGAAATTACTAAATTTTATTTAAAAATTTCACGTTGATTACTATATTTATACTTAAACAAGCAAAAATGAAAGTAACTTTAGCACTTTATGTTAAATGGCAAAACTGTACCATGAAGTGAGTAAAGTTTCATCTTATATAAATCAACATTATAGAAAGTGTTGTTTAGGGTTACTTTTTAATAAATTATTCAAAACAAACAAATTATATGAGTTTAATTTTAATTAATGTGAAATAGTCTTTAGTTTTCTGTTGCCCCTGTAGCAAATTACCACATAGTTGCTTAAAACTATACAAATTTATTATAAATATTATGGCTCTGGAAGTAAAAAGTCCAAAATGGGTTTCCCCAAGCAAAAGCCAAGGGGTCAGTAGGGCCATGCTCCTTCCAGAGATGACAGGAGACAATTTATTTCCTTGCCTTTTCCAGCTTCTACTGCATTCCTTGGCTCATGCCCCCTGCCTTCATCTTCAAAGGCAGTAGCATAGCATCTCCAAACTTCCCTCTGCTTCTGTCTTCACACTGGTGTTTATTTATAAGAATCCTTGTGACTACATGTGGACCACCTTGATCATCCAGGATATTATCTCGACATTCTTAACTCAATCACACCTGCAAAGTCCTTTTTGTCATATGAGGAAACATGTTCTTGGGTTCTGGATATTAGTACATGGACATGTTTGGGGCCATTATTTAACGCTACCATGCAGTGTTAGGCATAATTTAGAAAAATGCTTCTAGTCTAACTAGTTTCTGACCTACTAGCTCTAAGTATTTCTAAGGATCCTTAATAAAGTATTTAGAAAAACCAAAAAGCATTTAAATGTAAATAAGAGCTATTATTTAACCTGTAAATTTATTTTTCCTTTTGTAAGAGATTTTTTTTCACTTCTCTAAATATTTATATAGTTTACTCATACAACATTTCAATAAACACAGATCAATACAATAATAAACAGTATATTAAAGAGAACAAGAATAAAATACATTTATTTTCTATTTTAGTGGTCTTTATGCATAATAAGCAAAAAATTACCACATGAAAAAAGTCATAGTCATTTTTTGTGTATAGTCTTTAAATTTACTGTTAGAAAGTCATTATCATACATGTATACAATTAGCAATTAAAGTAATTATAGAAATTCTATTTGAATTTCTATTTTACTTCTCTTAACATGCCAGTAGGGAACATATTCATGCATGAGGGAAATGTAAGTGTTAACAACTAGAAACATTTAAAAAACACAATAAAGTACAAGCTCCAGAAGTAATAGAAATGCATATACTCCAAAACAAAGCACATTGTTATTTTGTTATTTAATGACTGGGAGTTTTGAATGTGTCTACATAAAAAAACTAATTTCTTTGTCAAAAAGTCTCATACAAGTCATTGATTGGTCTACATTCCAACATTTCAATCAGTGATGTATTAATGTGAAGAAGAAATTAAAATACAAAAGCTTTCTTATTTGAAAAGATGTATATTCTAAGTTACAATATTAGCATAATTAAAGGATAAAAATCTCAGGTTCAAAGTCAAGACAGGGAAGAAATGATGTTTAGAATCTTTGTCATGCATGACATCCTCAACCAAGTCATAATACATTTAATTACTTTCACAGAATATTTTTGTAAACCAGAATATTATTCCAAAAATTTTAATCTATACCATTTATAAACTTATTATTTTATAGCAAATTCTATTTTACATACTCAGCACATTTCTTATATCTCATAGAACCACATATTGTCTCAATGTAATAATAAATCCCAAGCTCCCTAAGGACAGAAATCTCTAACTTTCATGGTGTATTGACCATGAGGAGAGAGTCAATGCCTGATGACTTGAAGAAGTGATTTTAAGTTCCAAAATTAACTTATATTTCTTCATAAAAATCAATTTTCTTTAAAAATTTAGGCCACGTTTTGTGAATCCCAAAGTTAGCAAATCCCCATAGAATACAAAGGAAGAGCATGTCTTTGTTGGAGTAAAAAGTTGTTCAGTGATTCCTAAGCCCAAGGAAAAACAAATATAGACTTAAAATTCTATCATACTAGCAATTCAATTTCATAATGTTTTGCAATTTTCCTTGTCATAATAAAATAAATATTGAACATATATGCAATTTATTTGAACAAGAACACCATGTATCATTCACCCTCATTCAAGTTTAAATTGATAGTAATATTTTTTGGTATATCATCTTTGTACATATTGGTTCAATCACCATCCCAGTACACTACCCATTTAAAGACAAATAGAAGAACAGGATACAAGTCATGCTGAAAATAAAACTCTAAATGTTCTCTGTGTGCCTTCAGTGGTAAAAGACTAAGAGAGAGAAAAATGAGCCCTAGCCTATGTAAACATCAGGAAAACAGTCTGTGATTTTTTCAACAGATGTGTACTGAAATCTACTCTTGTAGCTTAAGGAACTGCATGCCAGCATCGCGAGAGGAAAAAACTGTAGTCTATATTTATGGCAATAAGTTATTTTAAAGTATGAAGCAGTATTTCTTAATGACTATATTATTCCTAATACATAAATTTTAATGTATATTGCATTCATACAGATGTGTGCTTATAAGTGGGTCTGTATACATACTGAGCAGGGCATATACATGTGGAGTGTGGTGTATATATAAGGGGATGTGAGTACAGGTGTTTGTGTATATGTGTTCTGTGTGTGGCTGTGTGAATGTGAACATGGTGGGCATAGATGTATGTGCGTATATGGGTGTTAGGGGCTATATGGAAGTAAGTGGGAGTATTGTGTTTACACATGTGTATATAAGTGAGTGTGTTTATGAGGAGTATATTTGTGTCAGTGGTTCTCAACCAGGGATAATATTGCCTCCCCAGGGGACATTTGGGAATACCTGGGTTTATTTTTTGGTTATTACAACTGTAAGGGACATGTGCCACTGATTTCTAGCCAGTAGAGGCTAGTTAACTACTAGAAGCTGCTTGAGCACCTACAACGCATAATGAAGCCGTGCTCAACAAAGAATTACCCAGCGTAGAGTGTGATAACAGTGGTGTGGAGCTTTCGAAACACCGGTTGGCTTGTGTTGGGGGTGAGGTGGTGACTTTTACGAGGATGATATAAAACTTCTGCAGGGTAAGGAACTAATAATCTTTTCTGTGCTTTTATGCTTCGTGTCATAAACAAAACCAGAGACGATTTCAATTGTTCCTTTGCGTCATTGGTACCCAACATTCCAGAGAATCTGTTGCTACTTTTGCCTGACAAACCATCTACTAAGAAACATTTAGCACCAATGTATGTATGTATGAGACATATCTTTCAAAAATCATAAACAAACATATCCTAACCAAGATTCCTTTATACAGGCTCTCAGAGAAGCAACTTTTTAAAAATCACTGAAATAAGTCCATTATATTTTGTTAAAAAAATGTAATGCCTACTTAAGATTGTCACTATGAAAATGGCTGATTTATTATTATTTGCTTTAATAATATGTAGATGATTGAATCCATTTTATGTTTGGGATCTGTGTATATTGGATGTAGCATATTAAATAGATCAAAATGTCAAATTTTCTTTTATTTATACTTTCTTCTCATGTACAGTCCATAAAAGGCTTCCAGTATGAAAAGTTCTGCCATTCCCTGTGTATTTCTAGGAAAGTTCTCCTTTCTGCCCCATAATAAGTTATGCACCAGGTAGATGATTCAGTGTCACTCCTTTCATTAGGATTTCTATTTTCTTACTTCCCAGCTTTTTCAGGTTCATCCTGGCAGAAGAAAAGACTGAAAGTGATATCTCCAGTTTATTACTTTATTTGTCTAGGGGCAGTTTTCTGATTGAAATGACATGAAATCCACAGGGAAGTAGGAACTGTGGGTTTGATGAGGATGCAACCCACACAGCTGTGATCAAACCTTTGACTCTGTTACTACAGCTGTCAAAATAAACTGATATGCAACACACAAAAAAAGAGACTTCTCATTTTTGACTGCCAAACACCCTGCTCTAATTCTCTCAAAATATTGTCTGTTCATTATATAAAAGATGCAAGGACACATACTTTTTCTGCCATAAAGTTGTAAAACACGTATCTATAGAGATTTGTGTCTGTGTAATAGGCAAGTTGATAAGCCTAAGACCTGCATGCTAAAACCTCATAAATCTGGCAATTTATGTACAGTTTATTTTTAAATTATAAATTTACAGTAGCTATGTGCTGTCAATTTTTCCAAAAATAATAATGTGAATTGTCACAATTGATATTTAGCTATTATCACTCTACAATATTCCACACATAAAAGACTCTTTTGTCCCTGCAGGAGAATACTAACTACAGGCATCTTAAGGTTTATAGGAAAGATACACATTTATTTTATTTACAGTTCCTTGCACATGTGTAAAGGGATCCAAGTAGAAATATAACCATTAGGGTAGTTTTACATCTCCTTTCTAAGGAAGTTATAGTATTATTTGATGTACTGACTGTGTAGTTGTTTTCTGGCTGCCTAGTTTTAGGCTACAATTTTCTTTTCTTTAAAAACATTTTACAAATGCTTCAAAAAGATATCAGAGAGAATGGACAATCAGACTAAAGTTCTGCCTGTGGGCTCATCTTTAATACATTATTATCTGTCTAGCTTTTCAGTTTGATAAACAAGACAACCCAGATGACACCAAAGTCATTTATCTCTTCAGGTTACAACCAGTTCATTGCTGATTTCCTGATGAGCAAACATATTCAGTGCAAGGAGAGACACATTGACTGTTTATTTCAGATTAAATAGGATTAGATAAAATAATTAAAAATTGTCAATCACTGGTCATTGGAAATAAAATTATTCTGCTTTCATCTGTAGAAAATTCTCGATTTAGGATTGTGTCATGATCATGAAATTGGGCATTAAAATGGATAGCAAGCATCCCATAAAGTGGGACAGTGTTCTAGAATATGCAAATGGATGCTGAAGCAGGTCAGGTGGCATGAGAAAAATGTCTCTCAGGTAGCTATTAACACAGGAAATAACCCTATTGTTAGTTATTAAAAACTACATTTTAACCAGTGTGACCAACTATTAATGGATGATTTAAAAAGCCAGTAGTAACCCATGCTCTATAGAAAGATGTTTTATTGACCCGCTTTTTATAAAATTTTTCTATTTTTTTCATATTGCCTAGGTCCTTGGAACAGATTTTGCAGTGAAAAGATATATATATATATATATATATATATATATATATAGTCACCATTCCACCAAATGGACCAAATCTAGAGTGACATCATACTAATCATTATGGAAAACTGCATTTATGAAGAATTTCTTTAAATTAAGAGGTTTCATTTTGAAATGAGAGCACAAAGATAAAAAGCCATTATTTCTTCCCTATTAATAATATAGCTGGATTAATACATTAAGGAAACTTTTAGAAGCATTATTTACAGTAGCAAAATCTGGAAACAATTGAAGTGCCCATCAGTAGATGAGTGGATAAAAAAGCTGTGGTACATTTGCACAATGAAATACTATAAAACTGTAAAAAAGAAGGAGCTCTCACCTTTCATGACAGCATAGATACACGTAGAGATAATTCTGCTAAGTGAAATAAGCCTGTTAGAGAAAGAAATACCATATGATGTCACTGGCAAATAAAATAGAAACAGAAGCACCGATACATGGAACAGATGGACAGTTGTCAGAGGAGAGGGAATTGGTTGAAAGAAAGTGAAGGGATCAGCCGAAGAACATATATGCATGACTCATAGACACAGACAACAGTATGGAGATGGCCAGGGAAAAGTAGGGGGCGTGGGCTGGGTACAGGCGCAAAGTGAGGGGTAAATGAGCATATCTGTTCTAGTGTCAACAATGAAGATAAAGTAAAAAACAGAAAAATAGTGTAATTGCACTTAGCATATATTTAAATATTTAATAAGAACAACACAAAAGAAAGCATGAGAGTACAAAATGGTGGGGGTTGTTTTTATATATCATGGGGAAATTGGCCAAATTGAAAGTGGTCGAAATTCTTTAACCATGATGCATAATCACTATCATAAAATTATTGGTAGTTACCTCACTAAAAATATATATATATTATGTAAAGCCAATAATTATTAAATAAAATTTTATTTTTAAAAAATTTGTAAAAATCTACATTTGTTGGTTCAAATAGTCATCATCATTGGTTTATCTTTGCACTGATTTTAGATCTGGAAATGCATCCAGTATAGGTCGTCTCTCACATGTATGTCCCAGAGAGTGAAGCTGTCACTGGAGTAATTCAGACTCAAGCATTTTGTGCACTTACATGGAGTGTGCTTGCACATGCCACTTTGTCTAGGTCTTCATTTATTCATCTCCAAAATATGGGAAATAATAATATTCAGGCTTAATTATGGAAATAACAAAATGAGACAGTCTGTGTTAAAATGTTATGAGAGACTGAAATATGTCGAAAATTCAACAAGGATTTATTAAGTGCAAGTTATGTACCGGAAAGTGTGAAACATGCTGGAAAACACAGAGTTAAATTTAACACAGTTCTTTCTTTCAGGTAACCTTATGCACCAGTGAGAGAAAGAGAGAGAGACAGTTAGTAACTTTAACATCATGTGATACACACTAAACAAAGAGCCTCTGAAATAACTCATCATCTGAATAACTCTGCAGCTTGGAGAACTTCTTTCAGTCATTTTTTCTAGTGAAAGAGGGATAGCAAGAGGTAAATTCTCTTCACCTTCTTTATTTGAAAGTGCTTTTCATGTTTTAGGCATTCTTAGATATTTTTTTCTAAATGAAAATCCTGGATTGGCAGAGTGTTTTTCCCTTTTTTTTCCTTTCAACCCCTAAAGTTGTTATTCTACTGTCTTATATCTTACATTTCTAAATGATCAACAACAATTAAGTATTTATATTATGGTCCTGCATATTATCAATTTTTCTCTGGCTCATTCCAACATTTTCTCTTAACCTTTGTTTTCCAGTAGTTTGGTCATGACGGCTCTACATTTGCTTTTCTTTGTTTCATTCAGTTCGGGGGTCACTGACCTTCAAGAATGTGCCAAAATTTATGTCTTCAATATATGGTGAAATTTTTAGCTATATTTAAAAAATATTTCCCTCAATATCTCTCAGCTAACTATATATATATGCACACATATATATGTGTGTATATATATGCACCCACACTAGCTAACTATATATACATGTCTTTTATAGTTTTCATAAGTTCCTGAGGCTGTTTACATTTTTCATATTGTTTACTAATATATCTACATGTTTGTTTGTTCTTTCCTTCATTCTCATTTTCATTCTTCTGTCCTATAACAGAAATTGGAGTTGTTCCTTCCAGATTCCATTTTTTTTTAATTATTTTAATTTATTTTTACAAATGTATTTATTAAATTTGTTGGGGTTACACGGGTTAATAAAATTATGTAGGTTTCAAGGATACAGTTACATAATACACCAACTGTACATTGTATCGTGTGTTCACCATCCAAAGTCAATCTCCTTCCATCAGTATTTATGCCCTATACCTTTTACTATCTCCCTCCGCCCCCTTTACTTCTGGCAATCATCATACTGTTGTCTGTATCTGTGAGTTTGGGGGGGGTTATTTGTATTTATTTCCTTATTTACTTATTTAATATTTTTTGTTTGATCCTTTCACCATTTTCACCCAGTCCCACAACCCCTCCCCCCCCAGGTTTTCATTTTTTGTTTTTTCTTTTTTCTCTGCGGTATTTCTTATATTTTCATTTACTATATCATATTTTCTTTTTTACTTGAGTATAACAATAATAGCCGCAAATTCCAACATTGGGGTCATCACAAGATTAGTTTTCATTGATTACCTGTTTTCTTGAGAATTTGTCAGATTTCTTCTCTCTTTGGATGTTGAGTAATTTTACATTATGTCCTGGATATTGTGAGGTTTTATTTGGATTCTCTGGATTTGTTAATAGTCTTTCTTTTTCTTTTTCTTTGGATTTTGCTTTTAATTATATTTTATTTATTGTGCTATTACAAATGTTCTAATTTTTCCCCCCTTTGCCCTTTACACTCAACACCACCCACTCCTACAAGCAATCCCCACCTCTTTGTTCATGTGCATGGGTCATGTGCATAAGTTCTTTGGCTACTTCATTTCCTACACTGTACTTAACAGGCCCATGGCTATTCTGTGATTACCTACTTGTACTTCTTAATCCCCTCACCTTCTCACTCACTCCCCCACAACCCCCTCCCATCTGTCAACCATCAAAATGACCACCATATCCATGATTCTGTCTGTTCTTCTTGCTTAGTTTGTTTTTTAGATTCAGTTGTTGATAGGTGTCTCTTATTGCCATTTTATTGTTCATAGTTTTGATCTTTTTATTCTTAAGACCCTTTAACATTTCATATAATAATGGTTTGGTGATGATGGACTCCTTCAGCTTTTTCAAAGAATCTTTCCTTCTTTAACCTCTCCTGCCCCACACCATCCAGCCTCTCTGCTTTCTCATTCTAGCAGATAAAATTATCTTCAATCGTTTGATTATGTCATTTGAGCTTATGATTATAATGGCAACATTTTAAAATATAATTCCTCTCAAATATTAGAATTGTGCACATAGATCTTATCATACTTTAAATATTGTATATCTTTTATTTTTGACCAAGAAATATATCCTGTCAAGGATCTTAATTTTCTCAGTTTTTACTTTATATATTTTATACAATGTTAGGACAAACTTTCTCTTTGGGATGATGAAAACATACATTTCTACAGTCCTAAAACTATTTCGGCTGGGATAGTACTGGGGCTGGGGGAGGTGAGAATAATGTTTACCTACTCTGTCATCTTGATGAAAAGTTCTTTCTTGAAATTTATTTGTAAAAAAAAATTACATCATTTGTCTCTTTGTTATGTTTTCAAATAGCTGATTTGTACCTAGTAGTTTATTTTCCACGTTCCTCTGTCCCTTGTATTTCCTACAAACTGGTAGCTATGGGAAGCTTTCAAAAGTGCACCTGTTCAGACCCCAATTTTATGTCTAATTTTCTTAGATCTCTAGGTGAGTCTGAGTCTGTTTGTCTCATGCTTGGCAACTGCCAACCCATCCAACTCTGCCAGTAACTACAAGTCAGCCTCAGTCACAGAGAGAGTGTCAGGGACAGACACTAAGGTTCTAATCTCCAGTGGTGGACAGTAGGGGACAGTGGAAACTTTCTGGGAATCTCAGGGCCTGTGCTTCCTTCCTCTAACCAAGTTAGGGAAACTCCTTAAGTGATCAGGACCTTCCCTGGCTTTGAGGCTGTGTGTTGAAGGAGGAGATATGGAGAAAATCCTTGCTTCTGTGATCCCTGAATTCAAGTGAGCTGTCCGCAGGCAAGATGATTTCATTCCAGCCTGGGGCTCACAAGCTGCTGATAGTGCCCCCTTTGGTTCTGGGCTGCTGAGGCAGGTGGGCTGGGACACAGGCCCAAAGACTGTGCTCTTTTTTGTCTGCTGGTATTTCCCTCCCCCACTCCCTTGGACCAACTGCTCCCTTAATTGCTGAGACAGCCCACTGGCAGCAGTCAGCATCTCGGTGCCATGACACACATCCACCAGAGGGATTTTTCTGTCGTCTAAATCAGGTCACTCTATTGCCCTAATCTCAGCCCACCCAGGCCCCCTATCACACTCAGAAAGACCCACACTCCTCACCACGGCTGACAAAGCTCACCATATACTGGGTCGTGCCTACTTCTCCCATCACGTCTTCATTCTTTTCTCTTTCCTCCCCTTTCTGCTGGTCCTGGAACAGGCTGGCCTCCTTCCTCCCTCAGGGTCTTTGCATTTGCCATATTGTCCTCCAGGAATACTCTTCCTCCAGCTCCTCACCAGACTCATGACTCACAGCTCCACTGAAAATCTCCTCCTCTCAGTGGCCTTCCCTGACCTCCTTGTGTAACCTAGCCTCCCTCCTCACTCTACCCTCTTATCCTATTATACTTTCATTTGTAACAGCATTACTTGAAATTATATTGTTGACTTGTCTGTCTCTTCCTCTCATTTGTGGATGCTTTGAGGGGAGGGGTTGCATTCACCTCAGTCACCACAGTATCTGGAGCTACAGGCACAGGTGCTCAATAAATATTTGTTGAGTAAATCAATAGTTGGAGGGGTGGATTCACAGATGAAAACAGCACTTTCTCAGTCCCAGTTCTACACACACATACACACATGTACACACACATGCCCCCCAGGGAAGTGCTCTTTGGTTTCAGCCCAAGTTCTGCCCCAGTTCGCACAGGTATCATTGCAGGAGCCACACAGAAGCTGCACCCAAGGGTCCTTTTCAGGGCCAGAAGGTCTCACAGGACCAGGCTCCCCACATGGGAAGGTACTTCAAGTGACCAGAAAGATGTGGGGACCCCACATTGGACAACTGCATTTGAAGTCAAACACTGGCTTTAACAGAAGTTATATTTACTGCTCAGGAAGGGGCCACATTGAGGACAGACAGGCTGGGGATAAGAAAGCAGGTGAGCCCTGGGGGCAAAGCGGGATTGCTGCTCCAGGACACTTTCTGGGGAGCAGGACATCCTAAATCTCCCTGTTCTGCTTTTAGACCCCAGACTAAAGGCTGCCTGGGTTACCACAGAAGCTTCTTTCAGATTCAAAACCCTCCTCGTGTGTGTTGATGCCGCTGGCGATGACTCAGGGCGGGGCCGTCTGGAAGGCTGGGCGGGCCTCTGCTAAGGCCTCGCTGCACCTCCTTTGCTGCTGGATCCTACCTGGCTTGCAGTGTGCAGGCTTTTCTTTCCTCTGTCCTAGGACTCCAGAGGACTGAGCAGAGGACCCTCGGGTTTTCTGCCAGGTGAACTTCAGCCCGGGGTGTTCACAGCAGCCTCCACTGGAAAGCTCAGGTTCTGAGGCTCCTTGCTGAGGCTGTTTAGTGCAGGAGGAAGCTCCTGGCTGAGCAAGGCTCAGACAGAATGCCTCAGGTTGTAATTGCCCATGGTGGGCAGTGGGGGGCCAGTGAAGGAAGAGGCCTTTTAGCTATCTTATGTCATTAAACAATTGTCCTCTCTGCAGTGTGTCTCCACCAGCAAGCTTCTAAGGGGTCATCTTCTTCCTACCAAACCCCAAATGTTGAATTTGGGGGGGAATTTGGGGGCAGCTGAGGTCTTCGTCATAATTTTCCCCAGGGGACTGGCTTCCCTGCTTCCACCTTTGCTGGGGTGAGCTTCCATGATGTCAGCCTCTGGCCATCACGCTCCAATGGCACGAATGTATGAGTTGCAATATAGTCTTTCCTCTAAGTCAGCCTTCGGTCCCCGCTCTGGGCATCTGACCTGAGTGAGCTTCAGGAACCGAAAGCACCACACTGCCTCTGTGACCCCCAGCCCAGCAAGTGACAATGGCACTAAGGAATAATGGTGAGTCTAAAGAGGTGACTATGTCATTCACTCAGATTTTATCACTGAATGTTCAACCCAAATCTATACTATCCTAATAACAATAATAATCACTCAGAAACAATCAGCAATAGCATCACACAAGACAATTTGGGAATAAGGAACCTGAGTCCCAAGGCTTTATTTAGGTCAAATCCAGTTCCCAGGGGCAACGGAGTCCTATAGGGCAGAGTCAGAGGGGTGAAGTCATAATGCAGCTCTTTCTGTCCCAAGGTGGAACTCGCAGGACACCACACAGTGACTTTCTGGATTTGTCATCCAAGGTCAGAAGCTGTCTATTTTTATGCTGTTTTTGGTTTCTGTTGCTCTACTGCACGTGCTCTGAGAGGGTGATGTTGCCTTCAGATGCGCACGTGTTGTCTGCAGGCTGTACCGGGCGTGCTGCGGGGCTGTGTCATTTCTCTGAGTCACTGCTGCACTGCACGTGCTCTGATGCTGCAGAGCACGATGATGCAGTGCTTGATGCTGCAGAGCATGTCTTCAGATGTTCTCCACACTCTCATCCTGAAATTAAAACTTTCCCCAGAATGATGGTCTTTTAAGTATGCGTCTACGGACTGTCGGGGCGACCTTCTTTGGTGTCAGCTTGTCCTCAAGGTCCAGTCGTGGGATTTTCGCACTGGGACAACCCAGATCTTCCTCGAAATTGTCTTCGGGATGGTATCTCTTGGCTCCTCGTCTCAGGATGGGCTCCTCCGCTCCAGCATCAGCTGGGGTGAGTGTCTGGTGTATCGGTATGTTGTCACAAAGCTGTAGTCGTGGGATTTTGGCGCTGGGGCAACCCAGGTCTTCCTCACAGCTTTCTTCCAGATGGTGTCTCTTGGCTCCTCGTCTCCCAACTGGCTTCTCCTCTCCAGCCGCTGTTGGGGTGAATGTCTGTGGTATCGACCTCTTTTTGTAACACTCTAGGCGAGGAATTTTCAGGCTGGAGCAGCCATCCGGCTTCCGTCGCCGAATTCTGACAAACTTCTCCTCAGGATGGTGTCTTTTATGTGCCTGTTTGCAGACAGGCTTCTGTGATTTAGCCTTGGCTGGGGTGGGAAAAGCAGCATCCCCATAGGGATGGTTGCTACCAGCCAGGCAGTGGGGGACCTGGTAGCCACCAGATGTGGAGGGATAGATGGGAGTCACAGCTGCTGGAAAGAAAATCAGAACTGATCAGACATTTGTGCTGCACAGAGTCCTGCCAGGACGTTTCCTTTCTCATATCTCTCCCAGGTTCTTGCTGAAGCTTTCTAATCTGCTTGGCATCTAACACACAGCCTTACCCACCCCTTCTACGAGCCCCTGAGAGAAGGGGAGTGGGCTGCAAAAGCAATTCTGTGGGCCCCAGGGCAGCAGCAGGAGATCAGAACATCTTCCCCATTCCCTGGGAAACAGAACTTGAAAATAATTGTAATCAGGACTCTCCCCCATCTCTCCCACAACAGAGACAAGTTTCCTTACAGCCTGTCACTTCTGAGGCTTTAAGAAATACTTTCAAGTTTGGGGGAAAATAATTTAACGTAAATTGGTTTCAGATCCTCTCCAACTTGGCAACTCATCTCAGGCCCAATTCATGCTTGTTTGTTTCATCATACCGAACTCTAGTCCTCTGGTACCTTTATCTTGATCAGAAAAAGGCCAAATGCTGAGACAGAGTGACCAGGAGGTTCAGAACTGGATTCTGGGTACCAGGCCTAGGCTTATGTCAGCCCAACCCTCTGGGGTGCGATTTCCTCAGCCCTCCAGTCTCAGAATCACTCATCACCCCCTTTGGCTCCTTTGTCTTCCCATACACTGAGCCCACCCTTCCCCCAGGACTCAGCAGCTCAGTCTGGATGTGTGTGGGGGGACCCCTGTGAGTGTCTACATGACAGCACCGTGAGTGGGACTGGGTTTGAAAGAGAGCTTCATGAGCCGCGCTCAACAATTCTTAGTCACACTTCTCCATTTATTGCTTGCCAAGAGGAATGCACTTGACATTTGCTAAGAGAAAAACCAGTAAAGGCTCCAAATGGAAGTATCTTATAGCCCAAAAAGGAAGGTTACATTGATAAAGATGAGAACTTTCTGAACACTTGCCCAGGAATGACATTGCACTTGTCCTCAACAGTGAGGAGAAACACTATGGGTCCCTGAGGAGTCCTAGACCACTGGTATTACAAATAGCTAGAGTAGTTCTCAGGGGCGATGGCCAAGCCCAAAAGGATCATGTGGCAGTCAGGTGAGACTGTGTGTACCCCAGTGCCTCTGTGCAGATGCCCAGCCCAGGCCTACCTGCTCTGCTGCTCTCCAAAGGGACTTTGGACAAATTACAATAGAATTTCATATACCAATTGTTCATCATCTTTCTCAACCGAACCGACCAGTGTCTGGTAGAGAACTGAGAGGAAGGTGCCCTAGAACACCACATTTATGCAGTTACCCTGCCATGGACACTGTGAAATCATCAATACTCAGTGAGGTCACAATGGACTCTGTGACTGGATGCTCTCCAGGTTTTGTGGAGAGCAGGCTGGGGGCAGGGAGGCACCCTGCCTGTGCCCTCACACTTGGCCATCCCCACCCATGCTCTAGTCAAGTGGCTAGTCAAGTAGCCACTTCCTCTGGAGTATACTGTGGACTGATACAGCCCTAGGGACTATAGGAAAGCAAAAGAAACCCCATTCTTAGATTAGTGTAGGAAGCAAGATTTGCCTAAGACAGCTAGGTATATGACACTGACCCACAGTATCCAACAGTTGGGCAGGCAGTGATTTGTGTGGCCTGGGGAATCAGAAAGGTTCCTTCATGGTGGGCAAGTGAGTTTTGAACCCACGGAGAGAGTAGGGAAGACAGTCCAGTTGGGAGAGTAAAAGCAAAGACAAGCTCTTCTTGACCTTCTTCTACCTCAAATGACAACTCATAGAACCCTCAGTTTTTAGAACAGGGAATGCAAAGAACCAACAGGTTCAATGGCCAGCCCCAGGTTGCTCAGGTAGCAGAGAGGTAGTTGGTCTGCTCAGCGGTAGGACTTCATGTGGAGGCTATGGGTTTATAGCTGATAGGAGTCAAAGAACAAGCTCATCACAATTCAAAGTGACACTGGCAGAGATGTTCAAGGTACCCCAAGGCAAAGTGAGGGTTCTGAGTGACTTCACAGAGTGGGAATGATGGGCCCATTTTAATATATCATGGAAAACAGATCCATGACACAATGACATAATGCAAAATGACAACCCAATCAACACCCTCCTCTCCCCCTCCAAAAGGAAAATAATGACAATGCCACCACCATGAAAAGGTGAGATGTGACTACAGAACTCACCCAGGTGAAAATAATGGTCAACATTTTGAAGAGATGATAGTAAAAGACGATTTGGTTCTCCTCAAAGGAGCTTCCTTTAGCATGATCAGGCCCATAGAAAAAAGTGATATTTGGGGCACCCTAAGGTGTGGCCAAGAACTTGCTAACAATGAGAGATAATCTTTTTAGGAGGGGGATCCCTGTTGCTGACTTTTAATAAACAAAGTTGGGACGTTTGTTTACTGAGGCTGTTGCTGAGGAAATGTGCCTGGAGGAGGTGGATTACCTGGGCTGCCATTTTAGAAGGTGGGTAACCCTGGTTGAGAACCATAGGACCTTCTTCCGCTACTAAGTGGTTTGAATTAGCACAGTGCATGTTGGATAAAGTCAGGACTAATTGGGGATGACTACCTTTGGGGAGTGAGAGGAGGTGAACTAGGAAGGGGAGGGCTCTGGGGGAGATTTGTCCTGGCAGGTGGGCTGGTGTGAGATCACTCAGAGTCTCCAAGGCTTCAGCGAAATTACTTGTCTGGGAATCATCCCTTTCAGCTAGTGAGGGTACCGATACCTTCTCAGGACCTCACTGGGCCTCTGGGGAAGGCAGAATAACATAGATAAATGATTTATCACCTTAAGAGGGCTTGAGACTCACAATTTAGAAATATCTGTAAGTGAATTATTGCGCTAACCCTCAGAAAACATCCAGATCTGGAGTGGGGCTCAGGCTTCTGCACTTTAAACAAGCTTCCTGGGCAGCTGTGACACAGTGGTCCATGGATAGTGACCAAACTATTGTCTAAAGTGAGTGGCTTTTTAGTATAAATGTTAGCAATATTAAAAACTATGCCAGACATAGGTGAACAAGGACTCTTCCAGGAATGCAGAGTGGAGTGTGCAGTAATTCTGTGTGTGGATCACGTTTGGGAAAAGCTAGCACAGTGGTGAGGAACACAGCCCTGGGTGGAGACAGGCCAGATTGTGATCTAGTTACTGCGTGGTTCTGAGCAAGTTCTTTTATCCCTCTGAGCCTCAGTCTCTTCATGTGAAAGTGAGGTTTGCCTCAATATTGTTTTGGCAAATTTTTCCCTGGGCCCATGTCTGTTGTCTACAGTGTTCCTTTTCAGTGTGCAAGGAGTTCTACATTGTTCTGTGGAGTATTCTCTTTGACTCTGAACTCTTCCTTACTTCAGGCAAAGCTTATGTCATATTGTAGATTCTAGAATCCAGGAGTTAATGAGAGGATACTATGCGCTTATTTTGCCAGTTTGTTAAAAATCACTGTAATCCTCTTTTCCCTTTCGCCATCACCCAGGGCCGGGAGAACAGGCACAGACTGGGAACGCACATGAAGCAGTGCTTCTGCGTCAGTCTGCCTTTCTTCTCCCACCTGGACGTTCCAGACTGACCCCATCAGCCGTGCGCAAGCTCTCTGTGGGCAGCGCTGGGGAAGAAAATTTCTCTCTACTGCTAGTTATATCCTCTTTTCCTTCTCAGGGGGCTTAAAGGATGCTTTGGGGGCAGGAGACAGTATCTAAGTGTTAGCAGATTAAAACATCAGTTAAAAAAGCCTTTGTCCTTGGTGTGGTAGTTTGGAGTGTGAATTCTCTCAATCCAATGAATGCTGCAAATCAAAACCTCAATGTGCTATCACCTCAACTCTTAGAATGTTAGATATCACCTCACACCTATTATCAAAAGAACAAAGAGCAAGTTTTGGCAAGAATATGAAACAAAGGGAACTTTTGTGCACTGCTGGTAGAAAGAGTATGGAGGTTCCTCAAAATAAGAAAACTGAAACTACCATATGATTTAGCTATTTCACTCCTGGGTATTTATCTGAAATAAATAAAAACAATATCTCAAAAAGATATTCATGCACCCCCTGTTCAATGCAGCAATATTTACAATAACCAAGATACGGAAGCAACCTATCTGCCCATCGATGGGTGAATGGATCAAGGGTATGTGGTATAGCCCTTGTCAGGTAGCTCAGGTGGTTGGAGTGACATCCCTACACAGAGAGTCTGTGGGATCCCGGGTTAGGGCACATACCTGGTTGCTGGTTCCATTCTCATTCGGGTCACACACAAGAGGGAACTGATTGTTGTGTCTCTCTCCCTCCCCCCCATTCTCTCTCTCTCTCTCTCCTCCCTTCCCTCCCTCTCACTTTTAAATCAATAAATATATCAGCAGGTGGAATGTTATTCAGTCATAAGAAGTAGAAATTTTGCCATTTGTGACAACATGGATGAATCTTGACGGCATTATGCTGAGTGATGTAAATCTGACTGATGAAGGCAATTACCACATGACATCATTTATATATGGATTCCAAAAATGAAATACCAAAAATCAGCTCATATATACAGAGAACTGATTGGAGATTGCCAGAGCAGTGGGAGAGAAAGAAATGGGGAAGGAGGTTAAAAGTCACAAACTTCACATTATAAATTAAATAAGTCATGGAGATATGATGTACAGCAAGGTTACAATAGTTAATACTATATATTGTATAGTTGAGAGTTGCTAAGAGAATAAATCTTAAAATTTCTCATAATAAGGAAAAATGTGGTAACTATAATGACCAATGTTAACTAGGCATATTGTGGTGATTTTTGCAATCTATACAAATATTGAATCATTATGTTGCATACCTGAAACTTTTATGCCCATTATACCCAAATATAATATAAATAAATACAGACAAATCACTTTACTATCATACTATTATGGCACCTCAACAAGTCAATAATACTTTTTAATATCATAATTATCTACCATGGTTAAATTTCCCAGATTGCTTGATTTTTAAATAATTGATATTAATTATAATGTAAATAAGACCACTCCACCCAAACCCCACCACGTTGCCTTGGTGGCTATAACTCTTAATTCCTGGGTTGTTCTTCCCTTTTCCTTCTTTGCAATTCTTTAAAATATTTTTTTTATTTTTCATATTTCCATACAATATTATATTAGTTCCAGTTATACGACATAGTTATTAGACATTTATATACCTCACAAAGCCATCTTCCCCATAAGCCTTGCAGTCATCTGATACTATACATAGTTATTACAGTATTGACTCTGTTCCAGTTGATGCACTCTGCATCCCCCTGACTAATTTCATACCTGAAACTTCCTTAATTACTTGTAATGCCTTTACCTTTTTAACTGATCTCCCTATCACCACTCCCATCTGGCAATTATCAAATAGTTCTCTGTATCTAGGAGTTTGTTTCTGTTTTGTTTGTTCATTTATTTTGTGTTTTAGATTCTACATATAAGTGAATTATATGGCACTTCCCTTTCTCTGTCTGACTTATGTCACTTAGCATCATACCCCCTAGGTCCATCCATCTATGCTGTCACAAATAGCAAGATACATTCTATTGTATGGCTGAGTAATAGTCCACTGTATCCTCTCTTCTTTATCCTTTTGTGTATCTGTAGGAAGTATTCTTTTCTTTGAATTATTTAAGCCATTTACATGTAAAGGAACTATTGATGGGTAGCTAAGTTGGTTGGGGGAAGGGCTAACAAAAATAATTTAAAAAACAATGGCTTCTGCCCTGATTTTTTCTGAGAGAAAGCTGTTCCTCCCATCCTTGCTCAGAAGTCAGACAGTGCAGTTCCTCCCTGTATGTCCCTGGTGTATTTCAAACTCCTGTTCCAACGCTAAAAAGCTCAGATCAAGTGAGTCTCTCAATGAGTACATGTGTGCACAGGCCCTTTAAGGAGAACCTAGGACTCCAGCACACAGCTCTCTCTTTCAGTCAGCCACAATCCCTACTGGTTTTCACAGCCGGAAGGTATGGAGGTTTTTCTTTTTGGCAATGGGACCTTGGGTTTAGGAGCTTGTTGACTGGGACTCCTCCTCCTGGTGAAAAAGTCTGGATAGCCATCCCCCACCATTTGTAAAGTGCCCGTTCTGAGCACAGGGCCTGCCCCTTCTGCATCTCCAACCCTCCTACCAGTATCAGTGTGGCTTCTTCTCAATATCCTTTTTTGTTTAGGACTTCTGTTTAGCTAGTTTTCTGGCTCTTCTTAAGGAGCTGGGGGATGTTTTGTAGTTTAGTTGTAATTTTGATGTGATTGCTAAAGATTTCCAACATGTCGTTGTCCTATTCATCATCTGAACCGGGGCCCATTGGTATTTTTTATTTTATTTTTATTAATTTATTTTTAGAGAGAGATGGAAGGGAGGGAGAAAGAGATGAAGAAAAACATCAGTGTAAGAGAAACTTTGATTAGTAGTCTCTCCCATGCTCCTCCACAGGGAACCTATCCTGCAACTAAGGCATGTACACTGGTCTTAGCTTTTTTTTTTCAAATCTGAGTTTTAAACATGTTGTATTAAAATTTAATTGTACTATTTATATTTTCTGAATGTTACTTTTCCTCCCTCAGGGTGCAGCCAAGAAGCCCCCAAACAGGGATTTGTAATGGGGTCCAGAACTCAGGGTGTTTGGGAAATATTGGAGAAAAATACATATACGGTGTCCTCACTACCACCAGCCTGAGCTGGGGAATGGGACACAGGGAGCAGGGCCATTGAGAGCTGTTTTGTACAGCAATAGCTTTGTAGCTAACCCCTGGCATGGTCATTTAACATATCTATAACCTCCAAATGGTTTCATAGATATGTTAAATAGCTGTGGCCATGCTTTGAACCAGGGGGATAGAAGTGACTTCCACCCGAGATGTAATTGGGAGGCAACTCCCCCTGGTTACAGCACCTGTGTGAGAGCTTGGAGATGACTGGCTCCATGTCATGGGCACACACCTGCCCAGTTTACTATGGCAGCCCAGGAAAGCTGAAAGAATACAGGACTGCTGGCAGGTGTAACTGATTGAAAGAGGAGTTGGAAATGGGGCTGCAGAGGAAGATTTACGCTGGGACTTAAGCCCAGGCACTGCAGACATGCAAGGCAGGACCACCAGGCTTTGAAGGAGTTGGAACCACATGGCTGTGACAGAGGTTGGGACCATGCAGCTTGGGTGAGAGTTAGAACCACATGGCTCTGGGGTGCTCCCTTTTGCTACGTGGCTTAGGAAGCAGGAGAGGACTTTGCCTGGAAGAAAAGGGGTGAAAGGACTCTTGCTGGTGAGCCATGAGCAGGTGCCACATGGCTTTGGATTAACTGGAGATCATGGCAGCAACATGGCTGATGGTGCCAGGAGCCTGAATCATAGACTTCTACTTCTTTTCCTGAGATACGATACCAGGACCGGGCAAAGGGGAGAAGGAAGGACTGTGTGCATTTGTGGGTATTCTAAAGAACATTAGTATTTTAAAGAAGACATTAAGTCATTACTCAAGTCTGTATACTTTTAAATAAATAATTCCTTTCCTTGTCACCAACCTCTGGCCTTGAGAGACATCTTTCCTCTGGCAGTGGGCAAAGGGAACTTAGTACAGGGGAGGAACCAATGGAGAAAAAGTGTGTGGGGGGGTCCTTTTGGTAATAGCACATCACTCACTTTCCCCGGGTCTGTTCTGTAACATCTTTACTAGATTGTTATATTTGAGTAATTAAGTCAACTTTTCTCCAGATTTTAATATTTGGTAAATTTTTGTTATTTATTTTCTTACCTCGTTCTACCCATATTAATGTTTATTATTTTATGAGATTGTTTAATAGCACTTTATATCTTATTATTTAAGGATGCTAAACTTTGGATACTTTGAGTGAGCTGCTGAAAAATACACAAGGAAAATTCCAACACTGTGCCCAGAAATCTTTTCACTCCATGGGACATCATCTCCATTACATGTTCTTCCAGATGATACAAAACTACATGACTTTAGGTAATAATGTACAATTCAAAATTAATTAACATTGGGCTGAGGTAACACATTAGAAAATGTTGTGACAATTGAATAATAAAATATGAACATAAATACTTATTTGGCACCTTTGCAAGACATTTTAAAATGGATAGTTTCATATACTTCCAAGGAAAAACATAAGAAATAATTAATACTTCCATTTCTACAGATATAGACTTATTACGTACATAAGTTGTTAGCACAATGGCAATTGTGCTAAAAGTGATAGTAATTTGAACTCATACTTGTGACTTTAAACTCATGCAATTATTTTTTAATTTTAATTTTTTTATTCCTAATGCTTCTCATTACAGATAAATGGGCACTTAATTGATTTCTTTTCTTTTTTCTCTTATTATTTTCACAGAACAATCTTTTCTCAATCATGTTCTTTTTTTAGCTTAAGTTAAGAATTTCCATCATCCAACCAGTCACACTAAAAGACCCAGAGACTTCAAGCTGTCCTCTCCCTGACTGATCCTTCCTGGGAAATATTGTCTCAGGAGACAGCAGATCTTTCTGTAAGAAAAATGAAATAGATGCATTAGACGGGAAGGGGCTGTCAAGCAGAAAATATCAGACAAGTCCCTTATCTCTTTCTCTTGTCAGTTTTTTTTTTTTTACTTCCTACACAGAGGTTTTGTTTTAAGCTTTTAAGCAAGAATATTAAAAATACTTAAGAATTAAAAACACTTTTATTCATAGTAAAATGAAAAATATTTTCATTTTATAAACATTTTTATCTAAGGTTTTGTTACAGTATAACTTTAAACTCAGTCAAATGTTTGTTTACTCAGTCTAATTAATATTTTGACATAACTTGATGCAATCTGCTTCAAGCACTGAATTAATCTAGATCAATACTAGAGGGAAAAGACTCTCTATTTAGGGAAATAGTTTTGAAATTGATAAAGTCTGTCCTTGACCAAACTTTAGTCAGTCTCCTTTAAATTTCCTTCCCTACTAGGACTGACTTTTGGATTTCCTTGTCAGTTTTTGCATTGCCCAGTTTTAGCAAGAATCCTGTTAAGTGGGTTTAGCCAGAATTCCTCACCTTCAATAGCTCACTATCTTCAATATTGACAACTCCCCACCTTCAATATTCCTCATCCCTCACCACCCCACAGGTGACATCTGATTACCCTGGCCTGCCTTCAACAAGAATTCTGTTAGGTAGGTGTAAAAAACAATTATCCCATTCTCTTTACTAACCTTCCTTTGGCAAATCCCCCAACCTTTCTCTTTGCCTATAAATCTCCATTTTCTTTGTTGTATTTGGAATTGAGCCTAGTTCTATACTTAGGTCTCTTTTTCCTTATTGTAAATATATATTTTTCTTTTATCTCTTTAATTACTATCCAGTCCTAGGGGTTTCCTTTAATACAACTTCACCATGCATCAGAATTTTCAGGAGTGAAGGAAGAGTTGGAAAAGGTGTTTTCAGCTTCAATAGTTTTATGGTGCATATATAGCAAATTTCCAAATCTCAAGGTATTAAAGCAACAAATAGTTATTTCTTTGTCATATTACATGAAGTTTGTGCACAGCTGCAGATCTGCAGGGTTCAACTGCCCTTGGTTTGTCTCTCTATCCACAAACCCAAGGTGCAGATTAGGTGTAGAAATGGGAAAAAAAGAAATCATGATTTTGCTCAGTTAATTCTTTCAGAGCACAGGATTGGGTTCTAGATGTAAAGACAAACCTGAATAGATAGTGGGATAGTTGATTCACTTAAGTGCAACTTTACTTTTCAAGGTGGTGGGGACAGGTTGAAACCACATCTTAGAGGTAGTTCTTAATTCCTGAGGATCATAAACATCTAGTAAACTGAGATTTTTCTGCCCCTTCTTCCTACATACAAAATATAATATAAAAAGTTATCCCCTTTCAAAACACCCCTACACGTCCTTATCCAATCACAGTAGCAAGATTAAAATCAAGGCTTATATAAAGTCAAAGCTAGACCTAACTCATTTCTGAAACTGGCCTATCTTAATTCAGATCATCTGCTTTGTTTGCGCACACACGACACGACACTCTACAATGGAAAAGAGAGACAGGATGACTATAAAATTATAATACTAAGAATGATGCATTATGGGGACCACAAACACAGTCTCTGGTTCATGAAAATTTTGAATTCCAGCCAGGAGGACAAATTTTGCAGTCATTCTATTCTTTGGGTAGAGTAGAGTTTTTGATTAGGCCTTATTCCTACTCCCTGAGGTTAGGTATGCTGTGTCCTTCATGGTTTTTGGCTTCACACGTAACCCTTTCCATTTTCCTTTCTGACCATTCGAAATAGGAGTTTGGGAATGTACCTTCCTTGGCAGCTGTGATGTTGCTTCTTCCTGCTTACTTCCAAAGATATTTGAAGTCTCTAGGGTCTTATCACATCGCATTGAGTCAAGGTCTCTTTTAACCCAAAGCAAAGGCACTTTTAATAAAAAGACCTTTTAAAACACTTTGGTGTCTATTTTAGTCCAGCATATGCAAATAGCCATACATATTTTTTTTGAAACTCTATCTTTCTCTCAACTTAACAGAAATACTCTGAGTTTATCAGCCTTTCATTGGGATGACACAATGATTATTTACTTGGACCATTTTATTTAACTGAAAAGATGTATCAGGATCACTTTATTTAAATCAAATCTAAGTTGTTGCTTTTTTATTTAAGACCTAAGTGTCATGTCCTTGTTTGGCCTTTGCTTCTATGATGTGTCCTAATTTAGAATGCTGACAAGATAATCTTTTATTGTAATATTCTTTGTACTTATACATGAGCATGAGTTTGAATAAAAAATATGCAAATTGTTGAAATTTATATTAGCATATTACACTGTACTAATCATTAATCTAGAAAAATAATTTCATTGTGTTTCAGGTGTTCTTTTATGATGTTTGATATGCAAGTATTTTAACAACCATTTTGCATTTAATTTTAATCCAAATAATTGTTAAGCAATTATTCCTAGTATCCTTCCTTTTAATATGATGAAGAAGTAAATTTTTGTCTTAATTAATGACTATTTTGAGAAACCCAAAGATAAATCTGGCATAAAATATCTTTACAGTTTTATTATCCAGAATGCAGAAAAGACAAAATCAAGTATAGGTATTAGAAAAAAAATCTTTTCCGAAAGGTTTTTCAGAAAAATCTAAATACAAAAATAATTACAAATAATGATAATAAACAGCAGGTAAAATAATTGTTATTAGAAACTTAGGAACCCCTTTTAAATGTTTTTAAAGTATATTAAAAAGCATTCAGAGTTAACAATATTTGGTGACAAAAGAAAAGTCTACTAATGTGGAAATAAAATAATCTAGTAATTTTATACAAAAAAATACCAGAATCTAATCTCTCCCCTTTGCTACATCATTCATATAACAATAAACCATAAAGAATTTATTGTTATAACTTTATATGTATGTTTAGGCAGAGTCAGTCAGACATATACATATAAATTTTAGCAATGTAAAACTTTAAAATATAGCTTTAGCATATAATTACCTTAGCATATTAAATAAAGCTGCACATTTTATATTAAAATTTCTATCTGAATAAACTATAATGATAGTTTTAATAAACAGGAACATGCCAATTTATTATTTTGAAATTCATTTTAAAATTCATTTTTCTGAAATTATTATACTTAGTATAATGAACCATTTATAGTATTACATTTAACCAAAGTAATCAGTGTTTTTTTTTCCTTCAGACAGAACTGAAAACTGGACCTAAGAAATGTAAAATGGCTATTTTCTTCTACATAAGCACTTATTTCATATTATTATTAAAATTTAGTGAAGCAAGAATAAGCAATTTTAACCAGACAAGGGGTACTTTCTGCTATAGTAAACACTTCTTTGACCTACATAATACAGAGCAATCAGAACAGTTCACAAGTAGGCTAATAAACAAGCAAGCAAACTTTACTTTCTAAAACAGATTCTGTTGAATTCTGGGTCTTATGTTCATAACCTCAGCTTCATTATCCAGGGCCAGGCTCCACTATTTTTATAAAATCTAATAACTATTCTCTTGTTTTTGGTAACTGTGCATGTTACAGTTGGCCTATGTATTATGTCCAGAGTCTTAAATGCTACAATGCAGTCATTGCCACATCGGAGGATTCAACGACTCATCTAGGGAAGAAGGGAGTTAGGAAGGTAAACCCAAGTCCAGATTCACACAACGTTTTCTGAACCAATGCCTGATCAGCAAAATTCTGATAATGGTTAAACTCAGAATATCAAGTACTAATGTTTTTCTGTGCCTAACTTCATTCTCCATTGACCCAAAAGTGGGGAGCAAGGAAAAAAAGAAGGGAAGTTGGAAGGTTTCATAGAGATAAACACAGTCCCTGACATCCAGCATCCAGCCTGACATTAGCAACCCGGCTGGCACTCACAGATGGAATGCAGCATTCTGCTGATTAAATGAAAGGGTGAAGTAGCCAAAAGAAGTTGAGGGAAAGAAATACAAGAAACAAAAACAGAAATAAGGCCACTGTGCAAATCACAAAAATCTCAGCTGATACGACTACCTGTTGCCTCTTTCTCAACTCAAGCTTTAAACTTCATTTAGTCTTCAAACCTTGTAGATAAACTAAGATGTTCTGTCATGCAATCACCCGAGATCATGCAATCAAAAGCAAAACTCCACTTCCTCAAGCCTCCCCCAAATCACCTGGCAAACATACAAGCCCTGTAAGACATTTTTACTAATGCCCTCTCACTGAGACATCCAATACTTCCCTCTGGTGCATTGTAGCAAGCAGTAAACGTAACAGTTCCAACTACAGAAGTCATGGCAAATGAAAATGATTTTCTTTGAAGGATATCTATTGGAAGAAAGCATGTACAGCTTTGTACTTACTTGGAGATTATGTGTTCTATTTAGTGCATGAAACTTGTTACCAAAGTCTGGCTGATTCAGACTAACTTGTTATCACCATACAAATATCTTTACCATTGGTGCAATGTAGCAAAAGCAGTGCTTAGGGGGGAATTTATCAAAATAAATGCATATGATAGGAAAGAAGATAGATATAAAATCAATAACCTGGACTTTTACTTTAGGGAACTATAAAAAGAACTAAAGCCAAAAATAAGCAGAACAGAAATAATAAAAATATGAGCAGACATTAATGAAATAAAATAAAACAGTAATGCAATGGAGAGAATTAACAAAACCAAAACCTGGCTTTATAAGATCAATAAAATTGATAATTCCCTAATGAGGCTAACCAAGAAAACAGAGAAATGTAAATCGCCAACCCCAGAATAAAGGTGGAGTCATCACTGTTGATTCTGTAGATGTTAAAAAGATTATAAAGAATACTATGAACAAATCTATGCCCACAAATTGATACATTGGATGGATGCACTAATTCTTTGAAAGACATAAACAACTACAATGTACAAAAAGAGAAACAGGTAATCCAGATAGGTCTATAAAAATTTAAGCCTGTAATTAATAACCTTCAAAGGAGAAAGAACCATGCTGAAGATGGTTTTGCTGGTAAATTCTACCACATATTTAAGGAATGTTGCAAATTCTCCTAAGTCTCTTCCTTGAAAACAGAAGCTGAAGTGCTATTTCCTAACACATTCTGTGAAGCTGACATTACTTTGATATTGGAATCATATAAAACATTACAAGAGAGGCAAACTATAGGACAATCTCTCTCATAAACATCAGTGCAAAACACCTCACCAAAATACTATCAAGTTACATCTATCAATGTGTAAATAGAATTATACCCCCAAACCAAGTGGGATTTAGTTTAGGTATAAATGCTGCTTCTATATTCAAAAATCAGTCACTGTAATTCACCACATCAAAAGGCTAAGAATATAGTCATGCGATCACATAAATTAATGTGGAAAATCATTTGACAAAATCTAATACATTTCATATTCATATTTGAAAGGTACCAACTACTAGCAAACCAGAAATAGAGGCCAACTTCCTCAATTCAAAACTTGATAAAGAACATCTACAATAACCTATAGCTAATGTACTTAATGATAAGAAACTGATTGATTCCTCCTAAGGTCAGAAAAGGGCAAGAATATTCTTTTTCATAGCTCCTATTTATCATTTTGTTGGAAGTCATGTTCAGTGAAATAAGAAAACAAACTAAAAATAACAATGTGTACAAATTGAAAAGAAAAAATAAAACTGCCTCTATTTGCAGCTTTGATTATCTGTGTAGAAAATACCAACAATTAACAACAAAAACAGGAACTAGTGAGCTAGTACAGCAAGATGGCAGTGTATAAAATTAAAGTACAAAAGTCAATTTTTTCTATATACAAGCAATGAACAAACAATTAGAACTTGAAATTAAAAATCCATTGACAGGCATTCCAAAGTATGAAATAATTAAGTACAAATCTAGTAAAATATATAAAGAAAGTGTATGTGGAAGGCTACCAAGTACTGATGAAAGAAATCAAAGTTCTGCATAAATGGAGAAATAGCCACATTAATGAATTGCAAGAAATAATACATATTGTAAAATGTCATCCTTCTTGATTTTACAGAGTAAACATAGTGCCAGTCAAAATCACAGAAAGCTGTTTTTTGGACACAATTCTCAAGTTTATATGGACCAGTAAAAGACCTGCAATAGCCAACACCATATGATGCAATGATTGAGGTATGTTAAAGAAATAAAGTAGCCAACTGAATAAATGCCCAAAGCTGGGATAATCTGAACAAAAAATTAAGCAAATTCACATTGGATCATAATTCCAAGTATTAAATAAAACTTATGAGTCCATACTAATATAAATAAATGATGAACTAAAGAAAGAAAAAGAGGAAAATAGATATTTGTTGTGCAGAATTTGGGACAGTTACGCTGTTCTCCAGGATATGGAGTGTAATTCTTCCTTCTTTAAGTGTAGATTATACACTTCCTTCCAAAAGCCGCATTCTGAAGGGGGCAGGGAATAATTTTATAATACAGATACCTGACACGCCCTTCCTCAGACAGGTGATCAAAGTTAACAGCAGTAGCCATGTTGATAGTGTGTATACTTGATTTGATGTGATGATAATGGCATTTTATCTCTATGATCTTCCCACTTAAGACCCAGTGGCATAGTCTGACGATGAGAAAAACATCAGAAGAATTCCAATCTAGAGATATTTTGTAAAATACTTGACCAGTACTCCTTAAAACTGCCAAGGTCATGAAAAACAAGGAAATCCTATGAAGCTGTCACAGCCTAGAGGACATTAAAAATACATGATGTATAAATGTAATATAGTGTCCTGGATAGGACCACACAGCATAAAAAGGATGTCAGATAAATATTAAGGAAATGTGAATAGATTGTGGATTTTAGTTGATAGTAATTAGCAATATTTATTTATTCATTGTGACAATTATCATACCAATTACCAACGTAAAAGATTAACAATGGGGAAATTGAGTATGAGATATGAGAACTCCCTATCTTCACAATATTTCTGTAAATTAAAAACTTACATACAACAAAAAAAGTTTGTTCAAAAAAATCCTAAGTCACTGCCTAAAATATAGATATCCTACATATATAACCTACAAAATATTATTTTATATGTTTAATATTATTACTAATTAATTTATTTAATGATTGTATTATTGTCATCATGGAAATATTGAGAGCTCAACACTAATATGTTTTTGATTACTCTGAGGCTATTTTGATGGTGACCACAATTTTTTTTACCTCATATTAATAATTCATCTTTATGGAAATGTAATATTAAACTGACAATTAACTGTGCATGATAGATGAATTTATCTGAAATTACTCTTGAGCTTTAAATTGTGGATTTCACACCTCATGCATTCCAGTGTATGCTGACAACAAATGAAAAACTCCTATGTGTCATGGCCAGCTACACGACCTCTGTTAACTGGATGGTCAATGTTCCTTCCTGCTGTGTCTGCACAAACACAGCACACATTACAGATCAGGTATACAGGAAATAGATTTAACTGGATATCCGTGAGACTGACGTGCACATGAAAAACATCATTAACTTACAAGATAATTCAAAGTTTACCTCATTTTTTTGTACAAGGAGTTTGTATGAATTAATAATGCTCTTTTGTATTTATATAATGCTCAGAGTTCCCTGTGTAAATTTAACAGGACAATGGCATCAACAAGAAGTTACTTATTACTCAAGCCAGGTGTAAAAGTTCACATCAGTAGACCTGCTTCACTGAAGTCACTACCTTTAAACACATGAACTGCTTGTTATTAACAATGTTAGAAAAATTATATGATTATCCCATATATAATTAATCATTACAATATGAAAATGTATCAGTTGTTTATTAAATAAATCCATATAAAAATGAATAAGCTCATTTGGAGGTAGAAGTGGTATATTTTTTCTTTATAATAGGAACACTGAAGTTCAGATAAACTAAATCACCAAAGACAAAAGTACTTTGCAGAACTGGAAAAAGAAATGTGTCTGTGTGGTTGTAGGCTGCATTTCTTAGCACGATCCTTATCTAAGGGCTTGGAAATCCTGACCTTTAAAAATTGTAATCAGATTAGATTCTAGGTTGAATACATTTTAAGGTCTGGGATTTGTTCCTGTTCCTAATGTTTTGCAATAATGTGAAAGTAGCAGAATTTTGCTAACATCTGATTCTCATAGATCCTCAGAGAGTAGAAAAAAGATTTAAAAAATTTTATGAGCTAATGACCTAGACACCAAGCATTGCATTTCTGGATACACCTCTTACAGCCAAATTCCTTAAAGAATGAGGCTTTTTTCAGATGCCAGATGTGGAACAACTCTGAGTACCAGCTGCTTTTCAGAGCCAGAATCAATGAGCCATGTGCACTGATGGCCTAACAGTGCAGAGGCCAGGGTTCTTGTCCCTTCCAGGGCTCAAATAATTATGAGTTCTCTTTATTTGTCCTCAAATTCTGTCTTTGGGCAAAACCACCTCCATTCACAGGATAATTATAATGTTAAAAAGGGTCGTATTAATGTTCCTCAAGAAAACCTCTCTGTTTCAATGTAAATGTATGGGTAAAACATAATTTAGCTATATATATATAAATATTTCAGAGTGAGGGTGAGTTAAGAACCCTTTATATATTTTTTCCAAACAGGTGTGTGTGTGTGTGTGCATGCGTGTGTATTATGATAGTGAATCACAGAACTAACAAACTCGGCTTCCTTCGCTTGAATGTAATGGAATGTGTTGTGGGCAAAATGACCGTTAACCATCACAATATGTTTTGTGCTATAGGACATTTTTTGAAAATGGAAAGGCCAAAAGGCATAATATATTTCTTTTTCCTCTGTAGCTTTTCTGTGAGATTATTGAAACTAGCTTTGAAAGATGAAGAAGTTTTAAATAACCATACCATAAATGCAAGGTTGTTTAGGGGATAGACATGAGTTTAGGGAGTATTACTTTTCTCTTTTGTAAAGTGTTGGCTTGCCATGGCTCTCCTTGTTTAGACCTGTACCTCTAGGCAACACATGAGTACCCTTCGGTTTGGCATCACCAGATAGTAGTTGTGCTTGTTGGGAGCAGAGGACAGCCATAACCTTTAACCTCTCTTAGTTATGTATAGATAGCCAGAAAAGTCATTGACTACCATGTCATTGCTTTCTTTCTTTCAGTTAACGAGTGGTAGAATATTTTCTATTTCCAAGGTGACCCTCCTCTTTATCATTCTTATACCTCTCCTCTGATCATTGCACTACTTTGGATAGTCTCCTTAGGTTCCTATAGTTGCTCAAACCTTGTCACATTATTATTATTTTATTTCACTTTATTGTTTATTTGCTGACAAATCAGCAAAACCAAGTAAAGCAACCCTCTTAAAAAATCAGGGTAGGAACACCTACAGCTGGTTTAGGGAACAACGCAAAGAACACAGGGACAGGGCAAACCATGTCACTTTACACACACACGGCTTCTACCTAAATTCCCAAAGACGCTTGAGGGGGTCATTTGAATAATACATATAAGCAAAATATGCTTCTAAACATATTTAATTCTCGCCCCGAAGGTGTTATAAACTAATATTCTTGATTCTGTGTGGATCCAATTATTTTTCCCCTGGTAGACACAATGTTTACTGGTGATTTGACGAAGGCAGAGGGAATGAAAACTAATAGCACTCAAATTTCTAGGGACTAGTAACCTCATTTACTCTTCACAACATTATGCTGCTGCAATAAAGAAATGGAATTTAATGCAGATAAAATGACTATTTTCATTTTAATATTTGGTACTCTGCAGGTTGAGATAGCCTAGGTTGAATTGCAGGAATAACAAACCCAGAGAATCTCAGGACTTTGTACAATATAGGCTTATTTTTTGCTCACCATTTTTGTCCCCTTCAGGCCAATGCATACGGAGGGGACTGAGGGAAACAGCATTCTCATCTGTGAGCCAGGCTGGCCTGGCCTCCATAATGAGCATTGCTTGGCACTCGAGAGTGAAGAGAGAGAAGACGGCAAATTGCACATTGGAATTTAACAGCTTCCACCCAAAATGACCAGCACCTTCCATTTCACGGACTAAAGCAATTCAGAAAGCCATGAGCAACTTCACAGAACCAAGAAAGTTTACCCCTATAACTATACGCTCAAAAAGAGGAGAACAAAATATATTTGTCAATAGATCTGATTAGGTTTATTGTGTGCAAATGTGCAAATTTCTGTGTGAAAACAAGAAATCCAGTTTAAAAGTACAAAAGTCATTTTCACTTAAAGTTATTGAATATTTTATATTTTCAACAGATCTCCATCTATACATTTTTATGTTTCTAAGCATGTGGCATGATGTATAGTAGTATATTGAATAATTCTTAGGAATCAACAAATTAGGAATATTGATTCACCAACCAGAGAGCCTTATGTACCTGCAAAATCGATCAGGTGGCTGAGGTTTCTTAGTATCTAGGAAAGCAGTGATGAAAGAGGAAGTCCAGCAGGGGGAACCCCACACTCAGCCACGGGTTCTGATGAACAATAATACACACGTGTAAACCAGGATCCTACTGTAGTGACAGCATAGCTAGTAACTAGACTGGACTAAGATATAGAGTAATCTCTTCCACAACCTCTGGCTATGTCACAGGGCAATTTCAGAATACCCAATAATGCTACCATTCTACTGTCCTAAATATTGTTTCTTAAGAGTACTTTTGCTATACCTTATAAAATAACCATATTCCCCAACATCTAAAATTCAGGAAAGAAAACTTCATTTGTTAATTTTCATTTAACTAATACACGGGATGCACTGGGAATTGCATTATAGCAGTGAAGAATGAAAGATGAAATATTTGCAGTCTCTGTCCTGGAGGAGCTTTCTTTGAGGGGTGGGGAAGAAATGCAAACGCATTATAGTACTTATGGTTCGTGCTCTACCAACTGCTCAAGCCATTACTAAGGGGACTAGAGAAGAATGTACACTATTTGAAGTAGTCCAAAGATGTTTCCATGAACCTGATTTCCATAGTTGCAGTAAAAGTGGAGATGTTCTTTATAAGAAACACAAACAAACAACAGCAATAACAAAAACCAGTATGTATAGCGATACATTGCAACGCATTCCTGGTGTTATACACCAGAGAGAGAGTAGTTACTTAAGTGCAATAAGGAATCATCAGAAATGTTGTGGCTGTTAGTATTGTAGTTGTTTTAATTGAAGGATCTAAAGGATCAGATTTGTTTCAAAGGAAAATAACTCTCTGGAGTAACAATTACCTTAGCATTTACCTTTTCTTTTTATTTAACTTGACTGGTGATGAAGTGCTACTTCTTGACCAGTCCCCTGGGAGGTCCCTCTGGTACCTCTGTTTCACGTTACCCATTTCTCAGGGCACTGTGTTGTACTCAGACATATATCTATATTTTCTTCTTTGTTCACCATGCTTAACACATCTCACAGACAACCTCTCTCTGCTTCCCTCAGACTCACACAGGCTCTCTTCTACTCAATATCTCATTCCTCATCTCATTTCCCTTTCCCTTCCTTCTTTTCTGTTTCATTGACGCACCTTTGGGGACTCATGTGTATGGCTTTTCTTTGATTAAAGCTGCCCTTGTGTATTAATTTATCCAGATTTTTAACTCTGTAAAGTTGTTATGATGGAGATAAGGCATATAATTTTATTGTTTCCAGTTTTGGGAAACTACTAAAGTGTGTTTTAAAACATCACATCTCAATGGGAGGGTTGCCACTCTAATAATTCAGTGCTTATTAGTTCTGACTGAGTGAAAATCAAAAAGGTGAAAACATATTTGTCTTAACCATGCACTCCACTTCCAGCAGCACGTTGTGTGTGAAACTGGGTTCATAGTAAAAACAGAAAGCAACAGAAAGCAAGTCGCAGAAGGTGGCTGAACAATTGTCTAAGAATCCAGTCATATAGATGGTACCATGTTGTTCATATCTTAGATAGTTTTATTTTTGCATATGAATGGAACCAAGCAGACTAAACTTTCAATTGAATACTCACTACTACAAACATACTAATGACATGTCAATGGTTTTTCTGTCTTAATTATGGCAATACTACTTAATATTAGAGTTTATCTTATCTAACTACATGAAGTATTGAGTCTTTGTCCTACCTGGAAGTCAGAGATTCATCCATAAATAATCAAAGGGCTAACACTATTTGTTCTTGAATCTCCACTTACGTATTGTCTTTTTCAAAATTAATAAATATTTATGAAATTATAACTTTACATAATATATATTGCTATGTTTGGTTTGAAGGATGGTCTACTGCACTTTACTGTCTTATTCACAACGAGATGGAACATTATTTATTCATCCAGGAAATACTGTTTTGTGTAGATTTACCTTTTATATGCTAACACAGGTTATCCCCCGACCCATGCTTCAATGAACTCCTCTGCCAAAGGCCTATTTCCAGAAGACATGAAAATGTTATAGGATCTTTCAAATTCCTCCTCTGAGGTGCTCTGACCCATTACACAAGTAGATCAAACACTGCAGTAATTTCCAGTGAAATCAGCCCCTGACTTACGATGAGCATTGTATTTGACTTCATGCTTCCACTGTATATGAACCCCACTGAGGCCATCTCAGCCATCACTAGGGAAGCCATCAGGAAAAGAAACACACTGCATGTAGCTCTTCTGAGTAAGAGATTATCTACCCTCGTCCACTTCCTAAATCATGATCAGTGTGAAATTGGGAGTGATTTTTTTTAAAATTAGGGGAATATTCAACCCTAATCACTGCTAGACGTGACGCTTCTTTCTTTCTCTTACAGCTCTCTTTCTCTCCCTGTGTCACCCATTATCACATTCTCCAGACAGCAGCCTTCCCAAAGGGGACCCAGGAAATTCCATCATAACTCTACTTCAGCACCTGGATTGTCTCATCGGTTTGATGTTGTCTTAGTTCATAAGTATAATGACCACTTGCTTGAGTCACTGCTTGCCCAGTCCTCCTATAGTAACCCCCACAGGCCAAAGTAAGAACATATGATTCTTTGTAAATTTCTAAAAATACCATTTTCCCCTTGCACATAGCCATTTCAAACTAAAAGTCTGGATATATGTAAGAGCTGACCGAAAAGTAGGTGAAGTTACAGCTGTTGGGATGGAATGTACTGGTTTTCTTGTGGTGGATATGAATAGAAATCCCAGCACTTGTAGAAGGAATATCTTAGATACTTAGTGGTATAAGGCATACAGGGGACATTAATTATCTTTTTTATTTAAAAGCCATCTTTGGAGTGTACCTCATGATGAAAATGCTTTGGTGAAGGTTTCCCCAAAAATGTTGCAATTGCTTTAAATTTAAGTAACTGTTGGCCTGGCCATCATTTCTCCAAAGGCTTTGATTATGCTTTTATTGCCCTTCCCCTTAATTTTCTGGAGAATTCTATCAGATACAGTAGGGTATGCCCCCAGTTCCTGCACATCTCTCACAGAACACCAGCCGCCACCTCTGGATCTTCCCCATTGCTATTCTCCTACTCATCACTCAGGCATTCTGTGGGCAGGCATTCCGTGGGTTGGACAGCATGGACAAAGAAGACAGCATGGACTGATTTTTCTTGATAGTCCCCCCCAAAACAAGCACTATTTGAAATGAATTGGAAATTCTTAGACATATCCACCAGTCAGGAGGCCATGTTAGAGGTACAAGTTCATGTAGGTCCCACTAAGGGACCCTCAACAATTTTAAACATGCGCTTTCTTGGTTGTACTTCTTGAGTGGAAGTTCAGGCATTATGTTGCCTTTCACAGTGCCTTACACATTAGAGGTGTACACGAGGGACTTTCAAGTGTTTAAGAAAATGCCACCAAAAAATCAATTAACTCTAGCACAATTATAAAGACCTCTTTAAAATGTCATCAACTTGCTTGCTCTTGGGAGCTTCCTGGAGAGACATTTTACTCACTTACACCACCCCGAAGGCTGTAATCCCTACAATATACATGATTCAATTAGAGAAGGTGGTACGGAATTTGTCCCTGACTGTAGCTGAAGTGATCAATGACACCGCTTCAGCACAAAGAAAGTATTTAGGTCAGCCTCAACTCACTGGCCAGCATCATTATGGATGATAGATTTGCCATAGATTTCCTCCTTGCAACCCATGGTAAAAAGTCTGAGCAACTGCTAATAGATCCTGCTCTGTCTTGATTAATGCCTCAGGCAAGGACAAAATGTCACTGCAGACAGGAATTTAAGTAGAAAGCAACTTGATTTTCTGAGGAATAACAAATGGCTTACTTTATGTTATGTTTCAGGTTTTTGGGTCTAGGTCCCTAAGGGGTATGGGTGAACTGAGTATTACAGGTTGGAGTATTGCTCTTTGGAGTCCTATTGATAGTAACCCTAATTAAATGCTGTACGAGACAAATTGAACAAATGTGTTCCTAACCTGTCAGATTAATCACAGTGGCTGATGGGACAATGTACTCCTGGGAATACTTGCCAGAAACTGAGACAGTGAAAATACGGGTTAGATATTGCTGGCAAATAATTCTTCATGTGTATGTCATGTGTCTGCAGATCTTGTAAACAGTGGCACTGACTTCCCTTTTTTTCTAAGCTACCTTTGCAAGGACGTTTATATCATGCACAGCCCCAGATGACAGCAATCATGTCACCAACAGCACAAAAATAGATTTGCTTCTAGTCTTTGACAACATACACGGCACTTCTCTCCAGAGACAAAGGCACGTTTGCTTACTGTTCACTGGACCTGTTTCTGAGTTCCCTAATCTCAGTGATTCTGTCCTATAGCACCTCTCATTACTTGTCCAAGTGTCACCTGGCCTTCTGTGCATCAACCTGCAGGAATTTAAGGTCAGTAGGTTCATTCAGAAAATGCTGATATTCTCAGCACTTTCGCTCTGACCTAGGATTCTGGTGTCTTCTGCCACTGCCCATGAACTGTAACAGGTTAATTTCTGAGCTGAGACCCAAGAGCCACATATCTTCTACGAGCATCAGTGAAACTGTGATTAGCTAGCTTTTAAGCTTATAGGTAGAAAAAATAAATCTTAGATCCTTCACAGTTTTTGATATGAACTGATGCCAAACTATAATCCCACTACCTTCCTCCAAAATATAGTGTAATTCTATTCACTATGTTCCTTTCTACTATTACATCTTACTCCAAACCACCATGTCATCTCTGAGTTACTGTAAAAACCTTTATTTCTTCTCTTATGGACCTTACTTAATTGAGCTATTTAAAATGAAAAGAAAACATAAGAAATCTATTATGTTGTTCCTCTTATTACACGCCTTCAATGATTTTTTTCCAAATACACTGTAACCTTTCCACTTGCTATCATTTACCAGGTCCTGTGCTATTTGGCTTCCACCAGTCTTTATAGCTTTATATCATAGCTCTCTTCTCCCTGTTTACTATAGTCTAGCAACATCAACCTATGGTAATGGCTTTGAATACATGCACTTTTTTCTTACTAGAACCTTATCCCATAACTATTATACCTTAAAGCAAAGATTTCTCAGGGGTTCTTCTTGGAGAAGCAGTAACTAACCACACAGCTGAAGCATACTGAATCTTCTTTATATTTTAAATAATTTTATCAGAAACAGTGATCTTTTTATGTCAATCCACACAATAAAATTCTGCCCCTATTAAAATATAAACACCATGTGAACTGACACCATATTTATTTTGTATTCTTAGAGACTATCACCATTATGGGATGAATTGTGTGCCTCCCCAAATTTATACATCGAAACCCTAAATTCCCAGTACATCAGAACGTGACTGTTTTTAAAGACAGAGCCTTTGAAGAAGTGATTAAGCTGCAAAGAAGGCTGTGGGCCCTAATCAAAGAGGACTGATTCCTTATAAGAAGAAGAAAGTTAGACACACAGAGACACACCAGGGATGCACGTACACAGAAAGGACTTTGTGAGGACCCAACACGGACACAGCCATTGGCAAGCCAGGAAGTGGTATCTGGGAAGAAACCAAACTCATCAACACCTTGATCTTGGACTTCTAGTCCCCAAAACAGTGAGAAAGTAAATGTATGTGATTTAAGTCACCTAGTCAGTGGTATTTCATTGTGGCAGTCCTGGAAAACTAATACAAGCACTATTTCACAATGTAATTTCTTCTCAATGTATACTTAATGAGTAAATGAGTTAATGAACAAACAAAAGCAAAACCCAATAGCATAACATTCATTCCACAATGTTCTTGTCTGAAGTACCAAAAAAAAGTTCTTTTACTCTTCATCACAGCTGAATAAGAAGTAATTCTTTTCATCCAAAAATGTTACAGAGTCAGCTTGACAAAAAAATGTAAAATGCAGAAAAGGAGATTGGTGATATACTCTGTGTTGTTGACAATGCTAAAGATGAAGTCTGTGAGATAGCACAGCTCCTGATAAATGATGACACTGTTTTGTCCATAGGATTTTTGAATAATAGGGCCTATACTCAGTGGTATCAGAATATTTATTTTTCTGAGATATTTTGTAGAAATATATCTAAATGTTATCAGAATAAGCAATATCTTGCTAAGTGAATAGAATGCCAAAAGGTTATACACATTTTTCTCAGAGATATTTTATTAAATGTTATATTTATAGATTTCCATCATCTTTGTTTTTAGGAGCAAACTTTATGCTGGGTCAGAGTGTGAATGTGTCCCTGACCTTTTTGTCTTTTAAAGTTCTCTCCATTTTCTCACAGTTGCAATTGTCTAGGAACCCTTTACCATGGTTTTCCTTGATCATATCTGCCTTCAGGGAGATAGATATTTATCTTTCAATATGAATTCCTATTAAATTGCTCCAAGGGACGCTTATATGTTAAGCCATATCTTCAATTACAGAGTAGGAAATCCTTGTTAAAATCAACTGAAGCAGTAGATTTTGGACTTGGGAAGTCTTTGTTATATATCCTGAGGACATATAAATCCACCTTTGCCTCTATAAATGCAAAGCTTAAATATAATTTGTTTTACTAATAAGCAACAGTCTTGCCAGATACACAGCATATCTTCTGAGAAAACTCAGTATTTCTGTCATTTTGCAGTTTACTCTCGAGATTTTTTTGGTGTATGGGTCACTCTGCCGTCGTGGCTCATGGCAGGTAGGGCCGGGTGTGGGAGACTTCTCAGGAAACAACGTGCATTGCCTGGTACAGTTAAAAATAATACAAACAAACTTCCCATTAGGTAAACTCTTTACTGAGTTGTAAGGAGAAAACCAATAATTTTCTCCCCAAGACTTTGTATATAAGGCATGGGTATGTCTTATATACAATATCCACATATTATATACATTCCCACGGATAAGGGGTAAATAGGGATAATGGGGCTGTGAGGTAGAGAGATGCCCATACTACTGAACAGTCCAGAAGAGACTTTATTTTACATTCAACAGACATTTCTTCAGAATAGGTTCAGAACCATCCTAGGTAGTAGATACCAAAAAAAAAAGAAAGAAAGCCAGTTAAAAAACACAAGGCCTAAGTAAGAGAAGTTATGAGGCAATAAAAAGCAGAGGTAATCAAAATAAGAAATTATACTTAGAAATTAAAATATATAACATTTTATGTTTTAAAAAAGTAAGGAGTACTAAAGTGTCAAGTATACATTCATATAACTTCAATATTTAGAAACCTATGAAGTCTTATTTCATATGAATTTCACATTCATGTATATGAAATAAGACTCTCACAGATGATCTTTCATTCTTGTGTTGTGTTTATTAATTGTTGTATTATTTTCCATACAAACAACTGTAAACCTACTCTTGCCACATTCTGTATATATGGACCATGGCTTTTTAATCCACTCATCTATTGGGTTGCTTCTATACCTTGGGTATTACAGGTAATACTACAATGAACATAGTGGTGCATATATTCTTTCAACTTAATGTTTTGCATTTCTTTGGATAAATCCCTAAGAGTGAAATCACTGGGTCACAAAGCATATTTTTTTAAAGGAAATGCTATACTGTTTTCCACAGGGGCTGCACCAGTCTACACTCCCACCAACTGTGCACTAGGGTTCCCTTTTCTCCACAACTTCACCAGCAGTTGTTGTTTGTTGATTTATTTAAGATGGCCATTTTGACAGGTGTGAGATGATATTTCATTGTGGTTTTAATTTGCATTTCTCTGATGATTAGTGTTGTTGAGCATATTTTCAGATGTCTATTGGCTACCTGTGTGTCCTTTTTAGAGAAATATCTATTCAAATCCTCTGCTCATTTTTTAAAATTTATTTTCTTGGTGTTGAATAGTATAAATTTTTTATAAATTTGAGATATTAACACCTTATCGGATGTATCATTGACTAATATGTTTTCCCATTTATTATGTTGTTTTTTTGGTTTTTGATGGTTTTCATTTTTGTGCAAAATTTTTTAATATTTTATTTATTTATTTATAGAGAGGGAAGGGAGGGAGAAAGAAAGAGAGAGAAACATCAATATGTGATTGCTGGGGGTCATGGCCTGCAACCCAGGCATGTCCCCTGTCTGGGAATTGAATCTGCGACACTTTGGTTCGCAGCCTGTGCTCAATCCACTGAGCTATGCCAGCCAGGCTTGTGCAAAAAATTTTAACTTGATGTAATCTCACATGTGTGTTTTTCTTTTGTTCCCCTTGCCTGAGGAGACATATCAAAAAAAAAATATTGCTGTGAGAAATGCTTGACATTTACTGCCTATATTTTCTTCTAGGATTTTTATAGGTTCAAGTTTTACATTTAAGTCTTTAATCCATTTTGAATATATTCTCATATAAAGTGTAAAGAGGTGGCCTAGTTTTATTTTTTGTGCCTAATATTTTCTGTCTAATATTTCCCAGATTATATTTTTTATTGTTGTTCAAATACAGTTGTCTCCATTTTCCCACCCTGTTCTTCCATGTCCTACCCACCCCTACTTGCTACCCTATATCCTTCCCCACTTTGGCTGTGTCCATGTGTCCTTTATACATGTTCCTTGATGAACCTGATTATTTTTAATTAAATCCCAGATATCAAATTATTTTGTCCAAATATTTCAATATCTATCTCTAAATGATTGGGGCTCAAAACTTAAAACCTATAATAATACAGTTTTACTTAATATATTTAATAATAATTTTTCAATAATAGATAAATATCCAGTCAATTTTCACATATCCTTGATTGTATATTACAGTGGGTCTTAAGTTATTTGGCCTAAGGAAATTTGCACACTCATAAAGCTTATTGAAATTTTCAAACATCTTTTGACTTATGAATTTATATCTATTGATATTTATTTTATTATAAATTGAAACCAAGTTTTAATGTTATTTATTTAAAATAATGATAAACATCAAAGTCATTTTAACAGAAATTCTACATCTTTCATGAAAAATAATTAATTTCCCCTGTAAGCGTGGGAAAAGAGGTAGTATTTTACATACTTTGCAAATCATTTCAACATCTTGCTTAACAGAGACTACTAGGCTCTCACATCTTATTTTGCTTCCATATGTTGTTATTTGTTGTTTGGATGGAAGTGGATGAGAGAAGAGAAAATTTTTACCTCACACATATGTAGCTGGAAAAGAAAGAAATGATTTGGATGGCATGTTTACATAATCGTAGATGTTCTTCTTGGACATTATACAAAAGTGGTACAAGGGGGAGTTTCTTTTTTTCCATCTTATTTAAGGAATAATTGGCAAATACAATTGTATATATTTAAAATGTACACTACCTTGGCTATTGTAAATAATGCTACTATGAACAAAGGGGTGCACATGTTATTTTAAACTGGTATTTCAATGTCCTTAGGACATATTCCCAGAAGCAGCATTATTTACAATAACCAAGAGTTGGAAACCTTCTAAGTGCCCATCAGTAGATGAGTAGATAAATGAGCTGTGGTACATTTACAAAATGGAATACTATGCAGCAGTAGAAAAGAAGGAATTCTTACCCTTTGTGACATCATGGATGCAACTGGAATCTATTATACTAAGTGAAAAAAGTCAGTCAGAGAAAGACAAATTTCATGTGATCTTACTTATAAGTGAAATTTGATGAACAAATAAAACTAACAACCAAAATAGAATCAGAGGCATAGAGACATGGAACAGACTGTCAGTTGTAAGAGGGAAGGGTGGAGGTGAGGACTGGTTGAAAGAAGGTGAAGGGAATAGTCACAGAACATACATGCATGACCCGTGGACATGGACAAGAGTGAGGGGCTTGACTGTGGGAATGGGGTTGGGGTCAGAGGAGGGAGGCAAAGGGAAAAAATGGGGATATCATTAATAACATAAACAATAAAATATTACTTTTTAACAAAGTAAAAAATTAAAATAAAATAAAATGTACAACACAATGATTTGATATACATGTAAAATATGGAATGGTTACCAACATGGAGATAATTAAAACATCCATCATCACATGATGTAATTAACCTTTGCGTGTCTGTGTGTGTGCGCTGAAAATGCATAAGACCTTCTCAAAGCAACTTTCAAATATTCAATACTATACTATTAACTATAGTCACCATGCTTTATATAGATTCTTAGAACTTATTTCTTTTAATTTTTATTGAATTTATTATTTATTCACACTTTCCCTCTGCTTTTCTCTCTCACTTTCAGGACTTCCCATGTTTGGTAAAGAAATCTGGTTAATAATACTGTGGTGTCTCCCCTGGTGGATTGATGGGTACTTCCCTGCAAAATCATCTAACTTGCTTCTTGTCCTCTGTACTTATCTAAATTGGTAGTTCCTTTGATAGGAAGTTTCATACTCATTTTTTCAACATTATTACAGAAGTGACCTTATATATTTTCGTGAGAATTAACATAACATTGGGAATCATGTATTTTATTATCTTAGCCATCATTTAGGATTACTGCCTATAGACATCAGTTTACTTTTTAAAATTGTAAACCACCCAAAAGCAGACATACCTGACTTGTGGTTAGGGCTCAGTGTGATAAAGCATGTTAAAGCATTTGACATTTAACCTTCACTACAACGCCTCAAGGTCTGTAATGTAAGATTCCATGTTTTATAAAAAATAAAACTGAATTTAAGAGGTTAAGTGGTTTACCTAAAATCAAAAGTCTAATAAGAATTACAACTGATACCTGAACCCATGGTCACTTGTAGTGTCCGTGTTCTTCCCACTCCAGCACTGACTCATTGGAAGTCAGAAAAATATGAATGTGTGTTAGATGATGACAGCATATGATAAAATACATATATTACTAATGAAATGATGCACTGTTATGGAGATGTGGGAAATAAAAGCATGTTGATGTTACTGAACTTAGTGTGATTATAAGTAAAATTTCCCTTTAAACTTCGTTAATATTATTGCATTATTTAAAGAATAACAACAAAACATTTTGATCATTAAGAATACTTTGAAGGACTTTTGAGTGTAGCATGTTGTGGCAAGGGGAGAGATCATTCAGAGGTGAAGCAGCCGTTCTGACGGTAAACGCTCACTGTGCCTGCATGCAAAACGGCAGGCAGGTGACAGGTTGTCCTCCCAAACTGATGAGAGCAAAATCAAATGAGGTCGACCGCTACACAAACATTTACAGTATTTTTTTTAAAAAAAACAGCTCTTTGCTTTAGGCATCATGTAAATACATATACATATATATGTACATAATTTCATTTGTAGTTCAAAGGAACATTGAGATATAGGCATTAGTATATTTATTTCACAAAGACAGGAGATGTCAGATTCCTTTGCACTACATATGCAAGGAAACATATGCACTACATTGTGTGTGTTATAGCTATTATATTATTTAAGGGATTAAATGTCAATTGTTTGAGGAAAGTGATTTAGTAAGTTATTTGGATTATCATTCCAAAGTAGTTATTAAAAATGCACACTACATAAAATATTATGTTTTATTTAAAATATTTGATAAGAAAAGAACAAGCCCTGTAACATTTGCAGAGAGCAGTTAATTCCATGAAGCAAATATATATATGTATGTATATATGTATACATATATGTATGTTTGTATACATATCCATAAAGCTGATATATATATATATATTTCAACCAATAATTAGATTTCATATTATGATCCATTCATTTTAATCAACCTATAACTTTATACCTTTACTGGGAGCTCCTCTGTGATGGAGTATAACTGACAATAGGGGATCTACAGAAGCAGATTGCAATGGGCTCCAAGATCTTTTGTCCCATGACTGTTTCTTTCTATAAAACCCTTTTAGATTTAGTTCTTACAACAGAATGGGAAACTGAAACAAAGGAAAGATAGGATCTTGGAGACTGAATCACATAATCAAAACTGTTTCTACAGAAAGGAAAATTAGTAAAAGGCACTAGAGTTTTGTACCTCAGGCCACATACTTAAGGATATTTTGGTGTGCTTTAGTAATATATAACCAACATACAAATAAGACAATTTAGAAAAGACCAATGACTCTAAGCAACATCTAAATTCATATATTTTCATATATATATTTATTTGCATTTTCATATATAGATTTATTTACATTTGGCTAAGAAACATAAATTATTGGACTGCATTAAAAAGAAAGACATTCACCAGTTTATCACAGATAGTTGCAGACAGACAGCTGTTAGAGGGGCGGAAGGAAAGGTGGCGAGGAAGACTGTTTGGAGGAAAGTTAAGAAAACTTGGACCTAGGGATCGAAGGAAGCAGCCACCAATGATTCCAGATGACTCTGGAAACCAAAATAAACCATTTTCAGGAGCATATTCTGAGTTGCTGGTAGTGTGGTTGCCAGACAAAATACAGTATGCCAAGTTAAAGTTGAATTTTGGATATGCAGCTTTTTTTTTTGAAACTATGTCCTAAATATTGACTAGGACACATCCATAATGCAAATTGTTCATTGTTTCTCTGAAATTCAAATGTTCCTGAGTGTGCTTTACTTATATTTACTTAATCTAGCAACCTCACCTGGAAGGTACCAAGGGTGACCCCAGCTGCCTGCAGCCCTGCAGCAGATAGTACATTGAAGGACCCCCCAGGAACCGGAGAGAGCCATGGCCCAGGATCCTAGCTGCCTGCCCACAGCTGCCAATGGAGAACAAAGGCCACTCCTGCTCTTTCCTGGGAAGGGAGTTGCAGGTTTCTCTCCACAAGAGAGCATGAATGAGGAATTGTGGAGTTGACAATGATCAATCTGTTACGTTAGTTTACCTAGTGTAATCATCATTCAAACACAAATATTTTGATATTTTACTTCTATTATGATTGATTTTTTTATTGTTACTTAAGTATCATATTTTCATGGATGCATAACATCCCATTAACCTGAGGTTTGTTATGTATTTTAACTTTTTCTCACATTATTAGATATTTAGTTTGCTTTAGGAAGTATTTTAAGTAAAATAAATAATATTAAACATCAAGGAATGAGAAGAAAAATATTAGAGATGATTTTTCCAGTGAATTAAAATATAAAATAGTCATAGCAAATAGAACAATAAAAGTGCAAACAATACAGAGACATGAAAAAAACAATCATAGTAAAAACTACAAAATATATAGTGTGCGAAGAATACATGAATGATAAAATGACATGCTTTAACAAAGGCTTTTAAATATATTAATTTAAAGGAACCATAAAATTAATTCTTTCTTAAGTTTTAAATGCCAATAATATCACAATGGAATTGTTTGATATTAAGTCATTAAGAGCATTTACAAGGTTAAAATACAGAGCCAATCTACAAGACAAGGACTCTAGCCTCAGTTCACTCATTAACACCACGACACTTTGCCAATCATTTACCATATTTTTAGGACTATAAGACACACCAGACCACAAAACGCACTTATGCTTTAGAGGAGGAAAATAGGAAAAAAAATTGAAGCAAAAAATGTGGTAAAATATTTAATAACCTGTGACACTGCTCTACCGCTGCCCCCCCTCTACAGGGAGGCAGGTAAGCTACATTCAGACTATAGGACACACCCCTTTTTTCCTCCCAAATTTTTTGGGGGAGAAGTGTGTCTTGTAGTCTGAGTAATTTTACTATACTGTTATTTCTCTTTTTATTTGAGCTGAAACTCACTTTCCCATAGAGGAATTCAATATATACAGTTTTAGAAGTCTTTAAGAATACTTAGTTCAATTACTTCTTTATATGTCCACACCATGGACATTTCCATACCATGTTCTCTATTATTGTTTTTATCATCGTGCCTTGTAACTTGTTTATTTCCTATCCCTCCTATAGTTGCTTCTAAAATTTTGATGATTTATCTTGTCCTCTGTTTCAATAAGGTTTTTTGTATACTGTATGTATTTTTATTGAATATTGTGAATATTAATATCATTTTCTATATGGACTTTAAAACTAACCCTTCCTTTCCCCCCTTAAACTTAGGAAAAAAAAATTCTTCTCCTTTTCAGCCTTATGCCTTACTTTCTATTTCTATTCTTAACCCAGTTCTTATACCAAAAATTGACTGACAGTTCATTTTTACTGAAATTAAAGTTCTCACTGTTGAGGGAGACATAAATACATTTGCATATATCTTAATTTCCTTCAAAGGAGCAGATGGATGGGGAGATTGCAGCGTAACTTGCAACTAACAATAAATGCCATTCACATAAAGTTATATGGAGAATAAACACAGCATTTCTCATATTATTTTACTTGTACTGTGCTCTTTCATACATACTATTTATCCAAGAAGATTGAGTATGGACTTTTACAACCCCATTTGGAAAATGGGTAGATGAGATATCAAGCTTACTCTATAAAAAAATGTTACAGGACCCATTTGTCAACTACAATATAAAATACTTGTGTATCAATCTGTCAGCATAACTTTATTAGTGGGCTTGTGACTTCACTCATCTATCTTTGACTGCTATGAAACTTCATGTTGTTTTAGTTGTATAGCACAATAAAACAAATGGATACTTTATGGCTTCCAATTGAAAATAAATGTTTGATGGAAAGTATTTTTCCTTTTACTGAACCAGCTGAAATATAAGAATATGATTGCTTTTCTTAGTGTCTGCAAGTTTTTAAGAGAAAATAAAAACCACTAAAGTTAGTTTGGTTACTATTCAAAAGAAACTGCGTACTTTTCTAAGGTACGTGTTTCTTAGAGTGTTGTTACTCCAGTAAGTACTAGTAATGAGCATTACAATCTGTAAGAAACCTGTACCGTTACTATGTGGTTGAAGGTGGAGGAGAGCAGTACATTTCTGTGGGATCAGAATGTACCATTACTATGTGGTTGGAGGTGGAGGAGAGCAGTGCATTTCTGTGGGATCAGAATGTACTATTACTATGTGGTTGGAGGTGGAGGAGAGCAGTACATTTCTGTGGGATCAGAATGTACCATTACTATGTGGTTGGAGGTGGAGGAGAGCAGTGCATTTCTGTGGGATCAGAATGTACTATTACTATGGGGTTGGAGGTGGAGGAGAGCAGTACATTTCTCTAGAATCAGGCGTCAGGACACTTACCTTAGAACTGAAGTCAATCTAATACCTTTACCTAGTTTAAGTACACTTTTCCTTTCCTTCCTCAGAAAATTGCATTTTAACTTACTATTTTGGGATTTTAAAATTTTATTCAATATGTATTTAATAAATCATTTTTTCAAATAAATAAATGATAGAACATATTTTGAGACAAATAGCTAAATGAGAACATTTTGATTGAATATTACTTCATATATATCACTTGCATATCATTTGTTATAAGTGTAAATAAAAGACATACATTTGATTATACTTTATTTGTCCTTATAAAACAAAAAATAATTACAAAATTTTAAATATATAAATTTCTTATGAACTTAATAATCATTTGTTTACTAATTATTGTTTTGATTTTTTTACTTTCTTTTACATTAATCGATTTATATTTTTGATAAACTCTTATCCTGACTTTATGGTTCATTTTGCATGTGTGTTGTTTTCTTTATCCTTTACAAAATTCTTAAAGTAAAAGTCAATAGTCTTCTTGTTTTATTTACAATTTACACATTCATTATTGATTCTTAAACCTTAACTGTCTGGGCTCTGATTTTGGTTATAACATTAAATATTAGGTAATAGCTCTAATATTATTTTCATAATAATAATGTTGTATTTTTGTTCCTATTTTTATAGCTTTCCCATAATTCCCATGTTAATAACCTAGGCTTGATAACACAAAGTAAATTTTGTGAAGGAGGTTTTTGTCTCTTATTTTCCAGAAAAGGGTACACATTTTAACTATAATAACTAGGCAATAATGCTATATTCTCTAGGTAGGAAACAAAAGGATACAAACATTGTTCAGACACAGAGATAGAAAAGCCTACCTACTCTCATATATGGAGAATATAAAAATAGAAGTAGGGAGAAAGAAAATGTTTACAGTCGCCATTAGGAATTTTAGTGGATTTGATTGAAGCGGCTGAGTGAAAAACTGAGAGGCATTATCCAGTACTACTAGAATGAGATTCAAAGGAATAGAACTGCCAACTTAGTGTTATAAAAAAAATTCCCTAGATAATACTCTTAATCCTCTCACAGCTTCCTTTATTTCACAGAAGGGATTTAGGAATCTCTTTGAGGATTCAGAAGATAATCAATCTTGTAGCCTGATAAAGTGGCTAAAGGGATCTTCAAAGAAGTTTTCCTGACCAGTGTGGTTCAGTTGGTTGGGCATATCCTGCAAAGTGATAAAGTTCCTGGTTTGATTCCGGTCAGAACACATGCTTAGGTTGAGGGTTTGGTGCCCAGTCAGGGTGTGTACAAGAGGCAGCCGATTGATGCTTCTCTCTGGCATCGATGTTTTTCTCCCTCCCTTACCCTCTCCCTAAAAAATACATGGGGAAAAAAAAAAGAAGATGAGGAGGCAGAAGGATGCTCTGTTAGAGATGCGGGGCTAGTGCATGGATGAACTAAGAAACAACTTGGCATGTAGGGTTATTTACAGGGCCCGTGCGAGTCAACATCAAATCACTCCAGCAAGGGAGGTCTTCAAGCCCTTTCCAAGGCACACATGGACTGGCCACACATGTCCACACTAGAGGACAGCCACAACTGGTGATTAAACCTCAAAGTGATAAACTCTTGAAATCAGAGGAATCCTACTCCAGTGACTTTATTTGAGCCACTCAAACCCCAATATACAGAGAACCCAAGGTACAGAGAAGGAGATCAAATTGCACAAAGTCTTAAAGTCATCTAAGAGTAAAGCATACAAAGAGGACTATTTGAACTGGCAAATATTGACAAAATTTCCTGATTTATTTTCTGGACACACAGAAGGGCGTTGGGAGATGCCATATTTTGCCATGGATAATGAGAACCTTTTTGCTCCAATTTTCTTTTGTAGTTCAAAACTTGTTTGATTGTTGTTCAAGTACAGTTGTCTCCATTTTCCCCTTACCACTCTCCCAAGTCCCACCCACCCCCACTTCCCACTCTCAATCTTACCCTGCTTTGGCTTTGTGCATGGATCCTTTATACATGTTCCTTGATGACCCTTCCCCTCTTTCCCTTGTTCTCCTCCCCTCTCCCCTCTGGTAACTGTCAGTTTGTTCTTTATTTCAACATCTCTGATTCTATTTTGCTTGCTTGTTTGTTTGTTGATTAGGTTCCACTTATAGGTGAAATCATATGGTATTTGTCTTTTACCACCTGGCTTATTTCACTCAGTGTAATGCTCTCCAGTTCCATCCATGCTGTCTTGAAGGGTAGGATTGGCCCAAATTTTTGATGGGAAAAAAAGGATGTATATTACACATGGGTAGTACTAATTCTGTATTTTTACAAATGTATTTAATTCTTTTATTTATGCTTATGAATTTAAAGTGTAACTCTAGAAAACAATAATGATATCAGTATGCAAAATAATACAGTGGAATACAATAATTGGTTTTATTTTTAAATAAAAATTGAATTAAAAATTAAAACGAAAGATATTTTTCCTGAAAGTTTGGGCCAAAAACATGGGTGTGCATTATACATGGGAGCACATTATACATGGCAAAATATAGTAATCCTCCAAGGGCCTTTTATATTTCTGTATGTTTTGGGAGCAGAGATGGTGGCAGGTGGCAGGCTTTTGTTCTCAGCTGTGTTTCAAGGCTGTTTGCATCTTGAAAAAGAGAGAAACAGTGTCTCCCCCCAGAAAAGATGGCATTTTTGTTTGCTGATCAATTTAACGAAAATAAGCTCTTCCCTGGGGACAAATGTTGGACAGGTTTGTTTGCAGCCCACTAAACAAGATACGGATTTCCTAAATTTGAGGTCTTCAGCTTGATATAACTCCACTCTGGGCACATCAGATATCCAGATTGCTTTGCATCTTCCTGTGAGATTTAAGGGACCAGAGAAAATAACACAAAAATGAAGTTCATTCTGCCCTCTGCACTGCAACCAAGGTTGTGGTATCTTTTGCAGCACCAATTGTAGTAGACTGTTCTGCATGGTGTGGGCCCAGCTCCCACTCGGAGATGCACAGGACCCACGCCCACAGATAGGTTCTCCTGTGGGGAATCAGGCCTGCAATGTACCTAGGCCATTATGAGTCTCGCTTTTTGCTAAAACTCCCTCACCCTGAATTGAGGACATATACTGCAAAGCAACTTCCTAAAAAACATGCTAAACCTTCCAAGGATGAGTGTAACAGGTTCAACTACTTTTGCCTTTTCATTTGCAAATATTCCTCTTCTGTGATGTAATTAGAAGCATTGGCTCCTTTGCTTTCTGCATAAGGTAACCACCTAAAGTGAGCCTGTTCATAGTTAATGAGGACCTTCTTGTAAGGTGCCCAGTAAGACAATGAAAGCTCATTGGAGCAAGGGCTGAGGCTTTTGCACCCTTTGAGAGAAAAGCCATGCCGTCCTTTTCCCTTCACCAGATTCGGTAATCCTTGTGAATGTCATTTTATCCATAATGACATGGACCCCACAAGCCTGGGTCTGCATCAACCAATGAGAGAATGGCAGACTAACATGTTAGTTTAGCAGTTGGGTGAAGTCTCAGACCCTTCACTGTTGTTAACAAAGTAAGAAGTTCATGAGGAAGATTGGATCGAATCATAAATGTACTTTTTAACTCTTATTTTTTTTAAATTTGAGGTAAAAGATTTTAAAAAGTTGGCCTCACTAAAACTACTATATATTCTTTCCTCCTGTGACCTATTGAGATAGGGCTTGGAAAAAAAAATTTTTTTTCCATTTCAACCATTAGAATTTCCACACTGCTTTAAAAATAAGATTAAAATGCAATTATTTCTAGGTTTCAGGTTTTCATCTAAATGGCAGAGGACATCTTCTGGTCTATATTAGATGCATTTGTGAACAGAAACATATATTACTAAGACAAATTTAATGTAATCAGTTACATATTAGTTATTTGATTAGATTAGTAGTATATTGTTAGACAGAACTTCCATATTTCTGAGATAGAATCCAAAAAATAAAGGAATGTCAGATTAGCAAAGCTTGCTGTTTATTGAAATGACCTTTCTATTATTAATATTTAATCAATTAATATGGTTTAGTAATAAAATCAAGAATATTTGGGCTTACAATAAAATTATTAATAAATCTTTGCTATGCAATCTAAATTATCAGGTAACAGTATAGTGTTTTAAGCACATTTTAAATAAGTTATGGAGGCAAAATAAAATTTGCAGTTTATATTCAGCAAGAGAAAATCCCTACACTAAAAGGGACAAATAATTATGATGTCATGTAAAGTCCTGAAAAAGTGAAATTAAAATAAATTATGGTGTGTAAACTAAAAATAAATTTTGTCTTTTAAATGTGGACATCAAATTTATATATAGAAATGAACATATTAATCAAGAAACTTACATTGCTTTTCAGACTTCTTTGTCCCATACACCACTGTTGCTACAGTGACACTCCATTAATCACAGTACACTTCTACACTGGGAGAGCATACCCCACTTTTTCACTCTTGTAATAATTTAGAATACTCTCATACAGGTTGCCTAAAATTTTGGACCATAGATTATGTTACAGTCAACATAAATACAAACTAAATTCTAATACTATTTATGCTGACATTTAATTATGTATTATTTGAAGCCCTGCATAAAGATGTATACAATTATAACAAGACTTATTTATAATTAAATTTGTTAAGTTTTAAGTATCATAATGTTGAGATAATATTGATATAAAATTGTGTATTGAATGAGGTAGAGGGGCACATGAATAGATAGACTGATGTAATACCACAATTTATTATGATATGTATATCTACACATGTGTATAGTCACACCCAGGTGCACATGCACACAGCCCTCACTTGGATGAACAGAAGTAAAATGCTGGTATAACAACTGGATTGTTTGCAAAATAATGTAATGAGAAAATTGACACAAATAGTAAATAATAATACCATGTATCTTTACATTGATTATTGGAGATACTTTATCTCCAAGTAACAGGATGTTCAACAAATTTATTTTGGATCAAGAACCAAAATAAAATATTTTTGTATGTGCTGGACCAAATTTCCAGAATGACAATAGTCCAGAATTAGTGTAGTGCTTGCAAATATCATAAAGACCTAGGCTCTTGCTTCTACAGAGCCCTCTCTGCTATATCTGCTTTTGTGCTCAGGCTTATTTCCTCATCATCACAAGGAGGTTGCCGAGCTCCAGGCATCATATGCTCTTCAAATGTCATTGAAAGACATGAGAAAAGAGAATTTTTCCTCTTCTGCCTTTATATGTATATTATGAAAAATTATATTACTCAGCAAACTCTCAAAAGATTTCTTTTTATATGCAATTAATGAGAATTGAGTCATATCTGTACCCCTAATCCAATTATAGTCAAAGAGGAGTGGTTTTCTTATAACTCGTTAATATGTGGTTAAGGTTCATTTTCTATGTCTTCTAGGATCTGGCAAAGGAGAACTCCCTTTTTCCCCAAGACATGTTACAGACTGACATCTGAGAAAACTCAGTAAGAAGGAAGGTAATGATGGACTTTGGATAATGTACTAGAGTATAATAAGCAAGTAAGCAGATCTCTACATATATTCTTAAATATATGATTTATAAAAAATAACCTTACATAATTAAATGAGAAGCTAACAAAGAAATTCCAGAAGGGCATGATGGTAAATAATATAATTTTTATATCCCTAAGTGGCCAATTTGAGCAAAGCGTTGCATATATAGAAGGCAAATTCAAATTGAGAATGTTTATTTCGACAAGAACCAAACACTCGCTTTCAGTAATAGAATACTTCTCTGACAAACACCTACTACCAAGAACTGCGAAAGGTCTGAAATTTTAACTGACTTGAAAACTCACTATTTGGCTTGGCATACTTTCATAGATAGTACTGAGACTCATGGATCAAAGATAAATGGACATATTATTACAGTATTAGTAATGGCCAATCCATATTTTTATGTTGGTTTCTTGAATTTCAGTTGTCTCTGGAGGCTGCAGTACAGCCCAGATGACACTTGGCAAGCACTGGATTGTATTAAAGAGGAGAAACTTGGGCTTAAAGAAACTGTCTTTTATAATGACAATAAACAAATCTGTCCTTTGCTCCAAACCGAACTCCCAAGGGTGTAAGTAAATCTGCTCTTTGCTTCATTAAAATACAATACCTCTAATTTCAATCACTGTTGGCTATAAAAACATTCATAAAAATTAGTCCCAACAAAAGGACAGTCCACTTCTTGTTTAAAAGACAGAACAGTGACAAGTCTATGTGGAATTGTGTCTCAACAAGATCCAGGCCCTCATTTCTAGGCCATCCTGGCTCCCGATAAATTTTTACATAAGTGTAAACTATGTAGGCTCTTCTGGCTAGCTAACTGACAATGGCTGAGACAAAAACATTGTCTTATACAGTGTTTAATTAAAACTGCTTTTAATAGAACACCAAACAGTAGAATTAGACTAATTTGCATACTTTCTAGGGTCTCAGAATCAACCAGCTCTATAAATCCAATACACCATCAGAATTTACTGTAGAAATTCAGATGGCTTTCTCATTAAGTTATTGTATTGACTTGTCTATTTGTTTCAAAGAACTAGTCTACTCAGAGTAGAAATATTATTGGCAATTTTACAAACTAATTCTCTTTGTGGAAGATACATACTTGATGAAAATATTTTCTCGAAGCAGTAGGACTGCTCATATAAAAGAGACTTGGTTAGAAGACAGTTTCAAATAGATATTCAAAACTTTATGGAGAAATTATGTATGTGTCTCACATTATTTCAGTGGTCAAGAGTACAAATATTTAATGATATTAATTTAACCATTTTATACCATATATTTAGGTATTGTATTCAACATACAGGTCCCAGCACAAATAGCACCCCTTTTTTATTACAAAATATTTTATTATAAAATCATAAGTAATCATATGTAATTCTGTAATATAACCATATACATTCAAGCATACCAGATGACATTTTAGGTGAAATGTTCAAATTAAATTTTTACATTATTATAGCCATATTATCACCCTACTAACCACAATCAAGCAGGTGTTAACTTCAGCCAGACTCAGTATTTTAAACCCAGTACTGCAAAACACGGTCCATTAAAAATGGACACATTAGTCACTCTTCCATGCCAAGAGTAAACACGAGCTATAAAAACAAAACAAAAAAACAAAACCAAACAAACAACAACAACAAAAACAACAAAACAGCTGTACTGGAGAGTACCAGCTCATAGGCATTCAGTACAGCCAGAAAATGTTCATTTATAAAGCCACCGTTATCTAGTAATTTGGAGTGATGATTTGCTTCACTGATGAATTTCAAAAATCAATCAGATGAAAACTATTTTTAGCATCTCACAAATATTCATGACAAAATATCATTGGGATAATGTACTTGGCAGCACGAAAATTTAGAAGCTTGATGACACAGGAAAATAACACTTCTGATAATATTTTAATTTTTACTAACAGTCTAGGATGACCAGAGCATGATTTCTTTTTAAATTGACTTCAGTCTATCTTAGATCACTGCTATCACTTAGATTTCACATGTGTCTCACTGGAAATTTTAAGTGTGAATTTACAACAAATATTGGATACATTCTAATCACAGCTTTCTTGCCTCTGCAATATCTGCACAGTAAAAAGTCATTTAGACAGAGTAATGTACCAAAGAAATTAAATAAAATTGTATTTTCAATTTAACCAAAAAACAAACATACATGAAAAGAATTCACAGCATGTGGGGATGGAAAAGACTTTTGTTACTGACCTTTACAAAGCCTTAAAATCTTTTGAAAACTTGTATCAAGATAATAGGTAAGATAAGATAGGATGCAAACAATAGATTTTTATTCTTACCTGCTTCAAAAAAATGCACTTCAATAAATAGCACAATACTAATATTAGTGTCTTATATAAAAGTCTATCCCATATTAACATATTTTTAATCAAGTCTGGAATAAAAAGTGAGTTCTGTCACTCTGGTTCTGGCAGTCATTACATAGCAAGTCACATGGAAATATTTAAATCGCCGGCCAAGCTCTCGCACAGAGTCCTATACGCAGAGTGCAGGGAAATTCAGATGACCATCAGAAGGATTCAGGTATATGTGCATAAAACTGCAAAAGTACTTTGAGTATTTTACATAAATAATTTGTTGTTTTTGATCTTTGAAACAGGTAGGTTTTATAATAAAGAAAATACATTCTTTCTATTTTATAGATATATACATACTTTTACCTTTATAATCAGAAATGTATGCTTAGATGTTTGATAGATGTTTCAGTAGATAAAATGGTGTTAAGACACTATTATTATATTAAGTGTGATTTTACTATTAAATTTAGAATTACAATAATTTTATTTTAATCATTTTATGATATCCCTTATAAATGTCAAAATAAAATATTTAATAGTTTCATATGTTTGTTCATATTTCCTTGTGTAAATGTACATTTTCACAAGTGATTCATAAATAAATTTTCTGAAATTAATCTGAGAAGCAGACACTAGGAAAGCTGTTAATAAAATTTACTGTCATGAAATCATAGCCCAGGATTGAGTTCAAATGGCTGTTCTAGACCAATGAGGTAACTGTGTGAACTTGGGCAAAAATCACTTAATTGGCCTTTTAAATTTTTTCATCACTTATTAGATGAGAGAATGTATCATAATGTATCTAAATTTCTACCCTTTTTAGTTCTAAATCATTAATGGGTGTCAAATGCTTAACAACCTCTTTAGAGTTATAGTTTAAATATTTCAATATTTCAGCAACATTTCAATTCCCTATCATGGTCTAAAATACATTCATATTATGTAAAAGTAGTAAGTTAATGAGAAAGAAGATAATTTCACCTTCCATCCACATGACAAGTTTTCTATTCTTGGAGGAGAGAGAAATCATCAATGGAGAGCCCATGTGGGTGGAATGGAAATCAGACGTACGCTTTCCACCTGATTGAGGCCTTTCAGCTCTGACCAGTTACAAGAATTATCCTTTCACTTCTAGGGGAGTGTATATATTATATTATTATAACTGCCATTAAATTCCACCAAGGTGGTATGCCTAAGATATTTTAGAACAACTGATCTTCTGGGGTTCTACAAAAATGCTTCGCCTCAAGGTTTCTCGGCATAGGTAGAACAAATTCCCACGAATCTGTCCTGCGATGACTCCATTAGTTGTTGTGATGTCTATTATCCAAAAGAAACCATCACCTACCCTGTTCTGTGTGCTTCCATACAGAACTGCAAATAACCCGTGTACAAATAACCTCTACAGTCAACTAATATTCCTGACCTTATCTAGCCCCTATGCCCACTATAAGTCCTGAAACATATACTAATTTTTGATTGGGAAGCACTTATCTATCTCATGGTTCTAAAATTAGCTATCAGTGAATGTTTAGAAACATCAGGCTATAATTCTTTATTCACTGGACAATCTTCTTAACTGGCATGTAAACTCCAAGAATGAAGGGGAGTCTCTGACTTGTTAGTACTGTTCTACCTGAACTATAATAATGTGGCTGTTTGATAAACATTTTTGAATGAATGAATCAACGTAGAGAAAGAAGTTCCAACAATAATTTACCCCTTACTTTTTTCTTGAATGATTCAGATACATAATATTTTGCTGTTGTTTCTGCTGCTGCTTCTGTGTGCTTCATTACTGATGTCATAAAACAGAAACTGTGAGAGACCGAAGGTTTTGGTAACCCTTTATTTTTCAGATGCCACTACATATCAATACAGAGAGTTAATAAGCTGTTTCAATAAGAAGTAACCATCTTTATCTTATCAAATTATTAAATTGTGATTTAAATTGGTGGAACATGGGTCATATACATTAGCTCATTTCAGTCTCATAAGAATAGAATTATTATTTCTTTTGACTTACTAAATAATGTTCAAATCTGTGATAACCAACAACCTATAAATGTGTTAATTTATTTATGTGTTATCCATATAAATACTTTATATTCATAAGGTCTATCCACAAATTATTTATACATAATGATTGCTTATATATAGGAATTATTTTTATGCAATTACAGTTGAAAAATTGATACCTAATTGGAATGAAAGTAAAAGCACAGAAAATTGTGGAGAAATATTCATGCTTGTGCATCTCAACACTGCTATTTTAGGAAACAATTGAAGGCCACCAAGTATATAGCCAGAAGGTAGCAGAACTGGGAACAAGACACATATCCAAACAATTTATTCTTTCCAGTATTTCACAATCATAGCCTTTCCTAATTATGTCATGTATTGCAAGCTTGTATGTTCATCTGTGGCAGCAGTGTGATGCCACTTCCTATTTTTAGTGGCTTTAGAATAAAAATTCCAAATCTATATCACATGCCAGTATTTTCTGTTGAGTCTGTGAGAGAAAAGACTTGTGCTGCCTTAGTGGGGAAGGGAGAAAACAGAGCTCGCCATAGAGGTGCCCTGAGTTAAGTGTCTGAGGGAATCTTTGTTCTTTGTCCACATGCTGCTGTGGCCAGCATCAGAAGCTTGATCCTCCTGGGGCCCAATTAACTGTATATTGTTCTGTAACTGCTGGTGGTACAGTTTATTACTGCTGTTTAGGGTGATGTTTTTATATAGACATTTACATATAAAAGATCTCTTTTATTATAAAAATTTGACTCTGGAAACAAATTGTTTAGAATGAATTGCTTTTCTATTAAAGGAATAGCATGAAAATGTTATTTTGCAGTGATGAAAATGTTATTTTGCAGTATTTTGAATGTTGAGCCATCGTGGTACAAGAAGTTAGACATGTAACTTTGAGAGGATTTTCAATCACCTTTTATGTTGGTACCATCACATCTTTGGAACATGTTCTGGCAAGTGAAGCATAAATAAGAAAATTAAAATATTAATTTTCAAGTATGAATATCAGAATGGAAATTTTATGTAGATAATAAGTGTTGACCAGGAACACTGTATCTTATTTTTATATATAATGAAATAAAATAACCATCTATAATAAGAATTTGTGTATGAATTAGCTTGAAAACTTCACAGAAAAAACTAAAAATGTAAATTTGTTTAGAGAAAAACATTGGGGGGAAATAGAAAGCATATTAAATATACTCCTTCAAAAATATCACATAGGAAAAAATGACTAAGTTTACCATGGAAAGGAAAAAAATGACTTATAGTGGAAATTCACATTCTGAATGAATTATACAGATTATCTTAGAAAACTATGTTTATTTTTTTAAAACCTTATATGTTTGATTTTTCCCCAAAATTTCAGCAAAATGAGTAATAGCATACTATGAAGTACATGGATATTATGGTGACAGCGTAAAAATCTTATATACATACATTTTGGGTTAAAATGGAACATTTTTCAATTGGAAATTCTATAATCTTCACATTATAAAACAACAAGAGAGTAAGTGAACAGAATAACGTGTGATTGATAGAGACACAAACATTAAATTTTATTACAAAGCTGTTAATTCTAATCTTCATTAATACAGATATTATATTTAAAACATTAAAAATTACTAATCATAATATAAGTATATTTATGGGGAACCTTTCCTAATTTCCTACCTTTAAATTTTGCAATGTTATTTAAGCATGTTATTTTTTTTCAAAGAATAAGGGATAGTCATGAACATGAATAGCAATGTTAAACTATCTATTCTATATTTCTCAAAATACAAAGTAGGATATTTTTAAATGTAGTGCAAATATACATTTAAATTCAGACAACTTTTCCATAGCATTTATATTAGATAACATATTATATGGAAGAGTAATAGAATTTAATTGCCATATTCTTTTATAAAGTTAAAAGAGGTCTGCTGTAAAAATTACATGTAGTCAATGTGAATTCAACTATGAAAGTCACTACATATGGCACACTGCAATTTAATTCTTTCTCCATAATTACTGCTTGTGATGGTTTTATATTTAGAGTGAACATAAGAAATAAATGCTTTGGTACCAAACTGAAAAATATATCTTTCTTTTCTTTAATATATTTTATTGATTATGCTATTACAGTTGTCCTATTTTTCTCCCATTTATTCCCCTCTGCCCTATACCACCCTCTCACCATCATTCCCCTACCTTAGTACATGCCCATGGGTCATACTTACAAGTTCTTTGGCTTCCCCATTTCCCACGCTGTTCTTAAACTCTCCAAGCATATTTTGTAGCTTCTTACTCCCTATATTTTTCCCCCATTCTCCCTCCTCCCCCTCTCTGCTGATAACCCTCTATGTGATCTCTATTTCTGTGAATCTGTTCCTGTTCTACTTGTTTGCTTGGTTTGCTTTTGTTTTAGTTTCTGTTTGTTTGTTTGTTTATGTTCAGTTGTTCATAGTTGTAAATTTGTTGTCATTTTACTGTTCATATTTTTCATCTTCTTTTTCTTAGATAAGTTTCTTTAACATTTCATATAATAAAGTCTTGGTAATGATGAACTCCTTTAACTTCATCATACCTGGGAAGCACTTTATCAGCCCTTCCATTCTAAATGATAGCTTTGCTGGATAGAGTAATCTTGGATGTAGGTCATTGCCTTTCATGACCTGGAACACTTCTTTTCAGCCCCTTCTTCCCTACAAGGTTCCTTTTTAGAAATCAGCCAATAGTCTTATGGGAACTCCTTCATAGGTTACTGTCTCCTTTTCTCCTGCTACCTTTAAGACTCTCTCTTTCTCTTTAATCTTGGGTAATGTGATTATGATGTGCCTTGGTATGTACTTCCTTGGGTCCAACTTTTTGAGGACTCTCTCAGCTTCTTGGACTTCCTGGAAGTTTATTTCCTTTGCCAGATTTTCCTTCATTATGTTTTCAAATAAGTTTTCTATATTTTGCTCTTCCTCTTCTCCTTCTGGCACCCCTATGATTTAGATATTGGAATGTTTAAAATTTTCCTGGAGGTTCCAAAAGCTCTCCTCACTTTTTTGAATTCTTGTTTCTTCAGTCTGTTCTGGTTGAATGTTTATTTCTTCCTTCTGCTCCAAACCATTGACTTGAGTCCCAGTTTCCTTCTCTTCACTGTTGACTTCCTGTACATTTTCCTTTATTTCACTTTTTCAGTTTTTCCTCTATTTTGTGTCCATACTCAATCATTTCTGTGAGCATCCTGATTACTAGTGTTTTGATATGTGCACCTGATAGGATGGCTATCTTTTCATTACTTAGTTGTATTTTTTCTGGAGCTTTGATCTGTTCTTTCATTTGAGTTATATTTCTTGTCTCAGCACACCTGTTACATAGTAAGGGGCTGAGCCTTAGGTATTCACCAGGGAGGGGCAACCACCCTGGATGCCTTGTGGTGCTGTGTGGAGGAGGAGCCTGAAAGGGAATAATGCCATTTGCTTGGCTCTGGGTGGCTTTTAGTCACTTCCTCTGTTACCCACAAGCAAATTGGGCCCTTCTGGTGCTGATTCACAGGTGAGTGGATTTGAGTATGTTCTAGGACATACACAAATGGATCTCTCCAATGAACTCTGCTGTGAGGCTGGGAGTTTCTCCTGCCACCTCAACCCCCCAGGATTTTTCAGTTAGTGGTTTTGAGGCTTTATTTCCCCATGCTGGAACCCTGGGCTGCATGGATTGTCTCATTCCCCAGTCATTCTTCCCAATTTATCAGCACACAAATGCGAGGCCTCTGGTGCTCCTGCTGCAGCTATACCATGAGTCCTCTCCACCCTGGCTGCCCAGCTCCATCCCTCCTACTGGCCTGGATGAATGTTTCTTCTTTAACTCTTTGGTTGTCAGACTTCCATATAGTTTGATTTTCTGGCAATTCTGGTTATTTTGGTTTTTAAATTTGTTGTCCATCTTTTGGCTGTGGTAGGATGCAAAATATATCTACCTACGCTTCCATCTTGGCTGAATAATATATTTTCTTTATGACTTTAACCCAATAGATAATTTCTCAGATCAACATGTTTCAATAAGTTTATTTTTCAGAACTGTATTAGTACTTAATTTGATTCAGGGGTTGACTTAAAAAGTAGACATTTCCTCTTTAATAAAGAGAAATGATTAATTTTGCTAGAAAAAATACCATGGAAATCATGAATTTTTAAAATTCAATTTAGTAAAAGTTCAATTAAAGATATTTGATGAAAAATTATCTAATTCTTATGAAAGGTAATCAGAACATGCAAATATAACTTCCTTATACACTGTGACTCACCTGAGTTTTAGATTCTGTTTCACATGGATCACTTCACTTGAATCATAAGTAAATTTTCCAAAGATTACCAGTTATTCACCTGGTTTTACATATGGTCTAAAGAATTATTTACCACTTAAATTTTTAAACAATGTTCTCATAAATTAGTACTGTGACAACTCTCTATGAGGAAATAATCATAAAATTTTGATTGCCCACCCTATATCAAACAGTGCTGTTGCATTTATGTTGTATATACTATGTTATAACTTTTAAAAAGTTTTTGCAGTCATGCCATCTTAAGTATATTCAGATGCCTTTTATTCACAGTATCAAAGTGAAAGTTTTTTAGAACAGATAAAACATTTTTGGAAAGGGTCCAAATTAATAATCTCACTTGCAATTAGGGTTATAAAAATAATTATAATAATTATCAATGAGATTTTTGACATAAATATATCATAAATAAACAACAACATATCAACATTTTATCATTAAAAAACTAAGCTTACTTTTAAGTAGTTCTTAGATTTTGTTTATTTTTTTGTTTTTTTTTCCAAAAATTTATTATGACCATTTTCAAATATATGGCAAAGTTGAATTTTATGGCAAAAACCACATATGCACTACCTAGATTCTTTCACTGACATTTAATTATACTTGTTTTGTCATATATATGAGGTCTGTCTGTAAAAAGCCCAACCATTGTTACTATAAGAAAAATAGTTCGTGTGACATCCATGTAACCTGGCAGCCAAGAAGAGTGAACTGGAATGTGCATGTGTGAACAATGATGACTTCACTGTACTAGTCAGTGGGGGCAGTAGATGCCATTGAGTGAGCATGTGTACTGTGTGGCTGTCACACTCAAAATGACTGAGTGAATACACAACAAATCTGCATCAATTTTTGTATTAAGCTTCAACATTCCTCCATGGGAACTATTTAGGTAATTTAGAGAGCCACAGCTATGGGCAACTGGTGATTGGCAGGTCCATCATGACAACATGCCCACTCATGTAGCACATCTTGTGCAGAGTTTTTGTTGAAACATCAAATCACCCAGCTAATTCAGCCCCTCTACAACCCAGATTTGGTGCCCTATAACTTCTGGTTTTTCCCAAAACCAAAATCACCTTTGAAAGGGAATAGATTTCAAACCATTGATGAGATTCAGGAAAATATGATGGGCAGATATGATTGGGAGAACAGTGTGAGGTCCCAAGTTGCCTAGTTGAAGGGGACAGAGGCACCATTTTCCTATGCACAGTTTTCCTTTTATCTTCTTTAATAAATGTCTCTATTTTTTATATTATATGGCTGTGCACTTTCTGGACAGATCTCATATGTAGCACATCCTTTCTTTTCAGATAAAATTTATATACAATAAAATGCCCAAATCTTAAGTGTACATTAGATGAATTTTAACAAGACATACACCATATAATCGAAATCATTAACTATAGGAGACCGTTCTGCATGGCATGGGCCCAGCTCCCACTCAGAGATGCACAGGACCCATGCCCACGGATAGATTCTCTGGTGGGGAATCAGGCCTGCAATGTACCTAGGCCACTTTGAGACTTCTTTTTGCTAAAACTCCCTCACCCTGAATTGAGACAGCAAGTACTTACTGTAACTTCCTAAAATCCATGCTAAACCTCCCCAGTATGGAGTGTAACTTGTTCAACCACTTTTCCCTTTACATTTGCAAATATCCTTCTTCTGTGATGTGATTAGCAGCAGCATCTTCTTTGTTTTCTGTGAAAGGTAATCACCTAAAGTGAACCTGTGCATAATAAATGAGGACCATCATGTAATGTGCCCAGAAAAACAACAAAGACTGGTTAAGGCAAGGGCCAAGGTGTTTTCTCCTCTTGAGAGAGTGGCTGTGCGGTCCCTTTTCCTCCCCAAGACTCAGTAGTGCATGTGAATTTCTCGTATCTCATCCACAATGTGGCAGACCCCACGAGCCAGGGTCTGCATCAATTAACACTGTATTCTTACATTTTATTCATGCAAACCAAAAAAAAAAAAATCTCACTTCTCTTTAGAGAGAGCCCCAATCTCACTTTTAGAGCTAATCTTTCTATTATCTTCTGGTCATTGTTTCAGGTGTCTAATCAATGTTCAAATATTATTTTTAATTACTTAACCCCACTGTAGTTTTTAAAATATTTGTTTCAAAAGTCTTTTTTTTTGCCATAGGGGACTTAATAACCAAATGTTCTGTGAACTTAGTTAATATTTTACACTTTGCAATCTTTCTTGTCAAAATCATTCACATCTGGGTAATCTACAGTGTGCTTGTGTAATTTCTGGCAAGTGTTCTGTATTGAAGTTCTTCAGTGAGATATGTCCACCCCTCAAATACCAAACATTGCAGTTTACAACTCTGTATAGCCCAGGTCTCAGCTATATGGTCATGCATCTAATGCTTAAAAGGAAATTAGAGAGAGCCTAAACGAAATTATCCAGAATGCCTAGAAGTTTTTGAGTGCACTTAGATTATTTTGATTCATTTTTCAACATGGCAATTGCTTATCTGTGCCCTGAAGGGGCAGCCACAATATTAACATAACAAAAAAATGCTTTTAAATCATGTTTTAGCATAATTTACTCATTAGTTTTTGTACTCATTGATATTCACATTAACCCCCTTCTACCTGTTGTTGTTTATATTTCACTGCTGCTGCTTGGAAAGGTAGCAGTGGAAGTAGGCTACTGGGGAATTAATTTCTGACCTTTTTTTCTGCAGCTGAAATAGGGCAGAACTCTGAGAAGAAACTTATGACAACAAAAGCAACCCTAAATTAGGGGAATTAGTTTATCTACTCCAAAGTTCTAAATATAGAAAATGACCAGAAGCCTAAACTCTAGGAAGTGGTTTCACAGTGGCAATTTATCATGGGCAACAAATAAAAAATTTTAACCTATCTGGATATTTACATTTTTTTAATTGCCTGCCATGATACAAATAAAATATTTAGACATAAAATGTAGTTTGAGATTAAGTATTTCTCTAATATTTTCTGATTTACCTATAATTCACATATATATGTTAATAACTATATTTGTATAGTCATTTTACAGTTTGAATTGCCTCTCACTTGTCACTTGATTTAAGTCATACACTATTACCATAAAAAATTATGGAATATGAGGTTAAGTGACGTGTTTGATTGGTTAATGACTAAATAATTGAGCATATCTAGCTTTAGGTTATGAAATTTGCATGTGATTTAGTCACATTATATTGGTTTTACAAATTCATTTGATAATAAGTAATTTCAGATATAGCCCACTTGCATTTTTCAAATGTACCTGATATAATTACTACCATGACAAGTTATTGATTATTCTCAACAGGAAGTACAATAGTCTGTTGTACAAAGAATTCAAATAACACATCAGTATTTGTCTGACAGTTCTACAGAATTTAATCTGATGTTTAGAGATTTCATTTTAAGAAAAACAATGATTTAAGAACATAGGGAAAATATGTTTATTCTTCTGTTTAGACATCATTTACATGCACACAACCCTACCTTATGTTGGAAATAATTAAGTGTGTCTTAAAGCCCATGTAGACCTCACTGCAGCTCTTCCCATAGTGTCTGGTTTTAAAGAACATGTAATTATGCTCAGTTGAGAAGGTCATTTTATAATTGGAAGTTTGTTTTGCACTGTATAAAAAATTAGAATGTGCCAACAGCAATAACAAATAATTCAATGACCCATGATATACAAGAAACTTAAAGATGATGATTCCAGCTTAAAAAATAAGTTTTTTCATTTTTAAAAAAAGATTTTATTTATTTATTTTTTTTAGAGGGAAGGGAGGGAGGAAGAGAGAGAGAGAGAAACATCAATGTGCGGTTGCTGGGGTCATGGCCTGCAGCCCAGGCATGTGCCCTAACTGGGAATCGAACCTGCGACACTTTGGTTCACAGCCCATGCTCAATCCACTGAGCTACGCCAGCCAGGCAGTTTTTTCATTTATTATTATTATTTTTTTGTTTATTGTTCAGTTACAGTTGTCTGCCTTTTCCCCCATTGCTTACCCCTATCCTGTCCACCCCACTTCAATAGTCAATATCCCCCATTGTCCATGCCTTGAGTCCTCTATTTGTGTTCTTTTGCCTGCCCCTACCCCTACCTTCCCCAGTTATCCCTTCACCCTCTCCCCTCTGGTCACTGTCAGTTTGATCTTTATTTCCAAGTGTCTGGCTTTGTTTGGCTCATTTGTTTGTGTTGTTGATTAGGTTCCACTTATAAGTGAGATCACATGGTATTTGTCTTTCACCACCTCACTTATTTCACTTAGCATAATGCTCCCCATTTCCATCTATGCTGTCACAAAGGGTAGGAGTTCCTTCTTTCTTTCTGCTGCATAGTATTCCTTTGTGTAAATGTGCCACCATTTTTTGATGCAATCATTTATGGATGGGCACTGAAGCTGTTTTCAGCACTTGGCTATTGTAAATAACGGTGGTATGAACACTGGGGTGCATAGGTTCTTTTGAACTGGTGATTCAGAATTCTTAGGATATAGTCCCAGCAGTGGGATCACTGGATTGAAAATAGTTCCATTTTTAGTTTTTTGAGGAAAACCCATACTGTTTTCCACAAGGGCTGTACCAGTCTGCATTCCCACCAACAGTGCACTAGGGTTCTCTTTTCTCCACAACCTTCTAGCACTTGTTATTCACTGATTTATTAATGATGGCAATTTTGACCAATGTGAAGTGGTATCTCATTATGGTTTTAGTTTGCATCTCTGTAATGGCTAGTGATGTTGAGTTTTTTTTCTTGTGCCTACGGGTCCTCTCCATGTCCTCCTTGGGGAAGTGTCTTTTCAGGTCCTTTGCTCATTTTTTAATTGGATTGTTTGTCTTCTTGGTGTAGAGTCATGTGAGTTCTTTCTATATTTTAGAGATCAAACCCTTGTCCCAGGTATCATTGGTGAATATGTTTTCCCATACAATGGTTTCCTGTCCATTTTGTTGAGGTTTTCTTTAACCATGCAAAAGGGTTTTAGTTTGATGTAATCCCATTTGTTTATTCTTTGCTTTATATTCCTTTCCCTAGGGAATGTATCAGTAAAAATATTGCTGTGTGGGATATGTGAAATTTTCCTGCTTGTTTTCCTCTAGGACTTTTATGGTATCACAGCTTATACTTAAGTCTTTCATCCATCTCAAGTTTACTTTTGTGTATGGTGTTACTTGGTGGTCCAGTTTCATTTTTTTGCTTGTACTTGTCCAGATCTTCCAACACCATTTGTTGAAGAGGCTATTTTACTCCATTTTATGTTCCTGTCCCCTTTGTCAACATTAACCAACTATATTGACATCAGTTTATTTCTGGGCTCTCTATTTTGTTCCATGATTTATGTATCTGTTCTTATGCCAGTACCACACTGTTTTGTTTACACTGGACTTGTAATATAGTTTGATATCAGGTATTGTGATCCCTCCTATTTTGTTCTTCTTTCTCAAAATTGCTGAGGCTATTCAGGGTAATTTATGATTTCATATAAATTTTTGAAATATCTGTTCTATATCTGTGAAATATACCATTGGTGTTTTGACAAGAATCGCATTGACTCTATAGGTTGCTTTGGGTAGTATGGATATTTTAGTGGTGTTAGTTCTTCCTATCCATGAACACGGTATATGCTTCCATGTGTTTGTGTCTTCCTTAATTTCTTTCTTCAGCATTGTATAGTTTTCTGAGTACAGGTTTTTACCCTCTTGGTTAAGTTTATTTATAAGTATTTTATTTTTCTTATTGTTAGAGTAAATAAGATTTTATTTCTTATTTCTGTTTCTGATATTTTATTGTTGGTGTACAAAGTTTTGTTTATATTATCACAATTGTTGGTTTAAGAAACCTCTTTCATTACTAATGATATGATTGCTTTTATACATTTCTGTTGGATATACTTTAGGAAAACTTCCCTTCCCTCTTTCTTTTCTTCCTGTTTCTTTCATGAAAAAAGGATCAGATGAGAAGTACCCTCTTAACAAATTTGTATGCCTTTAGTATAATATTGCTAAATAGAAGTACAATGTTTTACAGCTCTAGAAACTTTTCATCTTGCATAAATGAAACTTTTATGTGCATTTATCAGCAACTCCCCATTTCACCCTCCCCTCAACCTCTGGCAGCTACCATTCTACTTTCTGCTTTTATGAGTTTGAGTAATTTAATGCCTCATCTAAGTGGAATCATGCAGTCTTTGTCCTTCCATGACTGGCTTGGTATATTAATATATTTTCTTCTTTTGGCCCAAAAGTCAGAGAGTGGAAATGGAAGATTTAAAATATTTCAAATATATATAAATGCAATTAAAAATATTGAACTTTGAAAATCTGCAACACTGGATTAGTGATAATGCTTATATATTATAGAAGTTTTCTTAAAGTAAATTTCTTCTTTCTGTTCTTATGTCAAAAATTTTATAAACAGTAACATGAGCCAAAATATCCCCCAAAGCTTTAAGTATTGCATGGAAAAGTTATGTTCATTTGCCTTATGCATCTTGGCCCTTTAGTTCCTTTCTCAGACAGTGATAAATACATGTCTCTAACTTCAGCTATTTTATTGCTTTTTATAAACTGAACTCCCCTACTTCATTTTAAATTTTATGACAGCAGTGTCAAGGAGACTAGTTGGTAGATGTTTTACACATTGATCCCTTAGGGTCCCTTAGACAATTGTGGGGCACAGATTCATAAAAAGAACAAGCTTAAACATTGTGTGACAATGTTTCAACATGTAGTTTTAGAAATCTGTGCTGTTTGACATGGGACTGATTAACACTCAATGGTACATGGGTGAGCTTTACAAATCTTACTGAGTATTTTTATTTGGCAAAGACAATACGCAATTAAAATTATTTCTGTGATCTCATTGTATGACTAGTAAAATGCCTAAAGTTTGATATTTATTGTTAAGGGATCTAATAATAACATAATTAATCTAGCTCTGTAGACATGTTCTGAAAATTTCAAACTGTTGTGCAAAAACTCTCAAACTATTACCCTAATATATTAGAGAAAGTATTTCATTGGAAGTAGAATAAATCAATAAACCATCAACTTTAAATTTCATTTTACAGAATAAATTGGTAACAAAAATTAAAGTTGCTATGTTTGAAAGTCCTCTTGGAGAAACAAGCTTTCTATTGAGACATTAATTCAATCATTTTATTAATGGACTTTTTTCTTTCATAACATTATTCATAAGAGATCATAGTCTAATTGATAAGAGCATAATTATTTTAATGTTCTATTTATCTAAATGATAAAATTAATTTTATAAACTTCACTTTATTGACATAATTTCAGTATACTACAGTTTACTGGATGCCGTGTCTGGTTTTTGACCTTGGAACAAATTCACTTTTTCACCTTTAAGTATGATGTTAACTGTGAGATTTTTGCGGATGCCTTTTATCATATTATAAAATATCTTTTACTTCTTAGGTTTTAAGTATTTTTATCATAAAAGCTTGTTGCATTTTGTCAAATGCTTTTCTGTATCAGTCAAGATGATTATGTTATCTCTTTTATTCCATTAATACAATATAACATATTGATTAGCAGATGTTAAACCAACTTTACATTCTTATGATGAATTTCACTTGGTCATGGTGCATGATGGGTTTTGTAGGGTGAAAAGTTAGGCTTACTTATATTTCACTGAGATATTTGTGTCAATATTCATAAAGAATTTTCTACAGATTCTTTAAAGTATTAATTTGTGAGAGAGTGGAAGGTGGAGAGAGAGACAGAGAGAGAAAGACATCGATTTGTTGTTCAACTTACTTATGTACACATTGGTTGATTCTTGCACGTGCTCTGACAGCGCTCTAGCACACAACCTTGGTCTATTGGATGATGCTTTGACTCAGCTACCTGGCCAGAACTAGTCTGTTGTTTTTTTAATGTGACATCTTTGTTTTAACATCATGGTAAGACTGGCTTCATAGACTAAGTTAGGATGTGTTCTATCCACTTCTAAATTTTGGAAAAGTTTGTGAAGAACTCACATGAATTAATCTTTCAACATTTGGTAGAATTTACCAGTGAACTCACATAGGTTTGTGCTTTCCTTTGAAAAAAAATTTAATTAATAATTCAATCTCTTTAGTTTTTATGCTCATTTATTTATTTATTTATTTTTACTTCTCAGTGCTGTTTTGGTAATTTGTTTTATTTTAGGAATTTTTACATTTCACATAAAGTATCTAATTTGTTGTACATATTTTTCACTCACAGCTAACATCATACTTAGAAAGCTAAATTTGGTCTCTTTAAGATCAGGAGCAACACAAAGATATTCATTCTTGACATTTTTTTCAATATTGTACTAGCAATTCTAGACAAGTGAGAACAACAAAAAATAAAGTGAACAAAAAGTGGAAATAGCTTAAATTTCCATCAATTGATAGATGGATAAGTAAATATATATCTACACAATGAAATGTTATTTAACTATAAAAATACTAAATGACTAATACATGTTAAAACATGGATGAACCTTAAAAACATTATGTTATGAAAGAATTCAGATACCACAAGCTACATATTATATGAATCCACTAATTTAAAATGTTCAGAATAGGAAAATCTGTAGAAACAGAAGTAGACTACTGACTACCTAGGCCTAGGTTGCGAGAAGTGAGGGGAGGATGATGAGTGAGTTCCAACAGATACAGGATTTTCTTTGGGAGGAATGATAATGTTCTAAAATTAGATTGCAGTGATGATTATACAAACCTATAAATATGTTACAAACATCAAATTATATACATCAATGGATAAATCAGTGAATATAAACTATTTCACACAGTAAGCTTGTTAAATTTGTAAATGGACAATATAATTCTGAAGTTATAATTATCACTCCTTTATCATGCTTACAGAAACAGTAGATTTTTTCAAAACATAAAAAATAAATTTCTTGTGCACCAAAGAAAAATGAAAACAATTAATCCATATTTACAGCTGGACACAATGGCTTCCATATCAAAGTGATTAAATTAGCTAATATGTATATCATTTTTAAACAATTTATATAATATTTCACTCTCTTAATATACAGTTTTAAATATACAATCATTCTACACATAATTTTAAATATTTCTCTAAAATTCTTAAAATGGCATTTTGCCAAAAAAACAACCCAAATTTCAGTTCATTTGAAGTTAATACATTGACATAAATCTAAATTTACTTTTAGAGCTGTATTATATAGAGAAAACTGTTATGTATTTTCTAAAGTAATTTAAATATTTTAAAATCAAAATAATTTAACGAAGTTACTTTCTTGAAAAAGGAACTGATTATATATAAAACATATATACATTGTGTGTGTGTGTGTGTGTGTGTAATATGTGTTATATTTTAACCCAAGGTGTTTAGAAACAAAAGATAGGTCCTTATTATTGTATATGCTGTGTTTTCCAGATATTAGTGTTCACTTTCATACTGGAGAATAGTGCTTTTACCAGACTGTCTGCTCACGAAAGGCCCAACACATGTTTGATTTATATTTTCAGTACCATAAGTATTTGAAGTATCATTATGGAGATATAACAGTTTCTTATAATAATAATAAACTTTGATTCCAAAAGGTAAATGATCAAAAATTCATAAAAGGTCTTTTTATGCTTCCAGTACTTAAAATAATTTCTGTTTCTGAACATTTATTTTCTCAGAAGTATAGGGCACTCTAAAAAAAATCTGTGTAATACTCTTTCACTCAATAGTATTTCTAAATAAATATTTATTACAAATACTGTTTAAACAATGATTTTGCTAGTAAAAGAATTTACTGTATTTTGTATGAGCTCTTTATTTAATACTATTAAGATCCTGAGGGTTATACTGCAATAATATGTATAAAGGGACATTTATTTATTTGCTGGCATATATTTAAAAGACTCAAATTTGTTCCACATACATAAATCCATTTGACATTCTCTTTTCTCTTTTCAGAATTAAAGATTTAATAAGTGAAATTATGTTTCCTACAGTGTGCTAAAATCAATTAAGTCCTTTCTGGGAACTGCATAAAGACCACATAAATGCCCTTTGTTCAGCTTTCATTCATGCAGGGAAAAGGCACTTTCAAAGGCCTGCATGTTAGAAACACAGTTAGATTTAAAATCTGCCAAATTTCAATCTAATATTTCATAAATGAGTTGTTTCTCTCTCTACCATACTTTCAAATGTGTCAAGAGTGCCAGTACAGTGTCCCGGCACCTTTAGGGCTAAAATGTAAAGATTCTAGTCAGAGAAAAATGGATGAAAGAAAGCAGTGAAAATGAAATAATTTTCATGCCAATTTCAGGGAAAGAAAAATAGTTGAGGATTCCCGGAATATAAAGTTTCAGAAATAGAAGAGTCAACTTAACTAGTATGCAAGAGCAGGTCAGGAATGCCATGACCTGAGGTGCAGATTTTCATCCTGACTGAGCAGCTATATCCCACCGTCATGTCTGACATTTAGAATAATTAGTGTGACAGGAGATTTGAGAATACCATAAGAGAAATAATGTAATAGGGTACTGAGGGGCAGGGGTCCCTGAAAATATTCCCTGTACTCCATGGTTGGGGGATGGGGAAGAGGATGATATGGTGGTTAAGATACTTTTCATAACAATATCAAGTTAAAATCTGTGCTATCACCCCAGCAAAAACTGTAGTGACTTTCAGAATGTATAGACTTGTGACATAGCTGGGACAGTTTACACAGCACCTGTGCAAGAGGCAGGAAGACAGAGTCTCCCATGTCATGAAGCGCTCTTGCCCTGACTAAAGATGGTGGCTGAAAGAAGGTAAAAGATATAGGGGAAATGGCAAAAGTAGCTCATTGTAGGAGGGGTTGGATATAAGATCATGTTTAACACTCCAGGTCAGCATTTAAAATAAGGGCAGGCAGAGAGAAAGAGAGTAAACCACGCAGGGTGGTAGTAAGGAAGTGGGGCATCCATGAGGAAGCAAGGTGTGGAGTAGCAGCCATGCGGTATGAAAGGGTATAGACAGGCCATTCTGCCATGAGTGGAGAGCAGGAGGCAGCAACCAAGCAGAGAGTAGCCATGAAGAAGGAGGCCTGTGTTAGGTCCACCATGAGGACTGAGAGAGAAGGAGGCAGTCATGAGGAAGGAATTATGTCTGCTCTTCTGAGAGGTCTCAGCCATGAGGACTGAGAGAGAAAATATCAAGCCGCTATGCAATCTGTAGTCAGGATTCTGCAGGTGCTGGCCTGTAGCGTAAGAAGGAGCCGGAGTAAGAATGAGACTCACTGGGAAACCTGCATGGGGAACATGGAGGCAGAGCTGATGGAACTGGGGATAGCAGGAATCTGCCTAACCAAGCACCAATTAGTGAGAGGTGCTTGGATCTGAACTGAACTGTGACCAGGAATGCTGACTTTTGCTTCTCTGAAGGGTAACAGAGTGGCCACTTTCTTGGGATGTGTGCCTTTCCTGGACTTCACATCGATCCAGTGTAACACAGCACATGTTTTCCTGGACTGCCACATGGAGTCTAAGGACAACATACCTCAGAGCCTGGAGGAGAGAGCTGCTGCAAGAGGATAGTCACTTTGAACCCCACCAGTGTACTTCCCAGAGGGGATAAAGAACTGTTTGTGTAGCCAGCTTAAGAACAGATAAGGATACGGAGAACTACTGGCCACAGTCTTGACTTATAGCCTGGTGGGGAGCTAGAAAATTGCTGGGTCTCATGGGAAAACAGGGCTCTGAGTGGAAGTGCTTCCAGCTTCCCCGAGGTTGGAATCCTGTAAATAAAAACTTGTTTTCCTCAATCCCAATTTTTCAGGTATGCATCAAGTCCCCACATACATAAGCCTTGGTTTGTTCATTTACAGTAAGACTAAAACACTGACAAGAGCGTATAATAATAATCCAAGCAAGAGATGATAAGGGTATAAACTATGTAGAAGCAATGAGATGGATAGGAGGAAATTTTTTGACAGATACTTCAGAGATGAAATAAACATGTCTTGTGAATCATCACAATTTCTTTGAAACTAAATTATCTCCCACAGTGAAAAGGAGGTAACGTAAAATAATCTAGATGGAAGTAGAGGGGGTAATTTATCGAGTGGAATACATTGAGTTTCAAGTGGAAATAGCCAACAGATTTTAGAAAGGTTGTTGGATTTCACTAAAACATCTGGGTTGGAAGCATCTGATTATCAAATACAGGAAGCAGACAAAAAGACAAGAGGATGTCATTAAATAGAAAATAACATCAATAAGGAAAATGAAGGAATTTTAAATTCATTCTATTAATAACATCCACATTGCCACACTCAGTCCTTATCCTGTCAGTATATCAGTTGACATAATTCTTGTCCCCTTCCTTGAACATTTTCCTTCAAATAACTTCTGTGACACATTCTATTTTTTCCCTTTGTTCACACGTTCAGTCTAAATACTAGATCCCCCTCTTTTCAGCTGACACTGAAAAAGCCCAAGGCTCAGAACCATTTTCCCTCTGTATTTCTACCATAATCCATGCTCTCTCAATCTCTTTTGAATAGAGTAATATGTAAAATGAAAAAGCACATGATATTATTCTTCTGTTTAAAAATCTGTGATGGTTTCCAATTTATTCATAGTGAAATCCAGGTTCTTACAATGTCCTATTGTAAAGCTCTTCAAAGCTCTTCATGCTTTTCCTCCAGCAAACTTTCTAATCTCCATTAACTTCCCCTCACTCACTGTCTTCAGCCATATTGAAACATTGTTTTTGTTTTCATTTTTTTTCAACCACATTATTCACACTCTCATTCTGGGGTCTTTGTGCTCACTGTTTGCTCTGCCTAGAATTGTGCTTCCTCCGGAAAATCAAAGACCATTTCAGAACCTTAGGTTCCTCATTAAATGTCCCAGACCCAAGAAGACTTCTTTGTATATAATATCTTACATAAATTCCATATGCTGCCAGTCATTATTCACTTTACTTAATTTATCCATACAATCTTTACTCATTAAATGTTACATATTCTTTTTCAGCCCAGAATATGAGAGACACAGAACAGGAAGTATTTTTGTTCTGTTCTCTGCAGAATCTCTGCTATCTACAGAAATACTTGACATATATAGGTAAGTAATTGGCATTTCCTGGATGACTACATGAATAAATATAATTAGCAACCAGTCATAGGAAGAAGAATCTACAAAACTGACTGAAAAGAAACAAAATAACAGGATGTACCTAGCAGAGCTCATAATTGAAAAAAAACAGCATCCACTTTAACTTATTTAGGCAGGAAAAGGAATTTATTTAATGACTTCTGGTAGCTCAGTGGATCTCCAGAAAGGTCAGAGAGTTAGGCTCAGAGTCAGATCATGAATGATACAAAAAACTGTAATGGTTCTCCACTGCAAACTCCCCCATCACAACTCAGCGCAAATATGTCAGTGAACACTGCTTGCATCGGGAATTAGATGCTAGAATCTCTGCCTTGTTGCTCTAGAAAACATAAAAAAGCTATCCTATGTCGTTTTCATTTTCTCAGGTTGCTGGTGCTAAATTAAATCTTACTCAAATGCCTCTGACTGGTGAAGCATAGTTCACAAGACTGCATCCATGTGCAAGAGAGTCCAGAAAGTGTGATCTATAGCTTCTACACTGGAATGATGGCCTTTGTGTAATGCAAAATAGGCAAGGTATAATAAAGACATTCAAGTAGCATTTATAAACTCTCAAAAGGAAGACTGATGATAGTGTAAATGAGAAGTTGGGGCATTATCTTAAAAATGAGCTTTCCATTAAATGCAGACATTAGGGGAAGCAATGCATTCTTTGAAATAGTATTTACTGAGTGCCTCCCAGCGTGGTACCCATTCTACAGGAGATGGCAACTTGTTGGAAGATAACAATTAAGCAAACGATTTCAAGGGAGGTTACTTGGCCAAGATTATTGCATAGTTGTGTAGGATTAGCTAACCAAGTCTGCAAGGGGAGAGAATATTTTTTAAAGAAAATAATATTTATACAGATCACTAAAAAATAGTTTTTAGTTCATTAGAGATGCAGAAAATGGAAAGAGATTTAAAGGAGAAGCAGTGATGAGATTTAGTTATAGGTTTGGGGCACAGGCACTGGTCAAATAAGTCTTGACAGTGAGAAAAAGCATGGAAATTTTTAATAAGTAATGACATTTCAGTAGGTCTGCAAGGGCTTCCTTTATTCTCACAACTAACATAGGCTTGATGATTTTTTCCACAGCAACACCAGGGAACAACCCAGATGGAATAATTTAATGTATATGAAACTAACTAGATATTAACTAAATGGAGGGTAATTTATTAAAAGCTTGAATGATAAAGGAAGTGTCATGCGATACAAGCCCAGACTGATTTTAAATGATTTTTATATGTTAAGAGGAAAAACTAGGGTTTTAAATAAGATAATTTAGGAAATAATTGTAAATACAAATTCTCATTAAAGAAATGTTAGCCAACACTCAGAAGAATTAACTTCAGAAAGAAAGAGAGATGACTCCTTGCTGAGACAAGAGAAATGAAATACTTTGATGAAAACCTTTGAAAAGGCAATCTACTACCAAACAAAGTTATAGAAGTCATATCTATATCCCATAACATTTTTCATACAAAATTTATTTTCAGTTTTATGTGTGAGGTAGTTCATATTGATCTCCTATTGTATGGGTGTTTACAGTCAGGCAGTAGTAATCTGAGTTTTGCCAAAAGCTGTGATTTTTGCACTTGAGGCATATTGGAAACTACTTGGGAGCTTGTTAAAAATAAAAACTTCCTGAAAATCAAAGGTTAAGTATCATGGCAGTAAGTATAGCCAACCACTAACTCTTAGTTTGTTGGGATTTTCCAAGCTAGTTTTACTTGAAAGCTATTCCGATAAATTAACCAGGAAAAAAAAAGATTATGGCCAACTAATTTGAAAAAAAGATTGCACTTTGTCATGGAGAGGAGGCCCATGGGCATTCAGACATTCCAGTATGTTCTCTCATGAAACAATGTTAGTGTGCCAAAAGGCTTTCCCTGCAGCAGGGTGTATTGCCCTCTTGTTATTTTTCAAGGGTATTTTTGAATACTTTTCTAAGATTTAGTCTCTTGATAGAATGTTTGTAGTATTGAGCTATACAATGATTTACTGTTTGCCTTAAGCCAGTACAATTTTTGTTTCCTTCCCTCCTGTAATTTTCTTATCTACTGTGAAAATTTCACATAGATCTCATTGATGTATGATGGTGTATAACATTAGCTTTCCTGAGGTTGTGTTTTAGATTTTTACTCTTTTTTTGAAATCAAATGAATGGCAAACAAGGATACATGAGGTAGTATGGATGGATTATTTGTGAGTTTCCCCCAAATAATGATCACTTCTAACTGAAATCATTCATTAATTGGTTTTAAATCACCTTTCTTGTGAGATACTATATGCACTAAGCCCGTGCATGGTAATAGGAAGCAAAGAAGAATAAGAGATGTAGCTTATACTTAAGAACCTACATATATGGATCTTAAGGGGAGATTTCATAACAAAAACCAAAAATTTTCAATAACATATCAGAAATCATGGGAGGAAATTAGGCTGTCTCATTGTTCATGAATATATTTATTATATTTGTATTTAATCCATACTTCGTGTTCAGCAATACAATAAATTATATTTGAGTTGAAAAGTCAATTTTTCTTAAATGAGCTATGTTTAGTTGACTTAATTTAGTTTTAAGAAACATAATGACTTAAAAACTAGGCCAATTATTTTTTAAATAAATATTTTGTATTATATTTGAGTGATATAGTTTTATATAAATGTGTATCTTATTAAGTATTTTCTATAAAATCACCAATTATGTGTGGAAAGATAATAAGAGATATAGTAAAGTTTCATTAATGCATCTTAACTGTGATTGTAAAGATCATACTTTTTTAAAAAATTATATATAGCAAGGTGCCTATAGGATTTCTCTTGTCTGTCTTTCAGGATTTTTATTTTTTCACTTTACTAATAACATATGAAATAGATAATTATATATGAGGTATTTATTAACATCACTAGCATTTTAAAACCTTTATCAAAATACCAAGATAGTCTATAATTAAACAATACAATATTTATTCACTCAACATTATCATTTATCAAAATTATAGTGAAATATTAATTGTTAAATGCTAGTTAAATGAGTCAGAAGACATAAATTTGATTGCTATGTACAGCAGATTACTCTTTACAGAAATTTTATCAGTTGTGGTTTTACAAGTTAATAAATCCAATCTTTTTATCAGTCCTTGGAAAATGTGTTCATTTTCTATTTCCACTGTTCTCTTGACTGATTGACAGCTTCCTGGCTGACTATAGACCTGGCTTGAACTACAAAAAATCAGTCAGTAGTAATATATATCTAAAAAAACATATAGTACATAAACAGATATATAATTAAGTATTGCATTATGATATTGAGTGAAATCTAATGTGGTATTAATATGTAGTAATTAAAATAAAATATATGTAAATACATGTTGCAGACCTTGATATCGTTGCAATGGAAGGAATGCACATGAAACTATTGGCATTAGTGAGAGTTACCTTGGATAGTCTGAATGCATTAAAACCATAGAGGTAAGTTAGATGTAGATGTACATTAAATTATATCAAAGAAAATTTTTATAAGATATTATAATTAAAGTATCTTAATAAACTATATTTGAAGACAAATTTTTATAATCAAGAAAAATAGAATCAAGCTTTCAAAATGTTTTATAGATTTAATATTTTATATAAAACTATAAACAAAGTTAATGGGTACTATGTAATCCTGTCAGAAAGGGAAATAATTCAGAATATATTTCTCTTTTTCTCTTTCTTGCTCCCTCTCTCTCTCTCACACACACACACACACTCACATCTATGTACTAATTCAGGCATCTTGGAAATAACTGCTTATATTTCTAGTCAGTCAATTTAAAAATATTGGATTCATTTGTAAAAATGTATAACTTTTGTCTTAGCCATTGCTTTGCTGTTTATTCCTCCCAATGGTCACTTATATCTAGGAAGATCTTCCTGTCCATCTTCAATTTTCAACTTTAAAGGACAAAAGGTCATCCCCAGTAGACCTCTATTTATCATCAAAATTTTGTTTCTGTGGTTTGAATGGAATTGTTGACAATTCTTAGCATTCATTTTAGCTATACACAGTAAGCAACTATTCACGAGAAGAAGAAGACAATGATGAGAATGTGTGTGTCTGGCTTCAGAAAGAGTCGGCCTTTGTACCTATGCTGATGACATTTTAGAGTCTAGTCCATGGTGGTCCCCCAGTCTTACCTGAGTCACCAAGAGGAAATCCAGTGAAAAATCAAGGCACTTCACAGCAACTACCTCTCCCCAACAGAAAACACTCTTTTTTTTTTTAAATTTATTTTTAGGGAAGGAAGGGAGGGGGAGAGAGAGAGAGAGAGAGAGAGAGAGAGAGATGTAGGGTTGCTGGGGGTTATGGCCTGCAACCCAGGAATGTACCCTGGCTGAGAATCGAACCTGGGACACTTTGGTTCCCAGCCCGCGCTCAATCCACTGAACTATGCCAGCCAGGGCTGAAAACACTCTTTTTAGTAATCAATATATAGGCAGCTTCTCTTGGGATTTTTCCCTCCCTTTTACTATTAGTTTCTACCTTTATCTGGGCCTAAATTCCAAATATTTTATCACTTCCCTTCGCCACAGTTTAGTCTTGCCACAGCGATGGTGCCTGAGGCACAGAACTTCTGTCTCCTTCACTAATGTTTCCCATGATGCCACTCTTCGGGGACTTTATCATATTGCGGAGAATATAAGAAGCACAATATTTCAATGTGATAGATAAGAAAAATAAGACTAAAAATTTTATATTTTGACTTCAGTTGATAAGTAGAACTCAAAAACTCAAGTGTTGTTTCCCAACCTGTAAAATTTGTTAGACCAATTTTTTTTTGTTTGTTTTTCTTTTTATATATTTTTCCCAAGTGGTTGTTTTAAACCACCACAAGATTCACATCTGGCATGACGGGATTGAGGTTTTTGAAATATTTGTTTTATTCCATGAAGCGCCAGCTATCTTCTTTGAATGAAATACAGTGTGTGTCCTGAGGAAGGAAACAGCTTCTGAATCATTATAACACTCTGAGCCAAAGGCTTTTAGTCACTCCCACCAGTGTTGACTCCAGCTTATATCAAATGCTCTCCTGGTGAAAAGTAAAAAAAAAAAAAAAACAAAACAGAAAAACAAACAAAAATCTTCAGATTACTCCCCGCCACTCTTCTTTATGAAACATCTAAAAAAGATGACTGTAGAGCTCCAGGAGAGAATATCCTGAGTCATTTCTAAAAGTGAAACAGTGCTTGTTAACATTACTTTTTAAAATATTTGCCTTCCAGTATATTTAGTAGAATGGCATGAAAGGGTATAAATAAAATTTTGCCATAGACAAAATTACAGACAAAAATTATAGACAAAAAAAGAATATAAATGTTCAACCAATATTGATCACTGAAATCAATATCAGTCTTTACATTGAGAAATATACTATGATACTATAATTATAACACACTATGTTCTTACTTAGGGGTAGGGTTGTTAGTCATCAATGATTTACATCAATATTCTTAACCTTTTCTTATTAACTCTTTGGTTGCAGGCAAAGAAATGTAGAGTCTGCAGGAATAAGAAAGGTCCATTCTAGAGGGTGCATATGACCAAATGCAAAAGAAAAAAAATACATGCAGGGTAATTTCTGCACTTCTTGACCAGCCCTTACTCTTCACGACATTGAACTAATACATTATAAGGATCTTCGAAGATGCTATGTAATGTAACTTAGAGAAGCCAACTCTGGGCAGGGCAGACACATCTCTTTATTTGTCTATGTCCTGTGCAGTATAAATCCCAATCATGGTACATATATAGCAGTTGGCTAAACTTAATGATGTTCTTGCTATTGTCTACTTGGCAAAGAGAAGAATTTCTGAGAACTCTAATAATGCACATGTAAATAGGGTGAATGATGGGTGTGAGACTTGGAATAAGATTACCCATAGCATATTTTATATGCTTTAAGAAAACTAGATCATTTGCCTTTTTAATAAATATTGTATTATACATAAGCCTTCACTTAACACCATCAACAGATTCCTGGAGTTTGCAACATTAAGCAAAACGACATACAATGAAACCAATTTTAGGATAAGTTGCTGATATAAGTAAGAATGAAGTTCTTACTGAATATTTCTGGTCACAAAAACATCAACAAACTTCTAATTAAAGACCCAAAACACTTTTAATATTAAACATTGACATTAATGCGAGTTACACAGACATTTAAGAAAGATGTTTAATAAAAACTAGCAAAATCCTCATTTTCAACTTACTTGTATCAGATCAGGGTTGTGGGGGACCAGAGCCTGGTCCAGCGGCTCAGAGCTCAAGTTGTGAACTAGCCCTGGAGTGGCCATGGTTTCATCATAGGATGCATTCACACTCATACCCACACCCACACTCCACTCACACCCACACTCACACTCGGACGGGGACAATACAGACCTGCCAACTCACCTAACTGTGTGCACACACACACATATATACACATATATACTACTATATATTATTATTACCAATTAATATTAATTTAGATATGTATGTATATATTTTTATTAGTTTGAATACAGTTGTCCACATTTTCTCACCATCGTGTATTTATTTCTCTCTTCTTTTCTCCTTCTTTCTTTCTTTGCCTACCTTTTTAAAGATTTTATTTATTTATTTTTAAAGAGAGGGAGAGAAACATCAATGTGTGGTTGCCTCTCGTGGCCCCCCTACTGGGAACCTGACCTACAACACAGGCATGTGCCCTCACTGGGAATTGAACCTGCCACCCTTTAGTTCTCAGGCCAGCACTCAATCCACTGAGCCACATCAGCCAGGGCCAGGTATTTATTTTGAAAGATTTATTATAAGGAATTGTCTTACATGTTTACAGAGGCTGAACAGTTCTGACATCTGCTAGCAAACTGAAGACCCAGGAGAGTTAATGTTGCAGTTCCAGCCCCAAGGCCAATATGTTTAAAATTTAAGAAGGGCTGATGTTTCAGTTCATGTCCAAAGGCAGGAAGAATCTTGTGTCCCAGCGGGAAGGCAATGTCAGGCAGGAGAAACTTTTTCTGACTCAAAGGAGGATGAGACTTTTTGTTTTTTTATTCAGGCCTTCAACTCACTGGTTGCAGCCCTATCATGTTAGTGAGAACAATCTGTCTTACTCCACCTACCAATTTATGTCTTAGTCTCAAATAGCAGTTTCCTCACAGACACATCCAGGATAATGGTTGATCACCTGTCTGGGGACCTCATAGCCCAGTTAAGTTGACACATGGAATCCATCATCATACTACCATACCACCATCAAGCACTTATCCTAGAAATCTTAAATTCTCTTTCAAATTTCATACACTCTCCAAATGTATCAAATCTACATCTACAATCGTTATTGAATAAGCCTACTTATTTGTATGCCCACTGCCTCTTCCTTATTTGCAAATCTTATATCCTGCTTTGCAAAAATAATCTGTTTGAAAGATTTTTTAATGAAAATCTTCCATTGCTATCAAAGCACTTTAGAAAATATATCACTGGAAAACATGAAAATATGTGCAGACATATTAATGGCAGCATTGTTGGCATGTTGTAAATCAGTCTAGATCTCCATCAGTGGTGGACTGTTTGTGTACATTCTGACACATGCATAAAATGGGCTAAATTCACTCATTAGGAAAAAACTAACAGACTGATATGGAAATATTCAATAACAGCTAAGTAAAATAAATAGTATGATCATTACAAAATAGAATTATAGATTCATTTCTGTTTGTTATAAAATCAAACATGCTTTTTTGTGGATTACTATACAAATAGCCATGCACAACAAAATGTCTTTTAGGTGAAGAATGAATCACATATACCATGGTAGTACAGTAAGATTAGAAAGAGTGAAACATTTCTAAAAGAAAAGCCAAATGTGTTTGGGATAATGCCGGTATGAACAAACCTACAGCTGCCAGGGGTGTGAAAGTCTAGCAAATGCATTTATAGTAGTAGGCTAACCATCTGGGTTTGTCCAAGGGCACTCTACAATGTTGGCACAGTGATGTAATTAGTGCTTAGGAAGTGTTTTGATGTAATTGCCTAAGGATGCATTTCTCAGAATGTATCCCATCATTAAACTGGTGCATATACAAAGTCTTGGCATTCTATCCACTGTCCTTCAATTCAATTTTTCAATCTCCTCTCTTCTGTCTATACCTGTGTATCTGGGATTTCCATTACATTCCAGCCATTAATCAAATGCTCATCCTTCATTCCTTGAATATAACCTTCACTTTAAAAATAATGGATTTTTCCTTTACTGCCCACTAATTTTTATTGTATTTCTACTTTCAATTCTGCCAAAGGAAATCCTACATATTTTTCCATGGTAAACTTATATGTGGCCTCTTAGAGGAAGCTTTTCACTTTCTTGCAACAGGTTTCTCATTCATAGCTTGAGCCAGATGACTCTTTGTTGCAAGGGCTGTCTTGTGCATGATAGGACACTTCCCAGCATTCCTAGTTCCTCCCCTTTGTATGTCATAATACCCCCTAGGTGTGAAAACTAAAGATGTCTCCAGACATTGCCAACTGTTCATTATGTGGGGCAGTGTATATGTGTGCAAAATTGTCTCTGACTGCAAACCACTGCCCTGGCATTGACTTTACCTCTCACTCTTTACTTTCCTATGGCACTTTATTTGTGCTCTGATATGGCATGTATCACACTTGTGTCATATTTAAACTGTGCATTCAGTAGTCTATCCTGTTTTGTGTGAGGACCTATGCTTAATGTATATTTGTCACATTGTAATTGAATTTTGCTGATGCTTGTTCACTAGATTCATTAGTGATAATGATACAATTTGTTGTTGCAATTGAGTTATCTATTAGTAGATGTGGGTTTGCAATATCAGCACTGTAGAGGTCATTTGGTGTTCTCTCTGCTTGTGTCTTTAATAAACATCCACCAGGTTCATAGTGGTGTTGTGATTTTTGGGGTTAATAATGGCTCACTTTGTTATAGTGTAGCTAATTAAAGATTAATATGTCTTCTGACTTGATTAATAATTCTCTATAATAAATGCCCTTTTTAAAAATTAACTAAGCTATATATTAAAGATTAAATCTGAGGTTCAAAATGCAATTCAAAATAAATTTTTCTTTCTATAGCTACTTCTATATCTACAAATGTACAATGGACATTACAAGCAAGATTAAATACATAAAAACATAAAACACAGATTTGGTTACTTCAAGTTTGATCTTTAATGCTACCTAACCTAACTCTGTTTTTTTTTTCCTCCAGCATTAAAAATATATCAATTTAAACTAGGTCTCTCTTGGTGGCAGAAACGTTTTCACTGCATGTATAAGGTATTCCTCCTTTAACCATAAAAATAATAACAAATTGCAAACAAAATGTCACACAGAAAAATTCAAGAACTATATGATTTCCTTGATATGTGGGATATAAAACTGTAAGCAACAAATGAACATTGCAAGACATACAGTATCAACAAAAAAAGAAAAAGATCAAAGCTCACCAACAAATAGTGTGGTGGTTATGCCAGAGGGAAGGAGGGCGGGGGAAACAGGAGAGGGGTGAAGGGGGTCAAATACATGGTGACGGGAGGAGACTTGACTTTGGGTGGTGAGCACACAGTACTATATACAGATGACATACTGCAGAATCGTACAGTTGAAATTTATATAATTTTATTAACCAATGTCACCCCAGTACGTTTAATACATTTTTTTAAAAAAAATCTCAAACTGATAATGGTAACAAATGGCACACTAAGGTAGGCTCTTGCAACTTACTCTTTAACTTTTTCACTTTGTTGAGTTTTGAAAATTATTTAATACATAAATTTTATCACTGTTGTTTGCTTATTTTATTAGAAGAGAGAGAACCGTACATTAGATTGTGGTGGGGGTTTTAGAACCATGCACACTGACAGCAGGAAAAGGAACAGTTTGTAGTTGACAAGGTGCTTTGATGAGGAGGAAGGAGTTACACTCAGTATTGTTAGGACAATAATATGTTAATCACATTGAGTCGTTAATAAAAAAACTATTTCTTTCATTAGAAAGCATAAATATCTATTATATGCAACAGCAAAAAGGCTATTTTAAATAGGTTTGATATTTAAAAAATACTTTTAGAACTATTTTCAGATAATTTAAATACTTAAAAAATCCATCCAATGTATGCACTTATTTCTCAGCATTCTTGACTGACATATTAGGACTAATCATAAGATATTAAATGTAAAACAGAAGTGCCTAGATAGACTTTCTTTGGCTACCTGAGACTTCTGTCTTATTTTGCGAAAACAACACCACAGAAAAAAATTACATTTGCAAATGAATAAAGAAGCTCCAGTAATGTCATTATCCTTCATAGCAGAGCAGGTGGTCCATTTCTTAAAGACCAGGTGACCACGTGTCCACAATGACACCTCATGGCTGAAATTTTGCTGAAATGTGTCCTGAATGTGCTTTTCTTCTGTTTATTCTTCTTTTTTTTTAACTTAAGGTACCATACAGGTGCTGCTTTGCCAAATATATTTAATGATCCAAGACTAGGTGCATAATAGACTATTAGGAATTTTTTTTGAAGTGTCCGTGTCTGGAGTTATCCCAAACATGTGCTGATATACCCTATGAAACATAATTGTGGCTACCAAGTACCACCCTTTGCTTTCATGCAAAACTCAAAAATCATGGCTATAAGGGTCTTTCCTCTTTTTGACAGATCTACTTCTGTTAGTATCACAATTCTCCAGGCATCCAAATTTTATATCACCTTTGACCTTTTCTTTAAAAATTAGTTTTCAAACAATAATTATACTTGACATTCCAAAAAAATTCTTTTTTTATTTATTTTATCCCAGCTCTTCTTATCTAGCACTTGCTTTCAAGTTTTTACTAACAGACCCAGAAGAGCTCGCATTGGCTGAGTGGTTGTTGAAACTCCATATGGTCGGCTTCTGTCCTAATGCACACACGCAGTTCAGGCTCACAGCTCTAAGGGTGATTTCTGACTTCCAATAGGACAAAATCAAAACAACAAAATTTTGAGTTCAAACCGTTTTCTAACTTAAACTTTATCAGGTTTTCTTCTCACAGAAATCATGACCCTGAAGACGAGCCTCAGTCTCACCTAAAGTTTCCATAAATTATATATCTTTGCTCAATGCATTAAAAGTCATTCTTGGGTATTTTTTCCTCGAATAAATATTCTAAAGTATTTTCTTACATATTTTTGCAACTTTTGAATGAAACCATATTCACAAAGTTATGTTGTGTATTCTAAAACAATAATACAGAAATCTAATTTAAATAATAGTAAGAGAAGAAGAGGATTTTTTTAGTATTATTTCAACTTTTACCTTATGTAAATAAGATTCCATATTCAGAAATATACCTATTTTATCCAGTCACTTTCTACATTGTTACTTTCCAGAAGCCATTCTGCCCACTCAGTAATTTTCTGTTCCTCTTCTGCATGGATTGGTTCATCTCAGTCCTTCTTGCTCTAAAATTTCAAGCTTACAAGTGATCCCTTCCCTGCATTCCTGTAACTGGCTTCCTGGCACTATGTGATGTTCCAGGCTTATCTTGTTTTTTTCTTGCTCAAGGCCACAGTCAGCCATTTCTGTAATGGCCCTTGTTTATCTTCTCAGAAAATTATACTTAGAATCCAACTCTGGCCATTAAGTGTGCTCAGTGTTTGTGGGGTGTCATTCATCTAGGCCTCCCAGAGGACAGAACTAGAATATACTGTATGCGTACTAACATCATTTGTATTTTTACTTATATAGTTATAATTATGTCTATATCTATCCAACTACATGTATATTAAGTTAAACAAGTTATTTTATATTTTAAAAAAGTGTACATGATACAATGAACTTATCATAAGCCAGACTTTGGGTTTTTAATACATAGTTTATTTCATTTATTCTTCCAACAACCCTGTCAGGTGGGTGCTATTCTTAACCCCATCACATAGATAAAGAAAACTGAGGTTAAAAGGTTAAATTACACTAGCATGATTGTAGTCTATGCCAGGTAAAGGCAGCATGCCTGCAAGTCGGAGTCAAATTACAAAGGTGCACAGGTCTATGCCTGAAAGATAAAGGGGGTAATTGAACTCTCATTTTTTTTTTCATTTTTAAAGCATGCTCTCATATATGCACTTTGGGTGAAAATATTTGGCCAGCGTGTAAAGAGCTTGACTTGACGGCGAACTCTCCTTGATGGGGAAGCACTACATGGATCACTGGTGTGAAAGTCACAAGGGCATGCCTGCAGTCTCAGCAGGATGCTGCGGTTAATGAACAATGCCTGCCAGAGAGTACTTGAGGGGTGAGTGACAGTACACCATGTGTAGCAACCTTGTAACAGCCCATTTTCAGTGCTCCTTTCAATTATGTAATTACAACATTAGTACTTCTCACAAATTAGTCCACTCAACTAATTTTTTAACTTACTCTTGTCCTCTCCAAAACTGTAAATGATATGAAAAAATAGTTATGTTCATCTTGTTCATTTTTGCATCCAGAGTATCTAAGATAGTGCATACTACATACATGAATTATAAATTGTGACATAGGAAAGAATAAAATGTATAGCCCACCTTAAAACCACTCATGAATAAACAGAACCTTATTAAGTGAATAATATATATAGCCAAGTTTAAATCATTAAGAACTAATAAAATGTTCCCAAAGGTTACCTGTGAATTGTTAGTACTCTAAAAGTTAGTTGATATTAAGATGCACAACAATATTGGAGAAAGTGTCCAATACTGAATCTTTTAACATCGAGCTGTAGCAATAATCCTATATAATCTCATTATGGCTGCAACAGTTATAAAGTCAATGGCTTGTAAAGTATATGATTTAATGAATATTCAGGTTTCACAGATAGTAATGGAAAAGGTTCCGGATATCCAACTCCTTTTTAGTACATTCTGGTCACATAGTGATGGCTTTGCAATAGGTATTTTACTTTTACATTAGATTATTCTTAAGCGCACGCATGCATGGAGATGAATGCTGCAACTTTAACAGATATGAGGTGTGGTTACGATATGTTAGGACAGAATTTTCTGTATCAGCTGTGGAATCGTGCTTTGTGTTTAGTAGTATGCTACTTCTTTACGAGGAAGAAACAAAAATGACTTCCATCACACTCAAATGCAACCATCTATTGCACAGAGTAAACGGCTGAAGAGAAAAGAGAGCTAGCGTTTCTGTACCTGAAATCCACAGTCAGTGACATCTGATTATTTCTCTGTGTTAACCAAAAGCATAAAGATAAAGATGAATGGATAGATGTATTTCTTTATTCAAAAATGTGAGATAACACCATAATTTTTTGTTTTGACTGCATATGACCAATAAAACTTGCTATGAATTTATTTAATTTTTGTGATAAAATGCAAAGGTACAAAATCTTTCATTATTATTAATAATGACCAAAATAATTTTGTAATTTATACATTACAATATATTTCTATCAGTGGTTTTACAACTTTATATTATATTAAGACATATAGATTGATAGAAATTAGGGTTAAGCTAAAAATTTGATGAATTAAAAAAATGAAATACTTAGTTTTAAGGTATTTTTGTTAAAATACATTAAAAAGACTTTGTATTTTATATTTGTATGGTAGTGCATTACTTTAATGCTCAGAGAAGGTAGACATCTATGACAAAGTACATCTATCCAGAATATTAGAAAGAAAATTATACTCTTTTTATGGCTTATGTAAATATTATATTAGATGCCAAATACAGAAAGATGAGGCAGGAAAAACCCTCAGATTATGATGGTTCACAAGATAGAATTGCTCTACAGCATTGTGTTGTCTTGTTTTGTTTTGTTTGTTTGCAAGGAAAGCCATAACACCTGGCTGCCTTTTATTTACCTGCTCTCCCCTTTTCAGGAAAATTTTTGGCATCAACTCAGATCGCATCATTTCAGTTTTTCCCATCCCCGATGGTCAACAAGATATGATCACTACTGAGACATCCTCAGAACGAGCCTTCCTAGAACTGTGAGACTGTTACAGAACAAAAGGGGCCAAAGGGCGATATAATATTACCAAAAGGAAGCCCCCAGCTTCATCATGTCTGCCACCTTATAGGAAAGACATCTCTCAGTGCCAGAGATTCGTGAAAAGGAAAGGAAATGTTTATTTATTGCTATATAGACTTAAAGTAGTGACCTAATGTCTTCATCAAAATCCCAAAGTCCCCTGAAACACCCACAAACACACACAGTCCTTCCTTTCCCCTTTTGCCCAGTCTGGGATACCGTGTCTCAAGGAAAGAAATAGAAGTCCATGGCTCAGGCAGTCCCCAGTTCTTCCCAGTAATCTGTGCTCAGCTGGTAGGCCTCCCTGGCACCATCAGCTGTGTCTCTGGGATCTCTGCTAAGGCTGACTGGTGGTTCTCCCTACTAAAGCTGTGGGGGTCCCCACTCTGGCAAAGTTGTTTGGCTCTCCTTTCTATTGCCACAGCCGCATGGCTCTCTGCACTACCACAGCCAAGTGGTCCTCTCTCAATGGCTGCTGCATCTGGGTTTAAATGGGTTTATTGGCCTGAGCCAATCTTCCTCTGCAGCACCATTTCTGACTCCTCCCACTATTGGCTACACTTGCTAGCCCTCTCATATACTTCCAGCTTTACTGGGCTGCCATCATGAGTCTGGGCAGGCCTGGCCCCCATGTCATGGAGCCAATCTTCTCCAAGCTCCCATGCAGGCGCTGTAATTCGGGGGACGTGCCCCCAGTTACGTCTTGGTGGGGAAGCTACTTCCATTCCCCTGGCTCAGAGCATGGCCACAGCTATTTAACATATCTATGTAACCAGTTAAAGGCTATGGATATGTTAAATGACCATGCCAGAGGTTAGCTACAAAGCTGTTGCTATGCAAAATAGCTCTCAGTGGCCGTGCTCCATATATCCCTTCCCCCAACCCACACCTGTGTGGGCTGGCGGGTGAGGACATCCTAATATTTCCTGAACACCTTGAGTTATGGACCCCATTTCAAATCCCTATTTGGGGTCCTCTTCTTGACTGCACCCTGTTACAAGACTACACTATCAGACCGAAAGATTGGTCTTCAAAGCATCTTTTCAACCAGTTTATAACCAAAAGGGGAAAGTGTGGGTAAGAAAAAGGGGTTCTATGAAAATAATCTCACAAAATAACCTAATCATAAATTCCTAATTGGGAAGGTCACGGTGTGGAGTCATGGCCCAGATGTAAAACTTTTTGAGGTAAGGTTTATCTTTGCCGTAAGCCATCCCTGTCCATTGTTTCTGTGCATACAGGTTAACCTATTTTTTAAATATTACCCTCAATAGAACCCATCACCTTGTTAACTACGGAGCAATGTAATCTCTGCCTTTCTTCTCTCACCTCTTTGTAATTTCCTTCCTTAATTCCAAATGTATAAAAGAAGCTGCAACACTGTTACAATGCTCTGGAGCAATTGAGATCTCGTTCTCAGCATATATTCTCAGTTTGGCTCAAATAAACTCTTGTAAAAATTATATATTAAAACAAAAGTAATTTCTAATTATCAGGACATGAATTAAATTGGAATATGACTCTGACCAAAGTATTTAGAGGAAACACATATTTAAAATTCATTTCTATAAAATAAATGTAATACTGTTACAGAACAACAAGGGGGTGGGTCTAAGGCAATGTACTATTACCAAAAGGAACCGCCCAGCTTTGTTATGTCCGCCACCTTATAGGAAAGACGTCTTTCAATGTCAGAGATTCATGAAAAGGAAAGGGAATGTTTATTTAATGCTGTGAAGACTTAAAGTAGTGACCTAATGTCTTCATCAAAACCCCAAAGTCCCTTAAAACACCCACAAATACACACCATCCTTCCTTTCCCCTTTGCTCAGTCTGGGGTACCATATCTCAGGGAAAGAAATAGAAGTCCATGGCTCAGGCAGCCCACAGTTCTTCCCAGTAATCTGTGCTCGGCTTGTAGGCCTCCCTCAGTTCCTGGCACCATCAGCTGTGTCGCCGGGATCTCTGCTAAAGCCAGGTAGTGGTTCCCCCCACTAAAGCTATGGGGGTCCTCACTCTGGTAAAGCTGCAAGGTTCTCCCTCCCAGGGCCAAGGGAGTCCCCACTCTGCTAAAGACAGAGTGGTTCTCTCCATGCCAGAGTCCTAGCAGCATGGTTCTCTCACCCAGGACTGTGGTCCTCTCTGCACAATGGCCGTGGGAGTCTCCACTCTGCCAAAGCTGAGTGGCAGTTCTCTGCTAAAGCTGCCTGGTGATTCTCTCTCGCAGGGCTGCAGGAGTCCCCACTCTGCTAAAGCCACAGGGTCCTCCCCTCCGCACTGCCACAGCCGTGTGGTTCTCCCAGCAATGGCTGCTGCACCTGGGTTTAAATCCCTGAGCCAGTCCTACTCTACATCCCCATTTCCGACTCCTCCTACAATCAGTTACACCTGCCAGTACTCTCAAAGCCTTTCAGCTTTACTGGGCTGCCATCCTGGGTCTGGGCAGGTGTGGCCCCAGGTCATGGAGCCAATCTTCTCCAAGCTCCTACACAGGCACTGTAACTTGGGAAACCTGCCTCCCAGTTACATCTTGGCAGGGAAGCTACTTCTATTCCCCTGGCTCAGAGCATGGCCACAGTTATTTAACATATTTGTGTAACCAATTAAAGGTTACAGATAGGTTAAGTGACCCCGCCAGAAGTTAGCTGCAAAGCTGTTGGCCCTGCTCCATTTGTCCGTTCCCCCAACCCACGCCTGTGGGGTCGGAGGTGGTGAGGGCATCCTAATATGCCCTGAACACCTTGAGTTCTGGACCCCATTCCAAATCCCTATTTGGGGTCCTCCCTCTTGGCTGCACCCTATTACAATACTGTTTTCATTGAGAATTAAAATGCATAATTGATCTGTTCATGCCTTGCTTCCACTGAGGCAATTAAAAAGAGATTTTAAACATAAAACATACCCCCTCACATAACATTGCTATTAATCACCTAATGACAACTTAAAATAACAAAAAGGAGATATAAAGAATATCTGGAAATAGATCACTTAATAAGAATTTTGTAGAATTTTTAAACTGCTTTAGATTTTAGTGTATCTTGCTCTTGAACCAAGGAGTGTAGGGTTTGTTTTTTTATTTGTTTGGTGTTTTTTTTTTGTTTGTTTGTTTAAGAAAATTCATTGTGTTGATTTAATACTGAGAATCTCCATAGCTTCATTTTGTTAAACCTGGAGGTCAACATTTGTTGTAGAGAGTTCCTAGTCACTTTGTTATTATTATTATTATCATTTTTACAGCCAGTAAAAGCAAGTAAGGCATATTCTTCTCTGCTTGTAAATGTCAAGTGGGTTGCTGTTCACAAGCATATTTGTAGCCATAAATTAAAGTGTAGGAGTAAAGTGTTTCAATTAGAAGATATTTATCATGTTTCCACTGGAAACAGCAGGGCATTCATCTGAAGTCTTATTTTTTAGTATCTATTTGAATGTTGTAACTGACCAGTGCTTGAAAATCTGTTGTTGTTGTTGAAGATTTCTATCCTAAGTTTTCTGATTTACTAGTGTCAACATGTAGCAAGAAGGTTATGACACATTCTTTCTCCCTGCTGAAGTGAAGACAAAAGTAATTTCAAAATAGCATTTTTATGACAGAAACATTTCTGTGAAAATGATACAATAGCAGGCTTACAATTACTTTCAAAAATACTCAGAGCTATCTACAAAACTTCACTCAAACAACTGTAGTGGATTTTTTTTGTACTCAAATAACAGCATTTTTAAAACAAGCAACCCCCAGCCACAAAATATAAGGCACTGTCCTATAAAAGCACACTTTTACCTCCTGTACTTTTTAGTTGTCAGTGACAACACTGACAACCAAATATTCCACCAATATCTCTCCTGAACATCAAAATACTTTTATGAGGTTGGGAGACCTAATATTTTCACTGTGCTCAAATATGAACTTGAGGTTAAAAGATACCAAATATCAATTATGTAAATAAAACAAACTCAAAACTTTATACTTATATTCTAGTATGATGTTGATACAGAGAGATCTGATCAGATCACTGGGGAGGAGTAGGGAGGGACTGTAGGAGGCGGCTGCTGGAGGCGATGGTAAACAGGGTAGGATGGGATTGGCTGAGAAGCTGAATGCCTCCAGAGTGGATGGAATTATGGGCTAGAAGATTTGAGATAAAAGAAGGGCTCTTGGGCTCTCGGGATGGCTGGCTAGTTCTCTCTCTTCTTCCTCAGGGACACCAGGGTGATAGTGCTGCAGCTGCCTGTGTTTCCTAATGGGCGGTGTTTTGCATGGGAAGGAACTCCAGGTGCAGCCTAGGATCAGGCTGGCCTGGCAGGGGGTGGCAGGGTTATTCTTCTCTGGGTGTTCCAGAGGAAACAAACTCTGAGGCAGAAGCCTGCCATTCTCCCAACTTGTGTAGTTTTGGATCCAAAGTTGTTTTAGTTTGTAAACTAACCCCAGAGAAATAAGATAATAAAACTAATGGGGAGTGGGAATGATAGAACTCAAGTGTTAAAGAGTTAGCCTGAACTGATAGGCTTAAGTGACTAATATAAGTGGACTGCTGTTATTCCAAAACTGTGGAGCTTTTGAATAGACTCTTTTCTTTTACCACCATGCTTTTGCCTCTAGAATTTTGCTAGAGGATGGTGGTGGGCAGCAGGGCCTCGATTGCTGCTCAGTAATGATTTCTCAAAAACATTGATTATTGAGATGAGTCATTTTTTAAAACTCCCTTGTGCTCTTCCCTTTGGTGCCACCAGAAGGGGGCTTAAATCAGGAATCATCTGAGCCCCACCCTGCCATCAAAATAAAACCCAAGCCAGTTCGCTTTTACTTTTCTTTCTCAGGCTATTTTTGGGCCAGTTTGGAGACTGTCCTGGCCTCTCCCCTAAGCCTTATTGAGTTAGTAAAGAACATTTCGTCCCTTCTTGGTATAGGGTTTAGCATTCTCAGTCTTTATGTCCCACCACACTTTAGGTGTGTGGGGGGAATATATCTCACCTTTGCAAGGTGACTAGAGAATCAACATGGTCCTAAAATTTGATTTACCTGTGCACAGTAAATGGATTTTAGTCAATAAATATTCTAGTAACTATGTATGGTGTCAGATGAGTGTGAGATTTAGCAGGATAATCACATAGTAAGTTATACAATGTCTAATCACTGAGATGTACACCTGAAACTAAAGTAATATCGTATGTCAGCTGTAATTTTTAAAAACATTTTAGCAAATAGAACTCTTGCTTCTGAATCTCCACACAGAAAACCTTCTCCTGCTTGCCTTCCCCGTGCAACCCCTGCCGACGTTTGCACTGGCTGTTATCTTCTCTTCAAGTTCTCCTGCAGTTGTCTCTTGTTAGCAGCCTCTCTTCCTGTCCTTGACTTCCTTTCGTGCCCATGGTACTTCCATGCCATAGTTTATAAAATGTGTGATGATATATGCCCATTGGTTTTCTTACAGAAAGGAAAATTTTACACAGGAACCTATGAATTTACAGTTTTTAAATAATTATTCTATTAGAGCATGGATTGAAAAACTTTATAAACATTTTAGGCTCGTGGACCATATTCGCCATGACTATTCAACTCTGCACTTTAACACAAAAGCTTCCATAGGCAACACATAAACAAAGAGGCTTGGATTTATTCCAATAAAAATTAAAAAAATAACCTGCCTTATGATCTAGGAATTCCACTTGGTATATACCTGAAGAAACTGATATCAGTATCTGCAAGAGAAATCTGCACACTCATGTTGACTGCAGCATTATTCATGATAACCAAGGTAAGGAAATAATCTAAGATTTCATTAATGGGTACCTGGGGAATATATCTATCTGCCTGTCTATCTATCATCTCTCATTTATCTCTGAATATTATTTAGCCATGAGAAAGAAGGACATTCTGCCATTTGCAACAATACGGATGAAACTTGAGGGCTGAGATAAGTGAGACATAGAAAGACACATACTGGACAATATCACTGATAGGTGGAATCTAAAAATGTGAATTCATAGAAACACAGAGTAGAATGATGGTTAACAGGGGCTGAGTGGTGGGGAAATTGGGGGGAAGTAATTTAAGAATGTAAACTTGTAGATGAATTCTGGAGATCTAACGAACAACATAGTGATTATAGTCAACAAGACTATATTATAAACTTCAAAATTGCTAGGAGACTAGGTCTTAACTGTTCTCCACACACACAAAAAAATGTAATTATGTAACACAATAAAGGGGTTAGCAAATGTTTCTATAGTAATCATATTATAATATATGCATGTATCAAACCAACATGTTGCAGGCTATACTTTGCTTATATGTTGTATTATGCCCACTCCTGCATTATTTCTATGCAGTTTACTGCAAAGAGAGAACAGGTGAAGATAAGAAATTGAACTGGTATCAGCTTATTTTAACTAAGTGAGCCTTTAACACTTAAAAAAGCAAATGGGAGATGGTTTAATTAATAACAATATAGATATTGCAAACAGGGGCAGTAGTGTTTTGTTTTGTTTTGTTTTGTTTTACCCAAAGTTCATAGAATAGAGTAGGAATTCCATAGCTATTTATCAAATAAAGTCCATCACATAACACTAAAGACATCATATCAGACTTAGAAGTACATATTTAGATTTAGTACTAAAAATTATAAGTAAATCAGTACACTTTCAGTGAAAGTATTTCAGAATGTTATCCACCAAAGATATCAATCATGAATTTAGCTTTCATCAAGTGTATTTTAACTGTGAACTGACCTATGAAACAAATGAAAATATAAAAGTCTGTGAACCGATCTTCTAAATAGCTAGATCTAGCAACCTAACTTTCTTATTCAAATAATTGTGATTTATAATTCCAAACATGAGTGCAGTTTCTAAGAAAAATGCACTCAGTTTAACAGATTTAAAACATCATTTGAAACTGTAATAACACATTCCATTGAGCAATTCTGAAGTAACTGCCAAGCTTTGCTAGTTAAACATGTTTGGGTTTGGTTCGTGCCCAATAATACATCCAAAAGATTAAATCTCTAATAAAACAAGCCAACGGCTTCCGAAGGATAATAAGAGAGCTACCTACTTGGCTTCTGATTGTCAGCTTCCTAAAATTCTCATTTAGATCTCAATCTGAACTCCGAATAATGTTGTTGTTGTTGTTGTTTTAAATAACTCCAAGGCATTTGATAATCTTCATAAAGAGATTTGAATCAGAGCAATGCCCCCTGTTTATCTTTAACCTGAATTCTATTCTCTGTTTGGCCATAGGGATAAGCAATTTTGCTACAACTCAGGAGAATAGTTCTGCATATGAAGAAGACAACAGATAAGGGCTTTCTGCAATACGTACCCATTTATATTGGTCATCGATGTATTTTCATTCAGAATTCATCTGACATTGGCACCAATAGATTATAAGGACAAAACAGTTGTGTGCGGTTCCTGCTTTGACTGAGTTTTGAGTTAGTAAGAAATGCAGACAATCTATATGAAATTAAATTATATGGCATAGTGAGATAATATTTTGAGATGCTTGCCAAATATTTCTATTACTTATTTGATTTTTCCTCTCTTCCTGTTCAATTATCATCAGCTTTCCTTGCCTTTGGAAGGAAGGAGTGAAAAAGAAATGAAACAGAAACAGTCTTAATATTGTCTGCCTTTTCATTCTAAATGTCTGAAGCTTTAGATGAGTTTACTGTTTTTGTAGACTAGGTTAAAGAAAGATGATTCATGGGACAACTATAACTGAACAACAATAAAAAATAAAGTTCAGAAACCAAATAAAAAAGAAAGAAAGATGATTCAGGGTACATGACAAAAGTCTTTAGCAGAAGCGTGTGGATGTAACACCTCTACCTTTATTACCATACAGTACCTGTCCTGAGCAGAAGAAAAATGCAAAAGAGATGGGGTGCTTTTCCCCTGCCTGTGACTACTGCCTGAGAGATGCCAAGAACTTTGGAGAAAATGGATGTACCTCTAAAAGTATCTGGGCAGATTATTCCATGCACAGCTCTTACAGGGAGTTGCTGTTCTCAGGTGACACATAGAAGATGAAAAGAATTACCATGCATGATGGTCATTGTCAACAGGGTGTTGGACATTTTGGCTATTTCTGTGAGGCACCTGCAAATTCCTTGGGAGTATGGAAGTCAGACTGTAACAGGATGCAGCCAAGAGGGGGGACCCCAAATAGGGATTTGAAATGGGGTCCAGAACTCAAGGTGTTAAGGAAATATTAAGATGTTCTCACCCTTTCCCCCACAGGTGTGAACTGGAGGAGGGACAAATGGAGCAGGGCCATTGAGAGCTGTTTTTTAGGGCAACAGTTTTGTAGCTAACCTCTGGTGTGGTCACTTAACACATCTATAACCTTGAACTGGTTACATGAATATGTTAAATAGTTGTGGCCATGCTCTGAGCCAGGGGAATGGCCTTAACTTCCCCACCAAGATGTAACTGGGAGGCAACTCCCCCAAGTTACAATGCCTGTGTGGGATCTTAGAGAAGATTGGCCACACCTGCCCAGACCCAGGATGGCAGCTCAGTAAAGCTGGAAGTCTTTCAGAATGCTGGCAGGTGTAACTGAGTGTGGGAGGAGTTAGAAATGGGGCTGCAGAGGAGGACTGGCACAGGGATTTAAACCCAGATGTGGCAGCCATTGCTGGGAGAATGACGTGGCTTTGGCAGAGTGGAGATTCCTGCAGCCATTGTGTAGAGAGGACCACGTGGCTGAGGCAGTGGAGAGAGAACCACGTGGCTTTGCCAGAGTGGTTCTCTCAGCTTTAGAAGGGGGAACCACCACCCGGCTTTAGCAGGGATCCTGGTGACACAGATGATGGTGCTGGGAATGCAGGGAGGCCTACCAGCAGAGACATATTACTGGGAAGAACTGGGGGCTGCCTGAGCCACGGACTTCTATTTCTTTCCCTGAGATACGGTACCCCAGAGTGGGCAAAGAGGGAAGGAAGGACTGTGTGTGTTTGTGGGTGTTTTAAGGGACTTTGGGATTTTGATGAAGACATTAGTCACTACTTTAAGTCTGTACAGCATTAAATAAACATTTCATTTCCTTTTCACAAACCTCTGGTATTGAGAGATGTCTTTCCTCTGGTGGCGGACATAACGAACCTGTGGGGTTCCTTTCAGGTAATAGTATATGACCCCCTTGTCCCCTTGTTGCTTTGTAACAAGACCTTCTCCACAAAATGGTTTTACCTTCAGTGGAGAGGCAAAGGCTAACGTGAAAAAATTTCCTACTCTCCTCTCTAAAGAAAACTGACATTAAAATTTTAATCCAATTGTCAAATATTTTAGACTCACATAGTGGAGGCTGACAGCTGACTTTGAGGCCAATGATATACTTTTTTGTAGAAATATAAAAAGTTCTCTAATGTATGATGTATACAACATACAATAAACACATAATTTTTGACCAGTATGATTTTTAGGACTTAGACACCTTATTTAAGTTTTGAATTCAACAATTGGATACTTGTTGGTGATATTCACTTAGATAAGAAAAGGAATTAGAAGAATAAAAGTGGATTTTAGGGGGAGATATATTTTAGACAACAGTGAGGCTTATGAGTGGACATAAAATTCAGATTTGTACATCTTTGGTATGGAGTATCACTGAAGCTGTGAATAAAACAAGCCAGGGAAACTGTGTAACTGGAGATAACAGGGGTCACATGGCAAGGACACAAAGAACTTCAGTTTTGAAGGAATGAGCAGAAGGACTACAAGTGAAGAGTAAGGACCTTTTGGAGGAAATTCAGGATGGAGTTTTATCTCGGATATCAAAAATCAAAATTCATTATAAGTGGAAAAGTAGGGCTAACACTGCCCAGTGATGCTAAGTGATTAAATAAAATAAACAAATGAATGTGCTAGATTTAGTTAGAAAGTTGTTAGTGACGTAGATGAAACCAATTTCTGAGAAGTTACTCTATCATGGCTTAAGGGTTGATTAGAGATAAGAAATGGAAAAAGGGTCCTGGTCAGGTGGCTCTGTTGGTTGGAGCATCATCCTGTACACCAACATGTTGCAGGTTTGATTCCCAGTCAGGGCACATAACTAAGTTGTGGGTTTGATCTTTCTTCGGAGCACATATAGGAGGCCACAGGTGGATGTCTCTCTCTTTGCCTCCTTCCTCTCTCTCTAAAATAAATAAACATACCCTTGGGTGAGATTTTTTTTAAAGAAAAAATGAAACAAAAAAATGTAGGTAATTTCTTCAAGAAGTTTAGAATTTCCAAAATTACTGTGCTATTTTTATTCTCCAAATGTCCTACAAAATATATAAGAATAAAACTTGTGTGTGAATTATCGGGGCAGCAAGAGAAAGAAGGACCTTTGTTCTAGTAATTGAGGATAAGTGGGAACTGCCTATGTACTGTATGATGGAATTCGAAATTGCTTTGCAACATGCTCAGCAGAGGATATTTTTATTGCTGTGATTTCTCTAATTATGCATTATGAAATTTTAATTGTTTCTCAGTACATAACTCAGATTGTGCCATTTCACTGCTGAAAATACTCCAGTAGCTTTTTTTTTCACTTACTGTAAAGATCAAACTTCTTAGCTGAGCTGACCAAGCTTTGAAGGATGTGATTTCCCTTATTTTCCATGAGCCTTCACTTGTCTCTTCTCAAGCCAGAGTGGCTCCCTTTCCCTTTTTTGAGTAAATGAAGCACACTCCCATGGTAAGACTTTCAACTTTCTGTCCCTTTTGCCTCAAATGCTCTTCCCAAATATACTGGCATACCTCACTTACACGCTTTAAGATTTTGCTCAAATTTTACCCTGTCTCTCTATCTTCTTTAAAATAGCACTGACCCCAATTCCCGAGCTTCTAAATCCCCATTACAGATAGGACTTATCATCTAACATTTACATTTGTTTATGTAATTATTGCCTGATTGACCCTACTAGAATTGAGGCTACCTGTAAGCTGGAACCTGATCTCTTTGGTGACTATCGAAATCCCAGGGCCCAAAAGAGCACTGTCCAGTATGACAGCCGTTAGTCACATGTAGCTATTAAAATGGAAATATTCAATATAATTACAATTAAAATTAATTTCTTTGGTTACATTAGTCTCATTTCAAGTGTTTAATAGCCCTGTGTGGGTAATACCTAACAATTAGTGAGGTGTTCCATCAATCAAGAATGTTCTAGTGGACGGTATATATTGCCTAGTATGGAGTGGATGCTTAGGAAACATTTTCTGAACAAATCACTTCATTTTTTCCCTTTTTTTGTGACCAGTTACTTCTTTATATTTATAAAATATTTTGTTTTTATTCCATTATAGATGGGACAACTGAAAGTCCTTCTTTTTGGTGTGTTATGTCCAGGGTGATTATCACATGAGGAAATTAGTATCAACCATTGCCAAGAGCAAAATGTCTCCCAGAGTCTTGGTGGAGGTTTAAGTGGTAAGAAGTGTGGCATCCTCCAAATACACCTAGGTTCTTTGTGCCACAATTGAATGCAATGCTTCAATTGTAAAAATTTCTGAAATGTTTCTTGTAAATAGTCATAGGGACGAGTAATCGGGGCTATTGAACAGAAACGTGTTTCTTTTCCTCCTTTCCTACTGGTACACGCATGCAAACACTGAGGGACATTCTCTTGCTTTAAGGAGGCATAGATATTGTGGTAGTGGTGAGAGGTAAAACTTACAAAACAGACTAGCGATAAATTATACAGAATTTTCTAGCTGACTAAAGAATGCTTTGCTTGGGCTAGTGCATTTGCAGTATAATTTTGAGTCTCACTTCTTAAAAGTTAAGGTAAAACAGTTTCTCCTGTTTTGAAGATGCATTCATTCATTCTTAGGTACATCAAAGCAGGCTCATACAGATTAAGACATGTTTTCCAGTGTTACTATTATCCACAGTTCTGCATATATTCATTTATTCAAAACCTGTTTTATCTGCAAGATCATAATCTCTTCCAGATAAGGTACAGAGAGTTTTGTTGTCTTTGCAATAAGCAGTGTCCGCACCATATTTTTATACAGTAAGCCTCTATTGTACTTGTCTGAATTTACAAATACATACCGGGATATTATTATGTTTTTATTTCTCTTGCTATTAGTTGGTTTATAATAATTATTATAAATAGAAAGAAAGAAGTACAATAAAATGGCAGAAAAAAATACTTAATGATGTGATAACCTTTTTTTGCCTTTACTGTTCATATTTTCCTTTATAAGAATAAGCTAGGTTATACTTTGTGGCAGCAGGAATTGCTCAATTTATATAATTACTACTCTGTGTTCTAAGATAATAAAGTGAAGGTAACAAATATCAAATATTAAAATTAATAGTAATTAGAGCACCAACATATACTAAATACTCAATACATATTCTGTTTACTTATTTACTTACTTATTACCTAAAATAAGTACACCTAGTTCCATTATATTATAGACATACAATTTATTTTTAAGAATGTTATGATTAGGCTGCTCGATTCTTGGAATAGTAGGAATCAGTGCAGTTTATTTTAGATATAGCCAATTAAATCCTAACATTTGAAACAACATGTGAAAATAATCTTTAGTTTTAAAGTAAGAAAGCTCTGGTTTCCTTCATAAAAATGTGCCTGGAAGACTAAAAATATGTCTTAGTGAGACTGTATTTCAAAGCATTTATACTCTTTTCTCTGGCTATGATGAAATCTATCTGGGAATTTTTAAATTAATATTCCTGCTAATGTTAATTTGACTTGGTATAGTTTTACTTCTTACTTAAAACTTTTGCACAGGCTTATGAACAAGAAAAAATCTTGCCTTCTTCTCCTGACAGCCCAGTCTGTACCATATTGGGTCTTTGTTTGTTCAATACAAATTAATGGGTGAATTATAAGAAACAACATATGCATAGGTGGTAATGTGGTATAAAAAGCTAAGGTAATCTAAGATTTGACTTTCATATATATGAAAGTTTATATATTATTTACTAATACTCTTATGTGGACATAAGAGTATTATCACTGCACAGAGCTGCACTCCGGTGACGTTGGTATGTGTCTATCAGTACTTCTCTTGGCTAATTAATGGAACATTTTGTCCTTGTAATGTTATTAAAATAAATGAAAACATAGCAGATGATATATTACTAGTTCTGTGAATTTTGGATACTAAAGCACTAAATTTAAAGATAAATCCTGTATTATTGGATATAAAGTTTCATTTTTGTTCAGATTTAATGGAAAATAAAAGCATGAAATGGAAGACAATGTTTAAAAATTAAAATGTATTGATTATCAAATATTGACAGTGCTTTAAATCAGTTCTATTTCTCAGTGACACTAACAACTATAGAGTGTTAGATAACAGTAAAACATATACTGTTTTCATTAAGTACAAAAAATAAACTAACAAAGTGTAACACAAATATACAGTTTAACAAAAATAATTTATGAACTAGAAACAGAAACTGATAAAGAATATCTACTTAACACCTAGAGCAAACATCATAGTTAATTTTGAAGTATTGAAAAATATGCCTTTCAGCTTTGTGCAGTGGCAGTACTGTAACCAATGAGGTTTATCTGAGGCATGATTATCGCTAATTGAAAAACACGCCCTTCAGCCCAAGAACAAGAAACATTTGCTGTGACCTTTACTATTTAACATTGTGCTGGAGATTTTAATTGGTGAAATAAGAAAAAAAATCACTTTTATTTTCTCTTATCTCTAAATCTCTATATTTTGTTTTCTTTTGGGTTTGCAAGTTAGAAAAATGTCATCTTTTATGTCACATATTCTAGGACAACAAACCAGAAGACCTCTATTGGATACTGTTTAAAGATATCATACTTTAAATTTTCCAAATTAGTATTAAAACCAAGTATTGCTAATAACTAACATAACTGAAAAAGTTCTCTAAATCTCTGTTGTAAATTAAAGGCTTAATTAAAACTCCTGCATATTTTTTTATCCCCTCTGTTTACTGTCAGATTATTCTTAATTTCAATGTCTCTGGTTATATTTTGCTTGTTTGTTTATTTTGTTGATTAAGTTCCACTTAAAGGTTGGATCATATGGTATTTGTTCCTCATTGCCTGGCTTATTTCACTTTGCATAAAACTTCATAACCCATCAGGATTTTAAGGAAGACACCTAATCTGGGAATAATATTGGGAACTTACTCTGTGGTCTGTCTTTACCTGGGTTTCACTTCCCATAATCTCAGCTACCCATAGTCAACTGCAGTCCAAAAATATCAAGTGGAAAATTCTACAATAAACAATGCTTTAAGTTGCACACTGTTCTGAGTGGCATGATGAAATCTAGCACTGTCCCATTCTGTCCTGCCCTGAACATGAATAACCCTTTGTCCAGCCTATCCATGCTCCATACACAATCTGCCCATGAGTCACTTAGTTGTAGTCTCAATGATCAGATCAACTATTATGGTATCATAGGGCTTGTGTTTAGGTAACCTGCATTTTAGTTAGTAATTCCACATTCACATAACTTTTATTGCAATGTATTAGTATAACTATACTTTATTATTAATTATTATTATTAATCTTTTATTGTGCCTAATTTATAAATTAAACTTCATCATTGGTATGTATGTATAAGAAAAACATAGTGCATCTAGGGTTCAGTATTATCTGAGGCTTCAGGCATCCCTTAGGGGTCTTGGAACATACCCTCCATGGATAATAGAGGACTAATAACCTATGTGCTATTTAAGGCCACAGAGCTGTGAGAAGCTTCACAAAATAATTAAAGACTGGGTGTAGAAAGAGGGGAACCTTGGAGTTCTCTAGCATTATATTATATATAGGTGTCAAGGGTAGTAGAGAAATAGATATGAAGGGTGAAGTTTCAAGAAAGCAATATTTCTGAAGAGAGAAGTAACATGTTGGTATTTTCATGTGAGGATGTACTGGAGAGGGAGAGACTGGTGACTGAGAGTCAGAATGGAATGTTATTTGAGAGATATTCTAAAGGATGAGATCTACTATACAAGTAGAAGAATAAGAATATGGACAGTTCATTTAACACATATAAAGCATTTTTAAATGGTTAGTACTCAAATATCAGCCACTATTCCTATATTATATGTACTTACCTTCAAGACTAAGATTGAATGGGGCAAAGATCCCAATTTGAGAGAGAGAAAGTGAGAAAGAGACAGAATACAACAGACCATAAGGTGCTATCCAACATCAGTCAGACTATAGTACAGTCCCCTGATCCCCATATACACCCTCATGTACATATGACAAGAATATTCTAAAAAAAATAGCTTAAGTAATGTAAGAGCTGTCATGCACATAAGATCTATGAACACCAAAGACACTTATGGTAAAAAGTAGTTTCAAATTGCTAGCCTCACACTTGCTTCTTTACATATGCCAGGCTTGCTACTATAAGAATAGAGCAGAGGGAGACTGAAGTGTATCTTTCCTTACATTTATATAAAATCTTAATTTCTAGTGACTGTGAAACAACTAGAAAATTATAAAACATCCCCAAAGTCCATAAGTATTTAATTGTGTCTAAGAATAAGTCTGGTATTTTTTGCCTAGTATGCTGAAACTGGGGCATGCTCTGAACTTCAACTTTTTCTAATATCTTTATACTAACTTCACATTATTAAAATTCTAAGAGAAGTTTTTGAATTTTTGGGGCCACCTGGAAAAAGAATAGTGTTTCCCAGACATAGTCATAACACCAGCACGAGTTTTAAATTTAAGCTATAAAGGATAATTTTTTTAAACCACAAAATAAAAACTATCTGAACATATATCTTCCAAATCAGAAAGATACAAAGGAAGTAAAAGGCATTATTCCTAATTTTAGTGATTTGACTATGCAGTTGAGAAGATAAAATATGTAAAATTATAAAAACTCACAAGTCCCTTTATACTCAGTTTCTAACACGCTATCTCAGACCTTTAAGTACTACGGGGATTAAGACCCCAGAGAGGGAGAGGAGTCACAGAAGTGGTAGCTGGGGGCGTGGGACCAGACCTGGGCCTCTTCTGTATAACCACAGTAGATTTACACAAGATTAAACATTAAATCAGCTTATGTTTATCCCTGTCTAGATAAGATTAAACCATAAGCAAAGCCAAATATGAAATTACTTTTCTCAATCCTTATTGAACTGCATTGGCAATTTACTATATCGGCCAATATTTGAAGGTAAGACACATCTGAGAAGTCTATAAATATAAAAATCAATAAAAATATGAGACAAAAATGGAAAGGCATAAAGATATCTATCTCTTATGAGCAAAGCATAAACTAATGATAACCATGTAATTACTATGCAACTGTTCATATAATAAATTTTTTAAATTAAGGGACACACATTCATACTTTCTTATTCAAATTTTCAGAAGATACTTCATAACACATATTCAGAAATACAGGTCTGTCCAAAAAAAGTTGAGCCATTGTTACTATAATGAAAATAATTTGCACAACATTGCTGTAACCTGGCAGCCAAGGAGAGTGGACTGGAATGTGCCTGTGTGGACCATGATGACTTAACTGTACTAATCAGTGGTGACAGTAGACACCATTGAGTGAGCGTGTGTACTGTGTGTCCGTGGCTTTCAAAAGGACTGAGCAAGTAGAGCAAGAATCTGCATCAAATGTTTCATTAAGCTTGAACATTCCTCTGTAGAAAATACTTGGATGATTCAGAAGGCCACAGCTATGGGCAACTAGTCATTGGCAGCTTCATCACCATGACACATCTTCTCATGCATCACATTTTGTGCAGAGATTTTTGGTGAAACATCAAATCACCCATGTGACTTAGCCCTGCTACAGCCCAGATTTGACACCCTGTGACTTCTGGCTTTTTCCAAAACTAAAAGCACCTTTGAAAGGGAAGAGATTTTAGATCATTAGCGAGACTCAGGAAAATATGACAGAGTAGCTGATGGTGATTTGGGAGAACAGTGTGACATTCCAAGGTGCTTACTTTGAAGGGGACTGAGGTCTCATTGTCCTACCTAAAATGTCTCTTGTTTCTTCTTCAATAAATGTTTCTATTTTTCATAGTATGTGTCCAGATACTTTCTGGACATACCTCAATGTGTTGGTAATATAACTTGAGTTTTGTTTTTTAAAAATATTTTATTTGTTTATTTTTAGACAGAGGAGAAGGGAGGGAAAAAGAAAAGGAAGAAAACATCAATGTGTGGTTGCCTCTCACACACCTTCTACTGGGGACCTGGCCCACAATCCAAGCATGTGTCCTAAATGGGAATCCAGCCAGTGACCCTTTGGTTCACAGGCCAGCACTCAGTCCACCGAGCCACACTAGCCAGGTCCGTAAGTTAAGGTTCTTTAACTGTCCAAGGCATTACCACTGTAAATAGTATTAGGAAATCTAAGTTTTATGGTAGACAATGGTTAAATCACTTAGCCTTTCTGAATGTTTTTTCTTATGAAAGATATTAATGACATACATTTGAGGTAACAGATCTCTGTGCTGTTGTGAAAATCCTAGAGATTTGTAAATTTTCCATTGTAGCATAGATACAATACTCAAGAGCTATTATTAGTTGCCTCTCTATGTTCTCACCACATATGTTTTCTTCTTAATTATAACAACTAACCTATATTTGGCATTTATATATGTCAGGCTATTGAGAGTTCATGTGTGTTATTTCTAATGGGTGGAAATACGTGAAGGGTTTTCAAGAATAACTATAAAGGACACGTGGACAAAACCAAAGGGGGGCTGGAATCAGGAGAGGGAGGTAGGGATGGCTGGGGTAGGGGTAGTGGTGAGAGGAAAAGGCAGATGACTGTACTTGAACAACAATATAAAAAAAATCCTCACAAAAAATTAAATACAATTAACCTTCCATTGTTATCCTTATTTTTCCTACTATTATTTGGATTTTACATACAAGGAAACTGCTACATGATGCCTTTAGGTAATTCCCTGAGATTACACATGTAGTGTGTGCCAAAGACAGAATTTGATCCCAGTGTCTTTGGCTCTAAAATTTGAACACAATTATTATGCCATAGTGCCTCCCATAATTTTGCACTTATAATATCTAATTTTGTTGAATTAAATATTAACTCATTTTTGCAATGGAATTTCATAATATTTAGGTTAAAACTCTTCAAAATATTTGTTGAGTAATTTAAATTATTTTATATAAAGTTTTTCAATTTAAAAGAGGATAAGCTCTTGTTTCAGCACTGACAATCTATTAAGATGAATAAATGACAGAGCTAACTAATCTCTGGCTCAACTAATCCTGGAGATAACTCACATTTATGATCTGTGTGTATTATTGTTAATACAAATATACTCAAGGCTGATACTCAAAGATTGGGTATTTTGTCTTGTTTGCTTCTTATTTTGTTGAAATAAAACCATAATAACAGAATCTGCTTTGTCTTCCTAATATAGATATTGTGAGGTGATGATCAATTCAGTTCTTAGTTTATTTTTCTCAGGTTCTTTATTGAACAAATAAATATACAAATATTTATTATTCATATTATTTCCTTTACTTCTTGATTTATATGCATGTATACAATTATACATTGTACATGTCAAATGTGTATTCTCTTTTCAAAGGCACTTTTTTCTTCTGTCACTATAACTCATTTGATCTTTCTTGTTCTTAAATTGTATTACAACCCATAAACCACACTAGCATTAGATGTACCTTCCTTCCATTTTTCAATCATGCTTATATTTGTGTATTTTGTAGGCATATCTTTTTGTAATGCCTTTAAACATACATAGACATAAGCATGTTCATATACATACAATTACAGAATGTTTTGGATCATTATTGCCCTCTAGGTATGGAATGTTATATATGATATTACATTATTGTATCTTATTTTTTCCAACATAATAATGCATTCTGGAAATCCCTTGAAGTCAATGGATATATTTTGCACTAATACTTTGTAATGGCTACATAATATCTCATTTAGTAGATGTATGATTTTTTTAATTATTCCCCTATTGATGGAATTACTGGAGCCCCAAAGAAAGTATTGCAATAAATGTATTTTATTTACATTTTAGTTATTTGTATTATAGTTGTTTTTAAACTGAAGTACAGTTGACATCCGATATTAGTTAAAGCTGTGTAACATAGTAGTTTGACCTTTATGTAGCTTACAAAGTGATATTTAGCACTCATCTGTCCATAAACAAAGTTATTATAATATTATTGACTATATTCCCAATGCTGTACATTAAATCCATATGAATCATTTATTTTATAACTGAAAGTTTGTGCTTCTTTATCTCCTTGACTATTTTACCCATGTCCCTATCCTTTCCCTCTGGCAACCATCAGTTTGTCCTCTGTATTTACGAGTCTGTTCTTATTTTGTTTTATTTTGTTTGTTTTGTTTTTTTACATTCCACATAAAATTGAAACCATACAGTATTTGTCTTTCTCTGTGACTTATGTCACTTAGCATAACATCCTATGGGTCCATCCATGTTATTGCAAATGGCAAGAATTTATTCTTTTTATGTCTGAGTAACATTTCCTAACTCATATATCACATCTTCCTATCTATTTATCTTTTGTTGATTATCTAGGTTGTTTCATATCTTAGCTTTTCTAAATATAGCTGTAGTGAATGTGTATATATGTATGTATTTGTGAATTAATGTTTTAGTTTTCTTCAAATACCCAGAAGCGGAATTATTGGGTTATATGGTAGTTCTATTTTTATTTTCGGGGAAACTTCCACACTGTTTTCTGTAGTGGATGCACCAGTTTACATTCCCATCACACTGCATGAGGGTCGCATTTCCCCATGTCCTCACCTACACCTGGCATTTGTTATCTTTCCAATAAAAATAATGATATTCTAAGAGGTGTGAGGTTTTATTGTTATTTTTTCATTGTACAGTAAAGAGATTATTTTTCTTTCTATTCATCTTATTGGGTGACACGGGTTACTAAGATTATATAAGTTTCAAGTATACATTTCTATGATGTATGTCTTGACATTGCATGTTGTGCTCAACTCTCAAAGTCAAATCATCTTGCATCATCATATGTTTGACACTCTTTACTCTTCACTACCCAACACCCTCACCTTCTCTCTGGTAATTACCATACTGTTGTCTGTGTCTATGACTTTTATTTTCTCGTTTGTTCACTTGTTACTCTCAGTCTCATATCACACTTATGGATAAAATCATATGTACTTTAAAACTTTTTTGTCTTATTTTACTATGATATTTTAAAGTATATTTTATTGATTATCCTATTACAATTGTTCCATTTTGTCTCCCCTTTTATTCCCCCTGTGCCATGTACTCTCCTTCCCTCCAGAATCTCCTCCCCCTTATTTCATGTCCATGGGTCATACATATAACTTCTTTGGCTTCTCCATTTCCTCTATTATTCTTAACTTCCTCCTGTCTATTTGGTACCTACCAATTATGCTTCTTATTCCCAGTACATTTCCCTCCATTCTCCCCACTCTCTCTCCCTTCTGATAACCCTCCATATGATCTCCATTTCTGTGATTCTGTTCCTGTTCCAGTTGTTTGCTTAGTTTTTTTTTTTTTTAGGTCTAATTGTTGGTAGTTGTTTGTTGTCATTTTACTGCTCATAGTGTAACAGGGTGCAGCCAAGAGGGTAGCCTCAAATAGGGATCTGTAATAAGATCCAGAAGAGCCTGGAGATAATTGGCTCCACACCACAGGGCCACACCTGCCCGGAATCTGGCAGCTGTAGCCAATTGTGAGAGGAGCCGGAAATGGGGCTTCAGAGGACGATTGGCGCCGGGATTTAAACCGAGACGCAGCAGCCATTAGGCGGGGGAGAGCTATGCACAGCCCTGCAAGAGAGAACCCCACAGCTCTGGCAGAGTGAAGACTCCCTTGGCCCTGAGAGGAGAAGGAGAAGCACGCGGACTTGACGGAGTGTAGACTCCTGCAGCCCTGAGAGGAGAACCACGCGGCCTGGCAGAGTGGGGGCCCCCACAGCTTTAGAAGGGGGAACCACCACCTGGTTTTAGCAGAGATCCCGGCGACTCAGCCGAGGGTGCCGGGAACCCAGGGAGGTCTCCCAGTCGAGAGGGAGTACTAACTGAGAAGAACCAGAGGACTACCTGAGCCATGGACTTCTATTTCCTTCCCTGAGATACGGTACTCTGGACTGGGCAAAGGGGGAAGGAAGGAAGGACTGTGTGTTTGTGGGTGTTTTAAGGGACTTTGGGATTTTGGTGAAGACATTAGGTCCCTACTTTAAGTTTGTATATAGCATTAAATAAACGTTTCCTTTCCTTTTCACAAATCTCTGGCATTGAGAGACGTCTTTCCTCTGGCGGCGGACATAACGGACTCGGGGCCTTCTTTCAATAATAGTGTATCATCCCAGGCCCCCCTTGTTGTGTGTTCTGTAACAATAGTCTTGATCTTCTTCTTTTTCTTAGATAAGTCCCTTTAATATTTCATATAATAAGGACTTAGTGATGATGAACTCCTTTAACTTGAACTTAACTGGAAAGCTCTTTATCTGCTCTTTCATTCTAAATGATAGCTTTGCTAGATAGAGTAATCTTGGCTGTAGGTACTTGACTTTCATGACTTCAAATACTTCTCTCCAGTCCCTTCTTGACTGCAAGGTTTCTTTTGAGAAATCAGCTGACAATCTTATGGCAACTCCCTTGTAGGTAACTACATCCTTTTCTCTTGCTGCTTTTAAGATTCTCTTATCTTTAATCTTGGATAATATAATTATGATGTGTCTTGGTGTGTGCTTCCTTGGGTCCAGGGTCCAACTTTTTGGGGACTCTCAGTGCTTCTTGGACTTGTATGTGTATTTCCTTCACCAGATTGGTGGAGTTTTCTTCCACTTTTTTTTCAAATAAGTTTTCAATTTCATGTTTTTCCTTTTCTCCTTTTGGCACTCTTATGATTCAGATATTGAAATGTTTAAAGTTGTCCCGGAGCTTCCTAAGCCTCTCCTCATTTTTTTGAATTCTTGTTTCTTCATTCTGTCCTGGTTGGATGTTTATTTCTCCCTTTCATTCCAATTTTTTACTTGAATCCTGGTTTCCTTCCCTTTACTCTTGGTTTCCTGTATATTTTTTTCTTTATCTCACTTTGCATAGCCTTCGTTTCTCCCTTCACTTTGCAACTGAACTCAATCAATTCTGTGAGCATCTTGATTACCAATGTTTTGAACTCTGTATTAGACAGGTTGGCTATCTTCTCATTGCTGCAAAATTTTTCTGGAGTTTTGACCTGTTCTTTCATTTGGGCCATATTTCTGTGTTTTGGCACACCTGTTAAGGTGTAAAGAAGGAACCTTAGGTATTCACCAGGGTTAGGCAACCCACTTTGTTGTGTTATGGTGCTGTATGTTGAGGAGGGGTCAGAGAGGGAACAGTGGCGTTTGCTCAGCTCTTTCCCTGCTTTCACTCACTTCCCTTACTACCCACACGTGAATTGCACCCCTGTGGTGCTGGTTCCCAAGTGGATGGGCTTGTGTACATTCTATGACCCTGTGGGTCTCCCCAACATTCTCTCCTGTGAGTCTGATCATTTTTCCTGCCACCACAACACCCACAGGTTTTTATAGCCAGATTTTTTTAATCTTTCTTTTCCTGGCACTGGAACTCTGGGTTGTAAGGTCTGTCTTGTTCCCCAGTTATTCCTCCTTATCTGTCTGCATGTGAATGTGGGACTGCCCAGTCTACCAGCTGTCCACCTTGCCACATGTCCTCTCTGCCCTAGCTACCCACCTTTGCCCCTCTTACCAGTCTGGATGCATGTTTCTTTTTTAACTCCTTGGTTGTTGGACTTCCATACAGTTTAATTTTCTGGCAGTTCTGGTTTTAGCTGTGATATTCTCAAGATCCATCCCTATTTTTGCAAATGGTAGCATTTCATCTTTTCTTATAGCTGAGTAGTATCCCATTGTGCATATGTACCAAATTTCTTTATCCAATCTATCTTTGTATAGAACTTGGATATATAGGTTCTATCCAAAGAACTTATATATATGACCCATATATATATATATATATATATATATATATATATATATATATATAAGTGTCTACTGAGAGACACTTCAGTTGTTTCCATGTCTTGGCCAACATGAATATGGCTGTAATAAACATAGGAGTGCATATATCTTTGCAAATACAAGTTTTCAATTTTTTTTCAATAGATAACCATAAGAGGGGTGGCTTGGTCATATGGTAACACCATTCTTAACTTTTTGAGGAACCTCCAGACTGTTTTCTTTTTCTCTCTTTTTTTAAAGATTTTATTTATTTATTTTTAGAAAGGGAAGGGAGGGAGAAAGAGAGAGAGAAACATCAACGTGCGGTTGCTGGGGGTCATGGCCTGAAACCCAGGCATGTACCCTGACTGGGAATTGAACCTGTGACACTTTGGTTCACAGCCCGCGCTCAATCCACTGAGTTACGCCAGCCAGGGCCCAGACTGTTTTCTATAACATACCAGTTTACATTCCTGCCACAATCTCTCTAACATGTGTTATTTATTTCTTGTCTTGCTGATAATAACCATTCTACCAGTTTTGAGATGAAATCTCATTGTAGTTTTGATTTGCATTTTCCTAATGGCTTGAGAAGTGGAGGATTTTTTCATATATTACTTGAATGTCTTCTTGGGAGAAGTTTAGGTCATATGCCCCTTTTTAATTGAATTATTTGTTTAGTACTGTATAAGCTTGTTTGAGTTATATGAGTTCTTTATATATTTTTGGTATCAATCCCTTGTTGTACCTGTTGTTTGCAAATATCTTTTCCCATCTGGTTGGTTGCTTTTTTGTTTTGTCAGTGGTTTCTTTTGCTGTGCACAAGCTTTTTAGTTTGATATAGTCCTGTTCATTTATTTTGCCTTTGTTTTTCTTGCATTTGGAGTTAAATTCATGAAATCTTCTTCAATATCAAAACCCATAAGTTTAGTACTTATGTTTTCTTTTGTGTAATTTACTACTTCAGGTCTTATATTTAGGTCTTTGATCCATTTTGAGTTACTTTTTGTACATAGGAAGAAACAGTAGTCTAATCACTTGTATTTTTTTAATTCTTTGTTATAGATTCCCAGTATAAGATTGCTGAAAAGAATAGTTATGCATATCTTATCTTTAAATGATGCTGACAGATTACTTCCCAGAAATACACAACAATTTACCTATCCATCAACAATATGCGAATGCTCATTTGACTCTCCAACAGCAATAGGGCATTTTTGCACTTTAAAATTTTTTCAGGTCAGGACTTTCTCTAAGATCTGGCAAGATCTGTGTCTTTTCATCACCCTTACCTTCTGGAATTAGATGAGCACTTTCAACATGCAGACTCAGGTCTTCCTTCAGCTCCAGGCATTTTCTTCTGTTATTTGCTGAGGGTTTGTCTCTTGTTCATCCATTTGGCTGTCTCCTGATGGAACTGCTATCATATATTTGCAAAACTTTGGAGCTTATTACTTAACTTTAAACCTCATAATTTGTATAAATTTTATATTTTTATGACTTTAAATGTCTTTACCACTTATTCTTCCAGACTTCTAACTTAAGTCTTGCTATTTACTATATTCTTTACGAAAAGTGAACAGAATATTTTTCAATTACAGAGATCCATTTTAACATAATGGATTTAAATATTATGAGTGCTTCTTCTTCTTCTTCTTCTTCTTCCTTTTCCTCTTCCTCTTCCTCCTCCTCTTCCTCTCTTTCTTCTTTTTCTTTTGGTTGTTCAAGTTGTACCATGGGAAAGACGCTAGTACTCTATTTTCTTACAGATTCATTGTAATTATTTCTTACATTTCTCTAACTTTGCCTATAGGATGCTATTATGTTGCTATCATTTACTTTACAAAAATGTTAAAATATATTGAAAGTTATAAAGGCTAATATAATGACTATGTGCCAACATCATACATTTTTCAATATTTCTCACATTTCTTGCAGATCTTGATTTTTCTTTTTTAAAGGTAAACATATTGTAATTAATCTACCACATGTACTTATTCTCAGCCTCAGATTCATCTTTTGCCCTAAAACACAGGTAGAAACACTCCTGAATTTTATGTTTATCATTTGCATAAATTGTGCCTTGATTTTTATTAAATAACTACTAAGTTTTAAACAGTATGTGGTCTTTTTGGCCTTTTTAAAATCATGTAAGTGTGTGTATTTGCATTTGTGAGTATGTGTATTATCACACTATACATTCTGTTATATTATTTTTGGAAGTTGATATTTATATATGCTAATTCATATAATTCTTTCAGTAATTTCAACCTTTTTATAATCATCACTCTATTATCTTACAAATTAAGACTGTTTCCAGTGGTTTGCAATGCATACATATCTTCAATGAACATTTTCTAAATAATAATTTCTCCAGGTGATTATAACTAACAGAGCAATTGCTGAATTGCTGAATATGCACATTTTCAACACTACTAGATATTGCCATCCACATTGCTTTCAAAGTAGTTAAACCAAATTACATTCTGACCAACAGGGTGTGAGAATGCCTCCTGTTCCATTTCACTGCCAGGAATCCTTGTTTCCGGACTAATGTTACAAGTCTCATATTTGTAAAATGTTACTGCATATCAATTCCCATTTGAATGTCCTTGATTTCTAGTTAGCTTGAGCACATTTCTTATGATTTATGAATATTTGGTTAGTTTGATTCTCTGTAAATTCATCATTCAATTTCAATTTTGGAAAGTGTCTTTCTCTCTATCTATATATCTCTATATATCTATAGGCATATATCTCTATGTCTCTATATCTCTATATATCTCATCTATAGAGATATATATCTCTATCTATAGATAGAGTCTCTATAGATATCTCTCTATATAGAATGATCTATATAGAGAGTGATATCTATCTATATCTCTTAATATAGAGATATAGATAGATATAGATATGTAGATAGAGAGTATATATATATATATATATAACTATACCTTTATTAGCTTTTGACTGAGATATTTTAATTTTTTTACTGTACATTTTTATCTTATATATTAGATGAGTCCCTGATAAACAATATTTTATACAATCTGACAATCAATATTTTAACATGTTATTTGTGAGTAATTTTATATCATTCCTTAATTATTCTTACTTATAGCTTCATGTCCTCTAAATGAGTTAGTCAGGACCAATCCTATTTCAGATAACTTCCTTATGGTTATGGCTTTCACTTCCATTTGTGCTACCAGACCCTGAGAGTTACTGGCTTTTTATGAGTTTCACTTATTTATTTAAAATGGAGATTTGGTGCCATATATGTTTCTATTTGCCTTTTCTCGACCAGGGATACGTGTGAACTAAACTCTTTCTAAGATATGTGGTTACAATACATGCCCTAGGAATGCTTCAAAATGGTCACCACACTCTTTTTCTTTAAGTAAAAGAAAACATACAATATTCTAGCTGTCTATGTCTTATGTCTCCATGTCTTATCTACCCATTGCACCTCATAACTCTCTGGCTTAGGAGCACTGAAAGGATTAAGCTGCCATCATCATACAACTCCCTATTGTTGGGAACAGCCCTGCCTGCTTTTGGAAGCTGTAACCTCCCCCACCCCAGCCACTGCCCTGCCCCGCCCTGCCATGGCTAAGGCTGAGTAAAGAACCTGGGACTATTAGCCACTAAGGAGACAAAGCATATCTCCCTGGAGGGGCACCACCTTTGCCCCCTTTTACTTCACCCTTCTTGGCCCTGGGTGGATGATCAGTTAGCCAATGATGGGTAAGATTCCTCAAGGAAGGGATGACCTAAAACAGTCATGGTCATGAAGCAGCCCTCAGGGAAGGACTTGGGGGCTGTAAAAAAAGGAAATGATGGATCCTTGGCCCTCAGCTTTGACATAATCTTCATTCTGTTTGCAAGAAGTCCCCTAATATCTTGACTGCCTTACTTCCCCTGCCTGATTTAAACCTGAAACAATGTCAGAGGGCAGTACAGCCCTGGGCAGGAATGGGTGGTTCCCCAGGGGCAATCAAACCTAAGAAAGAATGCATAAAATCCTGTGAAACCTGCTTTGTTAATACCCTCAATTTAAATGATAAAGGTTCAAACACAGAATGATTTTATTTCTCCAAAGTTTTATGGTCCTTTAGCTCACTGACCCTGACTCAGAATAAGCCCTCATAGTTCTTTGAATGTAATCTACTATTTGATCATTACTGCCTGACAATGATTGATGAACTTTATCTGTATTCCTGTGCAAATTGAACCCAATAAAAACCCACTGAGGAACAGGCTCCTGGCCCTTCTCCTTTGAGAGATCAGCTACCTTTCCTCCCCAAGCAGATCATGTCTTGGTAGACTTATTCTCGTCCGTGGTATATGGGGAGACTCTGTGGGTGGAGCCCCCCCACTCTATAAAACTCATTTTAAGGCAATATATTGGACATGTGAGAATTGCCTTACAAATTATATGAATTGTGGCATGATATATTGAATTGATATTTTCTCAACTATTATAAAACACATGTAAAAGGCACTATGATATACAAGACAATTGAAACTTGTAGTCCTCTAAATAACTATATAGCATATAATATATATATATATACTTCCATTATTTAATCTGAGTAAAAAATAAATGATCAAGACCCAAATATGCACCTAAAGAGTCAGAACTGAAATTTGATTTAGAGAAAGAAATTCAACTACATACTTAAATTTAAGTATTACATATTTATAACATGGTTGAGAAAATTCCGCTTCACTGAAATCTACACAAGCACAGGTTTCAATGCAGGATAATGTTTGAAAGCTTTGAGCTTAAATTCTGCCTATGTGACTCATTACATTGATAACTTAAGAGAATAGCATTCTCAAGCCTGGTATACTGTGTGCAAAATGAGAATAATAGCACTGCCTTACAGAAGGCATTATATATCATATGTAGCAGAATATGGGGCACAGTGTCTGGCTAAGGATTTGATAAATCATAGCTAACTAAACCCTGAATCTTCCATAAACATTTCAACTTACAAATTACTTTCTAAATGTAAATTTTGTTTTCATAAATTTTGACTTACAATAAATTATGAAACTATGAGTTAGTGCTGTGTACTTTTAGCAGCCTGTGGTGCTCATTCTCACCTGTCATACTATACCTGTCCCCACCCCCCCAAAAAGATGTAATCAAATATAGTCGGGATTCCAAAATATACATAATCATTCTCATGATGATGAACAGAGTTAACTATTACTAACAAGTGTTGGCAATGATCATAAATGAAGATTTTTAAAGAGAGTCAAATAGTTAAAACAAATCAAATTGAGGCAGGAGACAGCATAGGAAGAACTCGGAGACTGCAATACTGTTATTGGTCAGTGTCTAGCATCCTGATTGCCAGGAAATGCCTTTTACCAATTAGGTAGATTAAATAGTAAACCAAGGAAGAAGGACAGGTCTCATATGCTAACTCAGCAGTCCTGAGCCTGGTCTGATAATATTGCCAGGTGTTCCAACATCACAAGAAACACTATATTAGCAAGAAAGAAGGGAAGTCCTAGAAATTCTATGTAGCATTTCCACTATCTGGGAAACTGTGCTTTCATCCCAAGGCCTGGAATGCAGGAGAGGGTCAATGGTGCCCAAAGAAGAAGCGCATAAAACAACTTTGGTTAATTGTCTACCTCTGGTCACTATCTGTTTTACGAGGGAGTCCCTGATGCTTACAGAAAGAGCCCATAAATAACTTTGGAAAGTGTCTCAATTTTAATTAACTGCCTCCTGTCACATATTTGTTTTATAACAAGATGAACAAATGGAGTCTGGAGCAAGATAAGGATTCGGGCTAACAGACACCCACACATACCTAACTTTGGGTAGTCACATTCCCCCAGGAAAGCTGGCACCACATTTACCCGTTAATCAACATGTAACTTTTTTTCTTCTATCTCACCAACTATATAAGTCCTCAGAACAAAGGATGTTCTCTCTCTCTCTCTCTCTCAGGGGCTTGGGCTTGGGGCTTTCTTGGTGCTTTTGGCTCTCAGGCCACTGGGCCTCTGGCCACCCAGGCTCAGGTTGCCTGGGGGCTTGCCGTTGCCGCCCTGGTCTTTCAGCTGTGCTTACTTTTGTCGCCCTGCTTTGCCCTGAAACTTTGCCTTTCACCTGCTACTCTACCCAACCCTGTTCTATTCCATGGGAAATGGCCACTAATAAACTGTTTACATGCTAATAGATTTGGTGATCTATAATTCTTTACATGCATCAGCAAGAAGAACCAGGTCTCCCTTGTAAACAAAGTCAGTACTTCTTTTTTCATATCATGCTCAGCATATTGTACATGAAAAAAATTCTCAGGCAAGTCCTTGTTGTAATAAAAAAGATAAAAGAGAAGTAAAATTGTTGACAGTGAATACTTAATACACAATTCTCACAAATATTGGCTTTACTTCCATGTACTCCATGCACTAATTAGATTTTATGTCTGTGTTAGAGAATTTTTGCTGTTAAATTAATTTAAAATTTGTTTCAAGTGCTTATAAAACTATGTAAAAACTACTTTTTACTATATTATTCACCTTATTATGTTTATTTTATGCAATATGATGCATTCCTGAATAGAACTTAATAATTTACAAGTCATTTAACAAATGATGTGAACTTCAAAAAATTATGACATTTTGCCTGAGTTTTAATAAAAACATAATGTGAAATTTTGAAAGTGTATCTAGAGAATCCAACCTATAATAAAAGAGTAGATAAATAACTATGTATTTAAAAAATGTCTGAAAAATGGGACAAACTCCAACCCTCTCTAAATTTAGGTGACTACTTTTCTTCATGTCTTCTTCAAATGTAGGTAATCAATGTTTATTTAAAGAAAAAAAGAGTACTCTAGTATTAACAACTTATTCTACTTATGTTACCAATATCAATATAAAATTATTATTTTATTTTGGTTAAAATACAATTTTATTTATTCAAGCTTTCAAAATCAATGTTGAATACATTTTATAAAGACTGGGGTCTAACACTGCTATCTCACAGTGCTGGGGGTGTGGCCAGCATTCAAAATATTACATGAAGAAATGAAAGAAGCAATTTTAAAAAGTCTGCAATGCTTAAGCAGAAGCATTCAAAGAAATGATGCAAAATGAGATGCAGATGGAACTTGGCATCTCAAAATGTATGAAATAATAAAGAAAATTATTTCCACCAGAAAGAAGCTTAAAAATCAAGAAAATAACTTGTTCACTAATGTACTCTCTTCCTAATGTGTATTTTTTATTTGATTAATTCTAATTTTGGCAAATGGATTCTCCTGGTTGATGATTGATTTTATGATGGAACTATAAATTGAACCACAGTCCTGAGAGACATAAATAAAAATGGACTCCTTCAACATTGTCATAAATATTTAACAGATATTTACCACTGGCTTCATAAATTAATGTTCATTGGTTGTTAAATGAAAATAGAGGTTAAAAAGTAACAGGTAGCACTAGTACATTATTTTAGAGCTTAATGGAATAATATGTAAATTGTAAAAATTTGGACTTCAGAATATTAAACTAAAATAATTACATCTTAAAATACCTCCTAAGAATTTCTTCTTATTTTTAATATAGAAACTTCCTAAAACCTTTTCACTTTAAAATTGCATTTGAACTTATCTAGAACAGATTGACATTCTAAAACGACCTAGAAAATTACAGAAATGAGGAGAAGGAGGGGTGGGGCGGAGGAGGAGGAGAAAAGAAGAAGAACTAAAAAGGAGAACAAAGCAAACATGAAGAAGAAAGCACATTTAAGATGAACACAAAATCTTGAAGGGATAAAATATACCAGGATTAATGGAATATATAATGTTAGAATCAGAAAATTGAGCCTGTTCATAAAACTTTAGCAGAAGAAAATGAAACAATTAAAAAATTATCAATCTCTTATAAACTGGGAAACCAAAAGTATCTCAGTTAAAAAAAAATAGTTGGATGTCATCCTATTTTAACAGCATGAAATTGTTACAATAAATTTAAAATAACTAAATATATAAGTCAATAGTATGTTATATATAAAGTTTACAACATTATAACATTTATAAAGTAACTAAAAGTTTAAGACAAATGTATTTTAGAAACATTTTTATTCAAAAAATCTATTTTTCTTTACTTCAATTTTTAATTGAATTTTCTTACACTTAGTCACTATTCTTTCACCTTTTGGTTGTCTTACTTTTGCAGTTGAGTCCTCTTCTCTCTTTGCAACACACACACATCTTTACACACATAAACCCATATTTGTACAACTAAAATATTGAAAGCCATGGAGAGTCATGCAACTATCATAGAAAGAGTGAATTTTACCAGGCTGCGTCCCACCCTTAGGTCAGCTTTATTCCTGTTTTACTTAGCTGTGTGGCCACGACATTGTCTGACTAGCAGGGGAATAATTGGATCCTCACTGGAGAAAAATAATAGCATCAACAGCCACTTATAATCAGAGTTAATAGGAAAAACTCAAAGAGGTCAGAGAAAACAATCTAATTGAATAATAAATATATAATTTATGTATGTCAAACAAGATGATAGGAACAAAATCTGAGATAGAGAAAATCAGGTGATCCAGTTATTGGAGTTACATAAATAATAAAATGCCTATAATAAATTTGTACTAGAAACATATTATATGGTGTAAAAATAGATGACAATATGAAGAGTCTGATTAAAGTACTGCATCTATTAAATAAGAAAATGGAAATCACAAGCTTGGAAAACAGCATGCAAAATTAACTGAGTTTGGTTTAAAAGATTCAGAAAAGGTATGGTTAGTCATTTTGAAAGAAAATTTATAGAAAATACCAAAATTTAGTCATACACATAATAGAAGAAAAGAAGAAACTAATCGGGAACATTAGAGACATAAAAGAAACAGTGAAAAGATCTAATGTATGTAATTCCAGATAATGTAGTTCTAGAATGAGAGGAAAAAATTAATGTGGTAAAAAAAATATTTGAAGAGAATTGCTGAGAATTTTCCAAAACAAATGAAAGACACAAACCCACATAACTGAAAGTATTCTGTTATCCTTAGCAGTATAAATATGTAAAAAAGACCATATAAATTTTTCAAAAATATTATGAAGTTAATATGAAGTTCATAAAGACCATAAGAATATCAAAGATCATAAGAATAATTCTTAAAGCACAGTTAATATATTACTTTTAAAAGAGCAACAAACAATTTCCAACTAGCTTTTCCATACTTTCCTTTAAAAATATTTTTATTGAATTTGAATTTCATACTAGCTATATTGTAATGCCAAAAAAACATACGCTGTTGGCAATGCATTTCTTTTTTTTTTGTGTTATACTAATTACAAGCCAAGAGAAGATTTACTTTAGATAAAATGAAAATGTACTACAAATCTTTATTGTTTGACTTTCCCAATTAGCATTCATATTTGTTCATTCCTTTTCTTTAATTTTGTATTTTTTGTTTATCCACAACACACTGTTGCTCAGAAGATAAGCTCTTCAGGTTACACTGCATGTTTTCTGTCTTTACATATGGCTTTATAATTAAATCTGTGTTTCTATATCTACATGAGTTTCTCTAACCAAAAGAATGCACAACCGGCCCTCCAATCCATGGGTTCTGCATCTGTGGATTTAACTAACCACAACTGAAAATATTGGGAAAAAAATGTTACATGTTGCTGACATGTAGTATTCAGTTAGTCTTGTGACACTTACGTCTGTAATGAACATGTACAGACTTTTTGTCATTGTTCCATTAACAGTACAGTGTAACAACTATTTACATAGCATTCACATTATCTGGAGATGATTTAAAGTAAACAAGGATGTGCAGAGGTTATATGCAAATACCATGGCCATTTTATACTAGGGACTTGAGCACATTGTCAATTTGGTATTCTTGAGGATTCTGCCAGTACTATGGGATAACTGTAATTTATAACCATCACTTGGCAAATTTGCATTTTTAGTATGTATCATATCTATAGGAACTATATGTGATGTAATCATATTAAATTACTTTGTTTACAAATGCTTAAGAAAACACATGCACATGTGTGTACATGCACACACACACAGACAAACGCACCTGATGGAAGAAGCACTGACTTAAGAAAAGAACAAACCTCTGTTTCTCAGTCTGCTTCTAAATGTTGCATGGGCAACTTAGAGAAGGGTCTGGTTGGCTTTCCCTGAACTTCTTTTCCTCAGATGTTACAGAGGGAAGAAGGGGTTGGTCTCGAATGTTTAGTTTGTTTTGTTTTGTTTTCCAGCTCAGGTGGACTAATTTTACCAGGCTTCACATTGCAAGGCTAAGTAAGATATAATTGGAGTGTTTTGTGTTGAAAGGGATAATGACAGTAATCAATGCATTCGTTTTTAGATCAGTTTACTTTCTCCTATGTACTATTGAACTGGAAGAACACAAGGCAATACATTGTACATTTCACCTCTTAAAATAAATATGCACAGGGATGAAGAGAGATTTATTAAAGGCTATTCTTAATGAAAATTGCAGTGGGTCTAATTCCATCAAGGTTTCAGTCATTCAGACTTTTATCTAAGGTGACAGTGAGCCGGTCTGATGATCTCATCCCTGGAGAAAGCTGGGCTAGGAGACAACCCCAAGGTTATTTCTTTCAAATACAATCTATGTGTTAATACTGAGAAGAAAAATAGGCAATGGTGAACTTTTTTGGCATATACATTCTAGCACCACAATTACACATAATGTGAAAGTTATAGTATGAATATAATTTATGCATGTGTTAATAAGTATTACCTTTTCCATGCTTTAACCTTCAATGATAGCTAAGATATTCTCACATAATTTTTCTGGGAAATAAACATATATGTATATATCTTAATTACATATATATGAATTTTATATATATGATTATAATTTGCAAGTGGTATTTTAAACTTATTTAAGCTGCTTCTAAATTTTGTTCTTATGAAATTTATAACAGATGAAAATGTATTTTTTGAAATAATGTTTATTTAGTACTTGAATTTTACTACTTAAGGCTTGCTTGATAGTTTGTAGAGCTGACTGCACTTGTGTGTTTGGGTGGCTCCAGAAAACACGTCCTATGCCCAGATATGTGACCTTCTCTGCTTGTTGAATACAATTCACTCTATAATTAAGGAGAAATGTTCAAGTATATTCCAGGAAGAAATGGCACTTAGCCTTAAAGTTAGGTTGTATAATATATAATCAACAGTACCAAAATCAGGGAAGCAGTGGTTTATATGTCTGTAATCATCAACAAATAACTTTTCCCCAGCTCCTTGTCGTAGATGGAATCTGGTGAATTGTTTCTCCCTCTGTCTCCCCTCTCCCTTTAGTCCTTTATCTCTCATCTCTCTCTCTTTATCCCCTCTTCTCCTCATTTTTTCTTTCTATATGTCTTTCTCCTTTCAACTTATTTCTTTATTCTTTTTTTAAAGTTTCTATGTAACAATTCTGTTCCACTTAACTAGGTGGAATCATTTTAAATGCCCAAATAACAAGTTAATATCACCCCAGACAAAGAGCACTGGGAATTCACATGTAGTTGAGGATGTTGGCTTTAATTATTGTCGCAAGAGAAAGAACACTCACCATGGGGTGTTTTACTATGAGGATGGTAGAATGAAACTTTCATAGAAGTTGGGCTTCTGTTTGGTCAATTTAAGATGAGTTCAAGGAAGCTGGGAAGAAGCGGTAACTGATTCTTAATCATTCTCACTTAGAAGGAAGGAAGACTGCACAGAAGCTAAAGCTGTAATCAGGAAAGAAGCAGCAGTCATTGCTGTTAATCAGGATAGAGATGTGTTTGGCCATTTTATAGCTTCGACATAGTCTATATTTTGTCTGTTCAGACAGGATTATAGAGTGCCTGGTTTCGTTTGAATCCATCACAGTCAGAGGGGACAGAGTACAATGGATGTTGGTGTTCTGTGCACTTATTAGGTTTGCCAGAACATTTCCTTTTCGAGAGGGCCAGAGCAGCTCTAGCTTTCAGGGTATGTTTTTCACATTATCATTATCAAGTGATGAATTTTAAGCAGCTCCTCCCTCCAGACAGTCTACTGGTTAAAAGCATATACTCTTGAACCACACTGCTGGGTTTGATTGCCTACTGAGTCTGTCATTTACTAAGCATATTGCAGAACACTTACTTAAATTATTTGTACTTTATTTCTTTCAACTAAGTAATTGGAGAGAAGAGTCACTCCTTCTTAATGTTATTGTGAATGTTAAATTAGTTAATATATATGGAGAAGAGTGTTCAGCTCACAGTAGTACCTAACATGTTAGCTGGTATTATTTCATTAGTTTTCCTCTCCACAAGTAAGCACTGGAACTCCCAAAGAAATGCCCATGTCATGGAGAAATCCTGTTTCTGAACTCAGTTCCAGATGGTTCAAAATCCTCAACTCACGGTCTGGACCCCATGTAGTTTTCTGGCTCCTTCATGTGGCCCTCTTTCCTCGTTCAGCTTGTTCAGCTCCACCACTTGTCTGAACTCAGTCATCTTCATAATAATGGTTGTGGCGACTCTCATGGCACACAAAGGCTGGCAGGCATCTACAAAGAAGGATGACTGTCATTAACTCCTACCAATCACACAGAGTCTCATCTCTCCTCTTTAATTGTTAACCTTTTCCTTTTAGTGGCTACATTGTAGAACCACAACACCTCAGGCCTGTCCAGTAGGTGAGGAGTAGATAGTACCTAACTTTTATTTTTTAAGTATATGTTATTCATTATGCTAGTACAGTTGTCCCAATTTTGTTCTTCCCTTTATCCCTCTTCCTCCCTGCACCACTCTTCCCTTCAGCATCTCCTCCCCCTTAGTTCATGTCCATGGGTTGCACATATATGTCCTTTGGCTTCTCTATTTCCTATGCTATTTTTAACCTTCCCCTGTCTTTTTTATGCTTACCAATTATGATTCTTATTCCTTGTACCTTTTCCCCTATTTGCCCCCTCTCCCTCCCCACTGGTAACACTCACTGTGATCTCCATCTCTGTAAGTCTATTCCTGTTCTAGTTGTTTGCTTAGTGTTTGGTTTTGGTTTTTAGGTTTAGTTGTTGATAGTTATGGGTTTGTTATCATTTTACTGCTCTTAGTTTTTGATCTTCTATTTTTTAGGTAAGTCCCTTTAACATTTCATATAATAAGGGCTTAGTGATGATGAACTCCTTTAATTTGACTTTACCTAGGAAATACTTTATCTGCTCTTCCATTCTAAATGATAGCTTTGCTCAGTAGAGTAATCTTGGATGTAGGTCCTTGCCTTTCATGACTTCAAATATGTCCTTCCAGCCCCTTCTTGACTGCAAGGTTTCTTTTGTGAAATCAGCTCACAGTCTGATGGGAACTCCTTTGTAGGTTACTGTCCCCTTATCTCTTGTTGCTTTTAAGATTCACACCAGTAAGAATGACCATCATAAACAAAGCAACAAACAACAAGTGCTGGAGAGGTTATGGAGAAAAGGGGACCCTGGTGCACTGTTGGTGGGACTGCAGACTGGTACATCCACTATGGAAAACGGTATGGAACTTCCTCAGAAAACTAAAAATGGATCTGCCTTTTGACCCACCAATTCCATTGCTGGGACTATATCCTAAGAACCCTGAAACACCAATCCAAAAGAACCTTTGCACCCCAATATTCATAGCAGTACCATTTACAATAGCCGAGTGTCAGAAGCAACCTGGGTGCCCATCAGTAAATGAATGGATCAAAAAACTATGGCACATTTACACAATGGAATTCTACGCAGCAGAAAGCAAGAAGGAGCTCCTACCCTTTGCAACAGCATGGATGGAGCTGGAAAGCATTATGCTAAATGAAATAAGCCAGGCAGTGAAAGACAAATTCCATATGATCTCACCTTTAACAGGAACCTAAACAACAAAACAAAGAAACAAGCAAAATATAATCAAAGACACTGAAATAGAGGACAGGCAGACAGTGACCACAGGGGAGAGAAGAGGGAATTTCAGGGGAGAATGGGAAGGGTTTACAGGAACAAATATAAAGGACACCTGGACAAAAACTAGGGGAGGTGGAAATGGGAGGCAGGTGGGGAGGGATGAGTGGGGGGGTCTGGAGTTGGAATAAAAGGCAGAAAACTATACTTGAACGATGACTAAAATAAAAAAAAATCTCTCCTTATCTTTAATCTTGTAGGACATAATTATGATGTACCTTGGTGTCTTCCTCCTTGGGCCCAATGTCTTTGGGACTCTCTGGGCTTCCTGGACTTCCTGGCAGTCCATTTCCTTCACCAGATTGGGGCCATATTCTTTTATTATTTCTTCAAATAAGTTTTCAATTTCTTGCTCTTCCTTTTTTCCTTCCGGCACCCCTATGATTCAGATGTTGGAACATTTGAAATTGTCCCAGAGATTCCTAAGCCTCTCTTTATTTTTTTGAGTTGTATCTTCATTGTCTTCTGGTTGGATGTTTATTTCTTCCTTGTGTTCCAAATTTGTTATTTGAATCCCTGTTTCCTTCCCTTCATTATTGGTTTCCTGTATATTTTTTTTTTATTTCACTTTGCATAGCCTTCATTTCTCCTTTCATTTTGCAGCTGAGCTCAGTCAATTCTGTGAGCATCTTGATTATCAGTGTTTTGAACTCTGCATTGGATAGGGTGTCTATCTCCTTGTTTCTTAGCTCTTTTCCTGGAGTTTTGATCTGTTCTTTCATTTGGACCATATTTGTTTGTCTTGGCATCATACCTGTTATGTTGTAAGGGGAGGTGACTTAGGTATTCCCTAGGGCAGGGCAACCCTCTCTGCTGAGTTGTGGCATTCTGTCTGGGTGAATGTTTCTTTAACTCCTTAGTTGTCGGATTTCCATTCAGTTTGATTTCCTGGCAGTTCTGATTGTTTATTGCTTTTAAATTGGGTGCTAGCCTTCTTTTGGTTGCATGAGGAAGTGAATTGTTTCTACCTATGCTTTCATCTTGGCAGGAAATCTACCTAACTTTTATGACAGGGTAATTTTGATAGATGTTCATTTGTATGACAGTTTATGTACCTTCCTTTTTTTCTTTTTTGCCAGGTCCAGAGTCTTCATAATTTCCCATTTCCATGGCTTAGTAAGGTAAGAAACAGAGGCAACATTAGGTTGAAACTCCTACCCACTTTTATTAAAGTGTAAATTGACTGATTCAATTTTTAGGGTAGAATATGTAGTTTTCAGACCTGAAGGACTGAGACAGAGGACAGCTCAGTTATAACCATTAGAATTTGTTATTAAAATACAGATTCCATGAGGTTAGGCCCTTGACCTTTGTAGAGTAAACACTATATACTTAACAGGAAAACAGTTTCCAATACTTATTCTAGTAACTATTTTAAAAATGTTTTTAGTCAATACATTCATGAATGATTAATTAAATCTCTAAAACTTTTGCACCAGTTAACTGGAGGTAGGGTAGAGCATTTGTAGAGTGGCAGAGTGGATATATGATTAGAAATTTGGTTCCTTTCAAAGAAAAGAAATAAATTCATTATTCTATGGCTACCTTGGAATGTGTATTTAGAAACATATCCACCACACACTTGTGGATGTACATAAGGCCACTCAGATCACCTTCCCACAACAATATCAAAAAATTAATAATGCTCATGTAAAACAGATCCCTGCTCTTAAATTATATATCCCCAAACAAAATAGCAGTGACCACAGCGGCACCAGTACTAGCACAGTTTCCACTCTGAGTGCACTCTACTACAGTTGTATTCTTTGCTGTTAAGTTATGTAGTCATAGATAAAGCTAATTTTATTTTCTTCCTTATTTTTTATTTTGGTTGTATCAGACTAAGTAATGGCATTATCCTGACTAGGTGATGCTTTCTCATGCCTCTGTGCCTTTCAACATTCCTCTTCCTAGGCTTCAAGGCCTTCCTACCATGTGTAGTCACTAACTTCCAATTAATAGTTCATGACACATAGACTTCTTATACTCCAAGAAACTGTTCTTGGAAAATACTTTTTAGAAGAGAGATATTGTAAACACATTGGTAAGTGTCTGAAACAAGAGCTGAAGAAAGAAAAGGAATAGAGAAGAGGGTTTAAATAAGGAATAAAATTATTTTAAATTTTGCCTATGCTTCTCTATAGTCAACTTAAACATTTTTAAAATTGTATAGTATATTTTATATGATATTTAATTGTATAATTCAAATACCTTCACTGATACTAATCTAGGTGTTAATATCTAGATCTCATTTTCTTGAGGTCAAATTATAAAAGGATGCATTTTGAGGGTTGCAGAGGAAATTGTATATTGATATCTACTCATATTATTACATTAAATAATATAATCATAATTTAAAGAATAGCACCCATGAGAACTCACAATTTTAGCATTCTATCTACCACTTTATGTTTAGTATTCTTTACTTCTATTAACATCATTATTTTGTTCTTTGGAGCAATCATACTGTCAATAACATTTAATTATTGATAAACTTCCTACCCTTCATGGTTTTAACTCTCTTCAGTTAATTGAAAATACTTTGTTATATACATGAAATGATAAAAGGTATTTTTAATATGTTAGCACTATAAATTAAATTTTTATTAATCTATTTATCATCTACCTATCTCCACCAATGATGTTATCTTTATTGGGACAGGTATTATTAACAATTATTAGAGCAAATTATTACCATAGTTTTTGAATGTATTTTTCAATCCTTATAATATTATGCAGATCATTATTGCCCTAGGATAAAATTCATCTAAAAAGGTAAATTAGGTTTCTCCCAATCTTACCTTTATAAGAAAGTTTTAAAGACATCTAATACTGATATTCTAAATACCCAATCAAGATCAATTAGTATTTTCACTGGCTGGTGTGGGGCAATGGGTTGGAGCATCAGCATTATCCATAAACTGAAAGGTCACGGGTTCATTTCCTAGTCAGGGCAAATGCCTAGGCGGCAGGTTGGATTCCTTTTCTGGGCACTTATTAGAGAAAACTGATGAATGTTTCTCTCTTGAATACCGTTTCTCTCTATCTCTCTCTCCACCCCTTCCCTTCTCTCTAAAATCAATAAGTGTGTCCTTGGGTGAGGATAAAAAATTTTAAAAAGTTTTCAGGGTCACTTCATGGTCTGGGCACATACCTTAGTTGCAGGTTTGATGCCCAGCCAGGCTGTATAGGGAGAACACTGATCAATGTTTCTCACATTGATGTTTCTCTGTCTTTCTTTTTCTCCTTTCCTTTCTCTCTAAAATTGGATATATCCTTGGGTGAGGATTTAAAGAAATCAACAGTAGATTCCTCATTTACTGACTATAGATATTTTCCATGCCATAAACATTTCCAATTTCCAGTTTTAAATAATGGTCAGTGTGATAGTTAACTTCATGTGTAAATTTGGCTGGACCTAAATGTGAAGATATTTGGTTACACATTAGTCTGGATGTTTCTGTGTAGTTTTTTTTTTTTTTTTTTTTAATGAGATTAACATTTACATTGCTGGTCTTTGAGCAAAGCAAATTAACTCTTTATGGTAATTCTAAAATTAGTGCTTTATTCAGTCAGTTGAAGGCTTTAAAGAAAATTATTGACCTCCCCCCAAGTAAGAAAGAGTGCTTCCAGCAGACTGCTTTTGCTGTTGAGCAGCAACTCTTCCTGTTTCCAGCCTGCTCCTCTACATCATCATCACACACACACACACACACACGCATCCTGTTGGTTCTATTTTTCTGGAGAATCCTGATTCTGGTTAGCCAAAAACAATTTTTCCCCATAAGATGGCTCTAGTAGCGCTTAGTTGTCTTTAAGTTCAATTTGAAATAATTTTGTTACATTGTACTGTGACAGCTGTCATATCAGCCTGCATTTAAAAAATCAAAATTGGTGAATTTTTGTATTTTAACATTTAATATTGCCATTTTAATATTTAGGATGTAAAAAAATAAGCAACATTTTGGCATATTATGTTTTATTATTTCAAGAAAGGTAGAAACACAACTGAAACACACAAAAGAGATTTGTGCAGTGTATGGAGAAGATACTGTGACTGATCAAATGTGTCAAACATGGTTTGCAAAGTTTTGTGGTGAAGATTTCTCACTGGATGATGCTCCAAGGTCAAGTAGACAAGTTGAAATTGACAGCAATCAAACTGAGACATTAGTTGAGAACAATCAAAGTTATACCACATAGGAGATACCTGACATACTCAAACTATCCAAATCAATGAAGTTATTGGTGAAAATGAGGAAATGTATTTCAATTTTATGGCAAAAAATTATTCGAACTTTTTGGCCAACCCAATAATAAGTAAAAAAAAAAATGGTCTAAATCCAACTCTAATTATAGTACTTTATCGAAGCAAGGATGTGTGTGCTTGTGTTGGTGTTTTCAGATGGATAGGCAGAAGTTAGGGTAATAGAATATTAAATATTAGTCAAGGGAAAGAAGAAAAGAGAGAAATCTATAGGCGTTTAAATTTTTAACTCCCAAATAGAACTAATAAGGATCAAGAGAGACTGTTATCTGTGGTTGCAAAATCCCATTCCTTTACCTGGCATAGTTTAAACTACAACCTAGGAAATTGTCCAGCATATTTATTACTTCATTTCTATGCAACACTAATTTCATCTTTCTCTCCAAAACTTTAAAAGACTTCTCTAGAAATACAATCTGTTTTCAAATTGGGGACTGATGAATAATTGTAGATTTGTGTAAGGGCACTGTACATTTATCTCTAATTGAGAACTGTGAATATTTTATTTAAAGTTTTCTGCATTTGGAGCTAAGATATTTTCTTATATTTATTCTTGATTATATATTCTCTATAAAGTTCATTAAATATACAACATATTCGATGTCACTTCATTATTGTTTGCACTAGTAAGAACAAAGGGGGAAATAGATATAAAACACTAAAACCTTAAAGTTTAAAGGTAAATGGAATTTGCTAAAAGCAAACCATCATGGAAACATTTATGACAAATACAGCTTAGTCTTATATTGTAATTTAGGGTCTGAAGTTTGTGCCCATCAGTCTATACTATTGTCAGAAAAATGTTCAGGAAGGAGAAATTATAGAAGCCTTATATTTTAAAAACCAGCTTCTTAAATGCACAGCAAGTACACAATCAAAAGATTTATATTACCCCTCGCCTTAACTATGGGCACTGTCAGAAGTTTTATAATGACTTTTTGGTAAGCTTATTTATGGCTGACTGGAAATTACTTAATTGTGATGTGACATAGTACCACCTAGATTTTTTCAAATTTATTATCTTGGAAAAACACATTTGAATTAGTGAGTGCGATTGGAAAATAGAACAGGGTGCAAGTGGAGGCAGAGTAATAAATTAGAATGAAATTGTCTATTGACTCTTCTGGGAGTTAGCACAGACTAAAAAGGACACAAAGGACTTATGTCTATGTCGACCTTTAACTCACTCTACTCCCAGAATTATAACTTTAAAATACATAAATAAAGTAGAGGATAAGTTAGACCTAGGCCATATCATGTATCTATGCATAACATTTTTTTTTTCAGTAGGCTCTGGGATACTCTAGAAAATGTGTCTGAGAAGAAAATATAATGGAAAGACTTTTTTTGCTACATTTATCACAAGGATGTTTATTTCAGTAGAACAATAGTTTTTCCAACTAGTTCTTGATACTGAAAAGTAATTGAAACTGACTGGAGGAGAAAATGAGAGAAAAAGTGCCTAGAAAAGGGAGGTTTGAATGTCTAAAGCAGAGATTGTAAACCTTTTTCATCTCATGGCACACATAATCAAATTACTAAAATTCTGTGGCGTATCAAATACAATTATACTTTTTGCTAGTCTGACAGAAAAATAGGTGTTATTTAGATTCATTCACACCAGCTGGCTATTATTGTGTTGGTTTTTGTCATTTTGTAATTTGACAGTCTAAAAGAAAAAAGGTAGTGCCGCTGACCTAATGCCCAGGTATTGTATGATTTTTTAAAAGGTAGTACAACTGTCCCAATTTCCCCCCTTCACTGCTCTCTGCCTAGTTTGTCCCTCCACTTCCATAGTCAATCCCCACCCCATTGTACATGTCCATGGATCCTTCATATATGTTCTTTGACTAATCTGTTCGCCTTCTTTCAAACAGCCCCCAGCTCCATCCTCCTTTTTTACTACTATCAGTCTATTCTATGATTCTATGCTTCTGGTTCTCCTTTACTCATTAGTTTATTTTGTTAATTAGTTCCCTCTTATAGATGAGATCACATGGTATTTGTCTTTCACCGACTGGGTTATTTCACTCAGCATAATAGTCTCCTGTTCCATCTATGCTGCCTCGAAGGGTAAGCATTCCTTCTTTCCTTCTGCCACATAGTATTCCATTGTGTAAATGTACCACAGATTTTAATCCGCTCATCTACTGATGGGCACCTATGCTGTTTCCAACTCTTAGCTATTGTAAATAGTCTCTATGAGCATAAAAGTACATAAGTTCTTTTGGACTGGTGTTTCAGGATTCTTATGGTATATTCCCATCAGTGGAAACAATGGGTCAAAATGTAATCCCATTTTTTATTTTTGGAAGAAATTCCATACTGTTCTCCACAGTGGCTGCACCAGTCTGCAAACTCACCAACGGTACACTAGAGTTCCCTTTTCTTCACAAGTTTGCCAGCAGTTGTTGTTTGTTGATTTACTAATGATGGCCATTTTGACTGATGTAGCTCAGTGGACTAGTCACAGGCCTGGGAACCAAAGCATCTCCGGTTTGATTCCCATCAGGTCACATGCCTAGGTTGCAGATTAGGTCCCCAGTATGGGATATGCTAGAGGCAAACCATACACTGATGTTTCACTCCCTCTCTTTCTCCCCACCCTTCCTCTCTTTCTAAAAATAAATAAATAAAATCTTTAAAAATTAAAAAAAATAAATAAAATTTTTTAAAAACACACACAAAAAATGATGGCCATTTTGGCAGGTGTGAAGTGATATCTTATTGTGATTTTAATTTGCATCTCTCCAAAGGTTAGTGATGTTGAGAATATTTTCATGTCTATGGGCCCCCTGTATGTCCTCCTTGGAGAAGTGTCTGTTCAGGTCCTTTGTTCATTATTTAATTGGATTGTCTTTATGGTGTTGAGTCATATGAGTTCTTTACATATTTTAGAGATTAAATCCTTGTATGATGTTTCAAATAAACAACCTAACCCTAAATCTAAACTAACTAGAGGAACAACAACAAGCAAAACTCAGAGCAAGTAGGAAGAAGGTAACAATAAAGATTAGAGCAGAATTAAATGACATTAAAGACTAAAAAAATAATAATTTAAAGGATGAACGAAACCAAAATCTCATTCTTTGAAAACACAAACAAAATTAATAAACAGGATCACCAAGAAAAAAAGAATGGGTCCAAGTAAATAAAATTAGAAATGAAAGAGAAGTACAAACTGATATCAGAAATGCCAAGGACTGTAAGAAATTACTGTGAGCAACTATATGCCAAGAGATTGGACAACCTGGATGAAATGGATAAAAATCTAGAAACAATCAATCTTTCAAAATTGAAACAGGAAGAAGCAGAAAACCTGAATAGAATGATAGCAAATAATGAAATTGAAGCAGTAATAAAAACTCCTGTACACAATATCCCTGAACCAGATGACTTCACAGGTGAATTTTACCAAACATTCAAAAAAACATGAACCCCAAAACCTACTATCCTTCTCAAACTGTTCAAAAATTCAAAAAAGGGAAGACTCCCAAACTCTTTTTATGAGGCCAGCATTATCCTAATCTCTAAACCAGATAAAAACACAACAAAGAAAGAAAATTATAGGCCCAGATCTCTGCTGAACACAGATGCTAAAATCCTCAAATAAATATTAGCAAACTGGATCAAGCAATACATTAAAAAGATCATACACCAGGATCAAGAAGGATTTATTCCAGGGATGCAAGGATGATGTAATATTTGCAAATCAATAAATGTAATACATCTCCTAAAAATTGAAGGACAAAAAATTTGGACAAAAATTACATAAGCATATCAATAGATCCTGAAAAAGCATTTGATAAAATCCAACATCCATTTATGATTTTAAAAAACTCAGCAAAGCATGAATAGAGGGATGAAAGCATGAAAGGGGTTTCCAAAGCATGAAAACACTAGCATGGGCTAGTGTTTTGCTTAAGATCAGGCACAAGACAGATGCATTCACTTTCACCACTCTTATTCATCATGGTACTAGAGGTTCTAGCCATAGCATTCAGACAGGAAGAAGAAATAAGAGTTATCCAAATTGGAAAGGAGGGGGTAAAATTGTCATCATTTACAGACATGATAGTGTACACAGAAAACCCTATAGACTCCACCAAATAACTATTTGACCTAATAAGTACATTTGGCAAAGTAGCAGGACACAAAGTTAATATTCAGAAATTGAATGCATTTTTGTATGCCAACAATGAAATAATGGAAAAAGAAACCAACAAAAAAATCCCATTTACTATAGTAACAATCTTTTTAAAAGTACCCAGTAATAAATTTAACCAAGGCAGTAAAAGACATACTCAGAAAACTATAGACCACTGAATAAAGAAGTTGAGAGAGATACAAATAAATGGAAGCATATCTATGTTCATGGATTGGAAGAATTAACATCTTTAAAATGTCCATAATACCCAAAGAAAGCTATAGATTTAACACAATTCCTATTAGAATACTAATGGCATATTTCACAGATCGAGAACAAATAATCCAAAAATTTACATGGAACCAGTAAAGACCCTTAATATCCTCAGCAATCTTGAGAAAGAACAATAACATTTAAGGGGTCATAATACTTGATATGAAACTATATTACAAGAGCACTGTAATCAAAACAGCCTGGTACTGGCATAACAGACACATAGATCAATGGGACAGAATAGAGAGACCAGAAAATAAACCCATGTCTCTATGGTCAATTAATATTTGATAAAGGGGGCATGATCATTCAGCTGAGTAAAGATATTCTCTTCAAGAAATGGTGTTGGGAGAACTGGACAGGTACATGCAAAAAAAATAAAGGATACTAGACCACCAATTTAACACCATACACAAAAATACACTCAAAATGGATAAAATACTTAAATATAAGTCTTGATACCATGAAAATCCTAGCAGAAAACATGGGTAGTAAAATCTCAGGTATCTCACATAACAAAATTTTTGCTGATACATCTCCTAGGGCAAGGGAAATAAAGAAAAAATAAATAAATGAGACTACATGAAATTCAAAAGCTTCTGCATGGCTAAAGAAACCATTATTGAAATGCAAAGGGAACTGACTGTATGGGAGCACATATTTCTCAATGACACATAGGTATTGCATGTTTTAAAAGTTCTTGAAGCACACCAGTGTGCAATGCAGCACAACAGTTGAAAGCAGCTGGTCTAGAGTATGTTTTGATCACTGGTGTGATTTGTAACTTCTGAAGTATGACAATCTTCCACAACTCATCCAAATAAAGTTAAAATTAATGAGGTGCCAAAGAAGTACATGTTCACCAGCTTAAAACTAAGTTAAAGTAGAAGACTAAAGCCCCATATAAGGATTTGATGCTCCTGTGAGCCTAGGGATGAATATGTTATAGATTCCAAAAAATCATCATGCCTTCTAAAATTGTCTGGGGACCTATAGATTAATGTAACTTGAGTATGATACCAGTTTTTATTTTTGTTTAACCTTTGGGGTTTCTTTTCAGATAAATATTTTTAAAAACATATGGATAATTTTCTACTAGTTTAGATATTATCATATTTTCCAGTACACATTATGGATTTTATAGTGCCAGTTATAAAAGTACATGTATTTTATTGCAGATATTTAGTTATCTTCAAGATGATTATTAAAGTATGTATTATAAAATCAAATGGCATAACCTTATGATTTCTGGCTTTAATGGAATTTGGGCTATGTTAACTGAAGTGTCACTTCTGTCATGTCATAGACGCATAAATGTAGATATTTTTCCATTTCATGTGGATATCAGTAACCTGAATTTAAATCACAGTTTTTTTTAAATAGGTTTAACGTGGATTCCATGTGTCCAACAAAGAAAATATGCAAATGTGAAGTTAAGTTCTGAATTTGATATTTCAAAACAAAGCAAATTTATATTGCATCAACATGCTGTGCTCCTCAACTTTTTATAAAGCTCATGGAAAGTACATAAATGAAAGGTAATTAAGAAATTACAGGAAAACCATATCAAAATTAATGCTAAGTTTATATTCTTACTTTTAGTTTTTTCAAAGCAAGCATCAGGTTATAAACCTCACAAATACTGTGTCCTAGAAAAGTGATGATATGTAAAAAGGAACTTACAATTTTATCTTCTTTTAGCTGGAAAATACTATTTTTTCCAAATATAAAATGATACAGGGAAAGATATACTTAGAGAGTTACTAGATTTTTGCTTCTCTTAGTAATATCTAGAAAAAACTTAGTAGTAATATTAAAAAAATAAGTATCAGTGTAAAAAATCAGTATCAATGCATTCCTCTGTAACATCAAATAAGCAGTTGTTAACAAATACTAGTGTTCAGAAGTAACATATATTAGGTGCTACAAAGTTTGACACATTGTTCTATAGATATTATGAAATAAATACTATAATTAATGCTGTTCTCCTGTGGAGAACAACAGAATTTAAGAAAGATTATGTAATGTGTACAAGTTGAAACAGTTCCTAAGCCTACATCCAGAAAAGACAGTTTAGCAGATATTTTTAGATATTTATTTTTTAACAAACTTTATTTACTTATTTTCAAACAGAGGGGAAGGGAGGGAGAAAAAAAGGGAGAGAAACATGTGTGTGGTTGCCTCTCATGCACCCCCTACTGGGGATCTGGCCCACAACCCAGACATGTGCCCTGACTGGCAGTTGAACTGATGATCCTTTGATTCACAGGCCGGTGTTCAACTCATTAAACCACCCAGCCAGGGCTATATATTTTTAATCATCATCTTAACTAGCTTAACTATTACCCTCTATTGTTTTAAGTCTGGCAAACTTCAGACTTGATGGTAGAGATATTATGGATATGATATCTCTAAAATCGTCCTTGAGTTAAGCTAATAATATTATATAATTCTATTATTTATGACAGCTAGTTGACTCTTGACTCTGTCATTACCACATTCTAGTTTCTGATGGTGGGCAAGTCACTTAACAGGGCTTACCTCAGATGTCTACATGTGAAATATGGAAAATAACAGCAATAATAATAATGACAATACCCACTTGCAGAGTTTTTTCAGATTAAATTGCATGATCCATGTAAACTAATTTGCACATTTTTTTTTAAATTTTTGTATTCTCAAGATTGAACAAGATGGTTGTTACATAGTAACTAGTCATTAAATGATCACTAATGTTGGGTTTGCCAAAAAGTTTATAGAGTGTTTTTTCCATAAAATAAATGACACTTTTTTTCATTTTTATCAATAATTTATTGATTTGATTGTTTTGGTATGTCAGCTATCTCTCACGGTTGGCTTCTAGTGGGTAGAGGCCAGGGGTGCTGCTAAATATTTTCCAGTGCCTAAGACTACCCCACACAAACACATGCGCATAAATACCTGTGGTAGCTTTGTTTAGAATTGCTAAAAACTCGAGGCAACCAAGGTGCCCTTCAACAGGGGAATAGATGGACAGACTGGTACATGTGTACAATGGAATATCTACTCAATAATAAAAAGAAAAATATATTGATGCATACAAAAACAAGGCTGAACAAAATGCACTTTTCCAAATGAAATAAATCAGAATTGAAAACGCAATTGTAGTATTTCATTCATATATCATTCCAGAAAGGCAAATCTATAGGAATAGAAAATGATCTGTTTTTAATACAGGTTGTGGAGAAGAATGTATTTTGAAGAAAAAAAGGACATAGAGAGGAAGTTTTAGGGTGATGAAACTATTCTATACAATACCGGGGTCATTTGATGTAATTGTCTAAGTATGTATTCACAAAACGTGTATTTCACAAAACATGAACTCTATGTATATTTTTTATTAAAACCACCAAGATGGCTGGAGATCTCAGGATAGAATGTGAACTATGAAAAATTAATTTAACTCTATTACAGACATTTGATACAATCTTGCTAACAGAAGTGGAGTGAAAAGGAGGCACCTGAGTAATGTTGAAAAACAGTGTTTTGACTGGAAAGAGTAAGGTTTAGAACAAAAGCATTGAGTATAAACACGGTAGTCTATTTGGTAAATTTATTGTCACAAAAGTATAGGATAACATTTCTGAAACTACTTTACAGGTACACAGGGTTTAAAAAGTAAGTAATGAATAATAGTGAGAGCCTGGCTTATTACTATATGAGTTCAAATACTAATATTTGTAGATGCCCCACTTTACAGGATTGGAGCCTAATCTCTCCCCTGACACATGGGACAGACTTAGTGACTTACTTCCAAAAATAAAGTATGGAAAGGAAGGAAATATTAACTTTACAGTGGAGATACCTGGAACATACGACCTTAACTAAGTGATAAAAGTTAACATCATCAATAATGTTGTGTGAATATGACGTACTTCTGACATGGAGTGATGGAAAAAGTATTTGATCTGTGTGGTATTCTTCCCCAAATCCATAACCTCAGTCCAGTCATGAGGAAACACCAGATAAACCCAAAATATGGAACATTTTACAAAATACTGTACTAGAATTCTTCAAAAACAGTCAAGGTGAGGAAAATCAAATACTGAGAATTTCACATCACAGAGGAGCAGAGTAAGAAGACAAATATAATCAAGATACATCATGGTGCCAGGTGGGTATTGGACTCTCCGGGGGAACACTTTGTCAAGTACATGACTGCCTAACTTCTACGCTGTACACCTGAAACTAACACAAAAAAATAATGAATGCAAAGTAATTGAAAACAAAACAAAACAAAAATAAGTAAAACACTTAAGGCAAACAAATAAACAAACAAACAACAAGAAAAACATGGTGTACAGAAAGGGATCCTGAGACAGAAAAGTGGCATTAATAGAAAAACTAATAAAATTTGAAGAACATCTAATCTTTGCTTAATAGTAGTGTGCCAATAATAATTCACTGGTTTATTTTAACTGAAAATATTTTTTTTTAAGATTTATTTATTTATTTATTTATTTTTATTTATTTTTAGGGAGGGAAGGCAGGGAGAGAGAGAAACATCAATGTGTGGTTGCTGGGGGTTATGGCCTGCAACCCAGGAATGTACCCTGGCTGGGAATCGAACCTGGGACACTTTGGTTCCCAGCCCGTGCTCAATCCACTGAGCTACGCCAGCCAGGGCTAACTGAAAATATTTTAAAAAATGACAGTGATTATAAAAATCTATACTCAGGTTTTAGATATATTAAAGATGGATTGGATGAATTATCATGAAATGAAATAATTGAATCTGTTTGATAAATTTATTTATTGTTTTCTATTATGGAGCAGTGCTGACATTGAATCTGAACTCTAGTACTTTAATCAATATAAGCTAAATTGTGACCTTAAATTTATAACTACTACTGTGCTGAATTAACATCAATCAGTTTTTTACCAAATCAGGCAATAGCACATATACAAATGCCATAATTTTAAGATGTCCTAGTAAAGCTCTAGTTTATAATTATCAAACTATTTCTTATTTTTGTTTAAAAACACATTTTTCATCTTACTATATATTGTGTTTATCATCATATAAGCAGTCTTTAGAACATGTAACAACTTCAACAGGGTAGGTATTCAATAAATGCTAGCTGAATCAATTAATAAAAATTCTGCCTTATCACGTTAATCACAAGAAGAAAATAATTTCAAAGTATATGTAATTCCAATTAGAGGCCAAGTACCTTAGAATTTCTTGAATCTTATAAAATTTGGTATTATTTTATTTTATTGCTTATTTTCTTTACTGTCATTCAAGTACTGTTGTCCCCATTTTCCCCTCATTACTGTTCCCTGCCCTACCCACCCCTACCTCCCACTTTCAATCACCCTCCCTACCCTGTTGCCTTTGTCCAGTGGTTCTTTTACATGTTCCTTGACTTGACCCTTCCCCTTCTTTCCCCCATTATTCCCCTCCCCACTCCCCTCTGGTCACTGTCAGTTTGTTCTTTATTTCCATATTTCTGGTTGTATTTTGCTCACTTACTTGTTTTGTTGATTAGGTTCCACATATAGGTGGGATCATATGGTATTTGTCTTTCACCACCTGGCTTTTTTCACTTAGTATAATGCTCTTCAGTTCCACCCTTGCTGTCTCCAACGGTAGGAGTTCCTTCTTGCTTTCTGCTCTGTAGTATTCCATTGTGTAAATGTACCATAGTTTTTTGATCCACTCATTTACTGATGGACACTTAGGCTGTTTCCAGCACTTGGATATTGTAAATAATACTGCTATGAACATTGGGGTGGATAGGTTCTTTAGAATTGTCCTTTCAGCCCTGGCTAGTGTGGCTCAGTGGTTGAGTGCCAACCTGCAAACCAAAGGGTTGCAGATTCCCAGTCAGGGTACATGCCTGGTTTGCAGGCCAGGTCCCCAGTAGGGGGTGCATGAGAGGCAACCACACATTGATGTTTCTCTCCCTCTGTTCCTCCCTCCCTTCCTCTCTGTCTAAACATAAATAAATAAAATATTTTTTAAAAAATTGGTGCTTCATGTTTTTAGGGTATAATCACAGAAGTGGAATTGCTGGGTCAAAAGGCCATTCCATTTTTACTCTTCTTAAGAAATTCCATACTGTTTTCCATAGTGGTTTTACCAGTGTACATTCTTATCAACAGTGCACTAGGATTCTCTTTTCTCCACAACCTCACCAGCATTTGTTGTTTGTTGATTTGTTTATGTTGACCATTGTGACTGGTGTGAAGTGGTAGCTCATTGTGGTTTTTACTTATAAAATTTGGTATTACTATAAAATATAATTTTGTAATGTATCTTTAAATTCACTATGTGTGAAGAAATATACCATTGAAATTCAATGAAAGAATGGTGCCATAATAGCTCCCCAATTCACTTTAATCTTCAGAAGCCTGGAGGTTTCTCTTCTGCTGACTCTTTAAATAAATTTTTCTTTTTATTTTTCTACTTCATTAATTCTGGTGGATTTAAAATAATGTTTATTTAGCTTCATTTCTTTTTCACATGGCATTATTTAGATGAAGTTAAAAGCTTTAGTTATATTTCAAAATGAAATACATGTTTTAATTCTTAAGGCATTCATTAGCTACTAAAATATTTATTGCAAGCATTTAGACATCACACCCTAAAATAAAAAAACCTTACCAAGTGTTCTTTGTACAACTAGTGTTTGGATAATATACTGGAAAAGTCAGTTGCTATGAAAATCTATAGACTCATAAAATCTTACCTACTAAGCTTATCTTGCTTTATGAAAATCTGACTGTATAGTAGAGAATACAAAGGAGATTTCACATCAATACATTTGTATAATATTTGCCCCCAATATCAAACCACATGTAAGAAGTTACCACCAATAAATGATTCTTTGGGAGGAATTTATTTTAGTTATAAAAGTAAATGCCTCTCAGTTGACAGTTTGACTTAATTATTATGTGAATTTAGATAAAATATCTACATCATAGGTCACTGAGCTAAAACACTTAATAAAAGGGAAATTTTTTTCCATATAATGAGTTCAATATTCCTGGGGGGAGGACGGATTGTCTCTTATTAAGGCTCAACTTTGCTAGTTTGGGACTACTATGTAGAAAGGTGAACCAAAGTTTTTGATCCTTCAGTAGAACAAAGAAAATATCCAAAGCAAAAATGATGCTTTTAACTATGAAAATATTTTAGTTTCAAAGAGGGTATTTTACATACAGCCTGAGAAAAGGTGATAATATCTTTTTTAACAAGCAAACCACTAACTAGATAGACCCGAAATACCTTTTGAAAGATCGAGAGAATTAGAAGATAAAGCACATAAACTATTAAAAAAGAAAATTGAAATAAAACCATCAAAACAGACAGAAAACTATTCCAAATAACTTCATATTTTTAAATCTCATTTTCTGTACATTATTTTTATATAACTTTTAAGAAAGTTAACTCCAACCATATATATTTTTACATGTGTCTGTTATTATGAAATATCCCTATTTCTTACTATATATTTCTAAATCTATATTTTTAATGGAAACCTGGCCATATTAATGACTTACCTACTTCTGAATGTCAACAGATATATGTAGTTTTATGTAAATTCAGGTAGTTTTAGATATTTGCAGATTTTTATATCAAGAAATAAGGAAAAGCTCTATCCTATTGTTTCCACTTTCCCTGAATATGAGGCAGGGTCCTCTGCTCAGAACTTATATGATATAGAGAGCCAACTGATTGAGGAAGCATAATAAGGTTTCTATCCTACTTTTCTAGGTAACCATGAATGTGTATTGGGTTCAGTCTATCCATTCTGGATGGTACACAGCTGGGTGCAGCTACATCTGTGCAGACATATAACAGGAGGATGGTTGAGTTCATCTAGGGATTCTAGTTTGGCTAAAATGTGTGATAAAAGAATAAGAGATTTTAAGGGATTTGTAACATTGTTTTTGAAGAAAAAAATCATATAAAACCAGACTATGTAGATAGATACAGAAATCTAGATGAGACTGTATCTTCAAACAAATGGCAATTTAAACAAGCAGCTTTCTGTTCTGTTCACATTCACACTTATAACAGAAACCTGAAGAATCCCCTTAAAACTGAGGTAATATTCTCCATCCACCACCATGGTGATGTCAAAGACTACTTTATAAATATAGGCCTTATGCATGGTAAATAGTTATTTAATGAGAAAATTAATAGGATGGTAAAGCTGGTTTAAAGAGAATTTGAGAAAGGGAGATTTATATAGCCTGTCAAAGATGGCATGCTACAAATTTGCTAAGTTAGAGACAGCACTGTTGAAAGCTTATTGTGTGACGACGCAGAAATTTTTGAAGTTATCTTCTTGACCAAACAAAAACAATTTTTATTTTTATTGGAAAAAAATATACAAGAAACACTTAACAACATAGTGCCTCAGCTCTTGTCAGTGGTAAATAATTAAGTCAAAAGGACAAAAGAAAACTTTCCTTAGATAATTACATAGTCCCTTTGTGGTGTTGTTAGACAATGCTCCAGTGTGATACTGAAAAGATCATCTTTTTTGCCTTAGATCCAAGTTTGGATATTTTTTGACAAGCAAACTAGACTCAATTTCTACCATTTTTTTTCTTCTTAACCGTACTAGACACTAGCACTAGGAGGCCACAGATAGGTAGTATGATTCCACCTGTATTTGATAATACTTACTCATCTACTTTTTCCCTATGATTTTCAGTCAATTCTGGATGTAGAAACTCCAACGGGGAGGGATGAAGGACCATGGGCCTATCTGTCTTTCCAGACTGTCTGATATAAAGGTTCTGTAGGCCAATCAATGAACCCTCATCCCCAATCTGGTTCCATTCACTTTCTAATTACAAGCCAAACAAATTTTGACATTGGTTGCCTATCAGTTTAATTATTCAGTGCTGAAAATTTCATCTTGTTTCTGTCTTTACAGGGACTTCTGTATTTATCTCATCACTTAAGAAGGGGAGACCTCACTTCACACTTTATAGAGTATTTGTGTGCCTCTGTTTGTTCATAGGCGAACAATAAGCAAGATAAACCATTTCAGAGATTACTATAATTCCCTTATATCTGAACTGGTTCTCCACAGGCTTCTGATTAATGTTATCAATTTTTTCATCAGATAAAATGATTAATAAAATAATTTATATTTTCTTATCTTACTCAAAACATTTATTATAAAGTAGCTTTTGTGTATGTCAATATTTTGTCACATAAAAGAAACTTTGGATTTAATATGGTGATGTTTAAATTTCTCTGTAAGCAATTTGATCATAATCCTAAAAAATTATCTTTTATGCTAATAAGACATTTTTAAAGGAGGTAAATAATCTAAAATATGAAAAATTGTGCTGTTAAGCCTGGACAGTTACTGCTTTTCATAACATTCCAACATAGTCATACATTTTTAATGAGTGAGAATTTATATTTCTAATTATTTATTAAAATTCATTGTTAGATGCTATGAATATGCTATAGCATGAATTTTCATGAATATAAAATGAAAATCAAAATACATGATGTTAAATCTCTAAAAACATTTCACCAATATGATACTAGAGCTCACAATTATTAATACTTTATAAAGTTCCATATTTTTACTGGTAGTTGTAAATCAAAATAAATTGCATATCTTTATACTGTGTCTGACCAAAATGATAGAAGTAATTACTAAGTAAAAAATTAAACACGCTATCTTTATGTCACCAACAATATTTGAAATTAAGTTTTAATCATATTTATGTATTTAAGGTTTAAACTGATATTTGTATATTTTCCAGTACAGCTATTTTGATAGATAGCCAAATATGCAAAGAAGGAAAAACACCAAAAATCTTACTATTTAGAGATCATATTGTGATAATAAAGCTTAGTGTACATTTTTCCTATAAATATTTGTGTATTTTAATTGAAATGACACTATATGTAGAGTTTGGGGACCTCTTTTATCAAACTAATTTTTTTAAGAAACACACAGCAACCCAAAATCTATGGGGCACAGTGAAAACAGTCCTGACAGGGAAGTTCATAGTACCATAGACCTACCTCAAGAAGCAAGAAAAATATCAAATAAATAATCTAACACTACACCTAAAATAACTAGAAAAACAACAGACAGAGCCCAGAGCAAGTAGAAGGAAGGAAATGATCAATATCAGTATGGAAATCAATGACATAGAGATCATTTAAAATGAAGCAACAAAGACCCATGAAACAAGGAGCTGGTTCTATGAAAGGATAAACCAAACTGATGAACCTTTAGTTAGACTCATCAAAAAAAGAGAAAGATAGACAGAGAGAGAGAGAGACAGAGAGACAGAGAGACAGAGAGAGAGAGAGAGAACCAAATAAATAAAATCAGAAATGAAAGGCAAAATAAGAACTGATATAACAAAAATACAAGGGATTGTAAAAAGTTAGTATGAACAATTACACACCAAGAAATTGTTCAACACAGGGAAAATGGGTAAATTTGTAGTAACAAACGATCTCCAAAAACCAAAACAGGAAGAACCAGAAAACCTGAATAGACCGATAACAATGAATCAAATTGAAGTAGTAATCAAAGGACTCCACACAAAAGTCCTGGACCAGATAGCTTCACAGGAGAATTTTTCCAGTCATTCAAAGAAGAACTAACACCAATCCTTTCCAAACTATTCCAAAAAATTCAAGACAAGGCCATCTGTATGTCTTCCTTGGGGAAATGTCTGTTCATATCTTTTGCCCATTTTTTAATTAGATTGTCTTCCTGATGTTGCAAGTCTTGTGACTTCTTAATACATATTTGGAAATCAAATCCTTGTCTGATCTATCATTGGAAAATATGTTCCCCCATACAGTGGGTTCCCATCTCATTTTGCTGCTGGTTTCCTTAGCCATGCAGAAGCATTTTCATGTCATGTAGTCTCATTTGTTTATTTTCTCTTTTGTTTCCAATGCCCTAGGAAATGGTAGGCAAAAATACTTCTACATAAGATATCTGAAATTTTACTGTCTAAGCTTTTCTCTAGGATTTTTATGGTATTATGACTTATTTTAAATTTTTTATTCATTTTGAGTTTACTCTAGTGTATGGTGTAAGATGGTAGTATAGTTTCATTTTTTTTCCAAGTACTAGTTCAGTTTTACCAACACCATTTATTAAAAAGACTGTCTTTATTCCATTGTATGCTCATGTCTACTTTGTCAAATATTAGTTGACCACAAAGGTGTGAGTTTATTTCTGGGTTCTCTATTCTGTTCCATTGATTTATGTGTCTGTTCTTATGTCAGTATCAGACTGTTTTTATTACAGTAGCTTTATATAGTTCAATTTGATATCAGGTAATGTGATCCCTCCAAATTTGTTCTTCTTTTTCAAGATTTCTGAGGCTACTTGGGGTCTTTTTATGGTTCCATACAACTCATTAGCCATCAAAGCAATGCAAATTAATACCACAATTAGATATCACTTCACACCTTCCAAAATGGTTATCATTAATAAAATAATAAACAACAAGTGCTGGCTAGGTTGTGGAGAAAAGGGGGCTCTAGTGTACCATTGGTAGAGATGCATACTGGTATAGCCACTGTGGAAAACAATATGGAATTTCCTCAAAAAACTGAAAATGGAACTACATTTTGACCCACTGCTTCCACTTCTGGAAATATATCTTAAGAATCCCAAAACACCAATTAAATGAATACATGCACCCTTAGGTTCATAGCAGAATATTTACAATAGCCAAGAATTGGAAACAGCCCAAGTTCCCATCAACAGATGAATGGATAAAAGAGCTGTGGTATATTTACACAATAAAATAATATGTCACATTAAAAAAGAAGGAATTCTTACTTTTTGTGATAGCACAGATGGTCTGGAGACTGTTATGCTAAGTTGGTGCAGAAACCAGCTCCCAGTGTTCGAGTCATTATGGATGAAATGAGACATTCACATAAACTACCAAGTCTGGTGGAGGAAAAGTAACAGCGTGGCTTTTCTCTCAAGGGGAACAAAAACCTCAGCCTCCCCTATGACAGGTGTTTATTGGGTTTTCTCCGCCCATTACAAGATGGTCCTCATTTACTATGCACAGGTTCTCTTTAGGTGGTTAGCTTTTACAGAAAACAAAGGAGCCAATGCCACTAATCACATCACAGAAGAGGGATATTTGCGAATGAAAAGGCTAAAGTAGTTGGAATGGTTACACTCATCCTTGGAAAGTTTAGCATGGATTTTAGGAAGTTACTTTGCTGTAAATGTCCTCAATTCAGGGTGAAGGAATTTTAGCAAAAAGCAAGACTCATAGTGGCCTAGGTACATTGCAGGCCTGATTCCCCACAGGAGAATCCATCCACGGGCGTGGGTCCTGTGCAGCTCTGAGTGGGAGCTGGGCCCATGCCATGCAGAACAGTCTATTACACTAAGTGAAATAAACCAGTCAATGAAAGAGAAATACTGTATGATCTCACTTATAAGAGGAATCTAATGAAAAAATAAACTAACAAGCAAATAGAATCAAAGGCACAGAAACATGCAACCGACTGACAGGTTTAGGAGTGGAGGGGGGCACTGGTTGAAGGGATTAGACAAAGAGCACATATGCATGACCCATGGACATAGACAATGTTGATGGAATGAATTGTGAGAATGGTGGGGTGGGTTGAGGGACGGGAGGCAAAGGGGAGATGATTGGGACAACTGTAATCCAATATACAATTTAAAATGTTTAACTTTAAAAAAGAAATATATGTAATGGAAGAGAGAGAGAGAGAGAGAGAGAGAGAGAGAGAGAGAATGATTGAAATAAAATAAAATGACCTGCAAATAAAGGGAAAAAAAATGAAAGAAATGGGAAGACTTCTCAGCTCTTTTTACAAACCAGGTAAAAACATAACAAATAAAGAAAATCGTCCTAATTCCAAAACCAAGTAAACACATAACAAATAAAGAAAATTATACGCCAATATCCCTGGTGAGCATAGATGCTAAAATCCTCAACAAAATATTAATCAACTGGATCCAGCAATACATTAAAAAGATCATACACTATAATCAACAAATATGTTGTATTTGTCCCTGGTATGCAAGGTTGGTACAATATTTCAAATCAGTAAATGTGATATATCAAGCACCCACTTATGATAAAAACTCTCAGCCAAGTGGAAATAGAGGGATCATACATCAACATAATAAAGGCCATATATGACAAACCTTATAGGTATTTCTTAGGGTAGTGGAAATAAAAAAGAAAATAAATAAATTGGACTACATCAAACTAAAATTCTTCTGCACAGCTAAAGAAACCATCAGCAAGGTGAAAAGGGAACTCACTGTTCAGGACGATATTCTCTCCAATGATACATCTGATAAAAATTTAATATCCAAAATATGCAAAGAACTAATACACCTCAACACCAGGAAGACAAACAACATAATTAAGAAATGGGCAGCCCTGGCTGGCGTACCTCAGTGGATTGAGCGCAGGCTGCTAACCAAAGTGTTGCAGGTTAGATTCCCAGTCAGGATACATGCCTGGGTTGCAGGCCATGACCCCCAGCAACCGCACTTTGATGTTTCTCTCTCTCTCTCTTTCTGCCTCCCTTCCCTCTCTAAAAATAAATAAATAAAATCTTAAAAAAGAAAGAAAGAAATAGGCAAAAGACCTGAATAGACACTTCTCCAGGAGTAAATATAGATGGCCCATGAATACAGGAAAATATTCTCAACATCATTAATTATCAGAGAGATGCAAACTAAAACCACAATGAAATATCAACTTATACCTATCAGAATGGCTACCATCAATAAATCAACAAACAACAAGTGCTGGCGAGGATGTGGAGAAAAGGGACCCCTTTTGCAGTGTTGGTGGGAATGCAGTCTGGTGGAGCCATTGTGGAAAAGAGTTTTTGAGTTTCCTCAAAAAATTAAAAATGGAACTTTCTTTTGACCTGGCAAATTCCACTTCTGGGAATATATCCTAAGGATCCCAAAACACCAATACAAAAAACATATGCTTCCCTATGTTCATGGCAATGCTATTTACAATAGCCAAGATTTGGAAACAGCTTGAGTGCCTGTTACTGGATGAGTGGATAAAAAAGCTGTGGTATTTCCACAATGGACTGCTATGCAACAGTGAAAAGAGAAGAGAATCATATATGTTGTGACGGCATGGATGGACCTGTAGATTACTATGCTAAGTGAATTAAGCCAATCAGGGAAAGACAAATACCATTTGATCTCACATACATGTGGAGTTGAATGAACAAAAACTGTCAAACAGAACAGAAAGAGAGCATGGACAGGTGGAACATACTGACAGCTGTCAGAGGAAAGGGGAGGAATGGGATGATAGACGGTGAAGAATATTTATGCATAATTCATGGACAAGGACAACAGTGTGGGGACTGACTTACAGAGAGGGGAGCACGGGGCTGCATGGAGGTGGGGAGAGGGAGAAAAGTGGAAACAACTTATAACATAAATAATAGAAATATTACAATTGAATATTAAACAAACAGGCAAGACTGCATAAGTCAAGACTCTTGTTATGACATTATATATCTATGCACATATCTGTACATATGCATGTGTGTGCACATATGTACATGCATGTGCACACATACATATCTGAACTATCCGTATCTATGTGCATACCTAAGTCTAACCATTTCTTTTATATATGGTAAGAAAGTCTGGATGTTCTGGTCAATGTTGCCACTAAACTTATTAAATGTTGTGAGTATATTTTTCCATGTTAAGTGAGCACAAAATTATAAATACCACACAGTATACACAGATACAGAATTGTGAAAACTAATGAAAAGATACATCAAAATTAATCTGTAAAAGTACATTAACAGTATTATACTGAACAACAATTAGACATGAATAGTAAGTCACTCATATAAATGAAAACAATTAGCTATTTTCCATAGAAAAACATATTTTTTTCTCTTTTAGTGTACACTGTTATTTTTTAAAATAAATTCTATGTAGAAATTTATTACAGATATATGACATAATTTATTTAATCATGGTATTGTTTTAACTCTGATGTTTATAAAGTTAAAAAAATATGGTAAAATATGGTCTACATTATGGCATCTAAGTGCATAATGTAGAATGAATTCTCCGGGCAGATTTTAAATACTGGGTTTTCCTGAGTTTCTATTCTTATTACTCTTCTTTCCTGGCTCTATATGTGTTCCTAGGAATCTTCATTAAGTTGTTTAGTTTAAACACAATTAAATGTACATTTAACTTCCAGGTCTATATTCCAAGCTGCAAGTCTTCACACCCATAGATGAATAACAGTTCATGATTGCCTAGAGTGTTTCTGTGTATGGCATACGGGACCTACACACACAACACACCGAGTACTAAAATGATCTTTCTCCTCATTTCTCCTAAATAGAACCTTCCACTAATGTCCTACTTTGACCGATGGCACTCATTTATACAAACCAGGGAATGGCTGTGCCTTCCACACACCTCCCTTTTACTGACTTCAGTTTTACAGCCATTTTCCCACAGGTGATTGGGAATTACATCTCCAAACTGCCCTCACTGTCTGTGTTAATACCTCCTTAACCTCAGTTTCTTTTCATCTTTCACTTGGACTCTTGATCTAATTTGGTAACTTCTTGTTACCTCCACCTTTGTCTTTTCATAAGGACATTATAATTTATTTTTCTTGTATAATTTTATCTTTCAGTTAGTTCTTGTCATATTTAAAGTAATTTTAAATCTCAGGTTATCTATCTCTAAACTAGACCCAACTGTTCCTTTCCCGGGGCACAGCCTCCTGCAGTCTGCATCCATAACATTGTTTAAAATTTTCTTTTTTCATTATGCTCTTTCCTTTCATCTATGTGATAAACTTTTTCAATTCATTGAAAGTCCTAGGCTCACAACAAAGAGGCTCAGTTTAACTAAATCCATTTGCTCTATTTGGGGTTTTATCTGTGACGGACCCCCTTTCCCCAAAGAGACAAAATTAATTAATCAGCAAATTCTTTGTAATATTTCTGAATATTGTGTTGTTTTAGTACTATACCCACACACACTATGAACACACTTCTAGAATGTAATCATATTTCTTTTTAGACTAGCTTTTTCATTTAAATAATCATACATTTTTGTTGATTTTGTAAATCTAGTGACTTACACAGTAACTGCTATAAGTAGAATTCAATATTCTTTATAATTCAATTGCAATCATACATAAATGTAACTACCAAATTATACAGACAAGTATTTAGAGATTCATCTTTAAAGTATTAAATAATCCCTTACCAAAAACTCTTCTTCGATCCTGTCTAAAACATCCACTTCTGTCAACTGGTTTGTGTCAACAGTTCACCCTCTGCAAGGCCTCAGGCCAGGTTTCTCATGTGATTTGATCAACAGTCTACTTGCATAGGCTTGAAAAGACTTCCCAATATCTGCAACTGCTCAGAGTTTACACATTAAAATGTACAAATGTCGCCAACCACAATTCTCTAGTTCTGACAATTATTTTTTTCTAATTCATTGCTGCTCATACATATGGCTAACTCAAGAATTCAGATATGAATCTTATATAAGATGTGTGCATTCGAAAATCACCTGTACAACAGCTCTCACTGCTAAGCAAGAGATTTCCAGGTGGAAAGACTCTTTTAAATTATTTCCTCTCATACAAAAATGAAATAAATCTTCAGACATTTCCTAGGCGACATAATGACTTGCCCTCACCCTATCCTTATGGCAGTGTGCTGGTTCCTACTAACAAACTAATACACAGGCAATCCATTATCAGCTGGGATCCAGACTGAAAACAGAAACCATACCAATTATTTTAACCAGAAAAATTCATACAAGATATTAAATAGTAATTGGGGGACAGAGAGGCCGAGGAGGGAAGCAGAGGTATAACAGAAATGATATTTATGGGAAGCAGTACTGTCCTGAGGGTTTTCTGAAGAAAGGGCCAAAGCAGGGGTTTGTTAGAGACTAGAAACTTAGTGGAAGGTCCCTCAGTGGAGAGCTCAGACATTTGAAGATGATACATATCTGGCCTGGGGCTGGCATCTTAGGGAGTAGAAGCATTACTTTTACAAAACATTTGAGAAGGAGAGCTGCCCAGGACGTCTCTAAAAGCCATGAGGTACTTATAGAGTTGCAAAAGCATTGAAAACTAGACAAACTGCTTGGAGCAAAGTGGAGGCTTGATGTTAAGATGATGCTGATAAGAACAATTAATAAACAGAGTAAGTTCCATCTTCTACCTCTTTCCCAGTCTCCCTCTAGTGAACAGTATTAGCAAAATCCATCAGGGAAGGATGTGTTGAAAGAGAAATGTGGTTTGTAAAACCCCAGGCCTAGCACTACAAAGGAGGATGGGAGTGTGAAGGTATATGGCAGAGAGACAAGAGCTGAATAACCAACACACAAATCTTACAGGAACTATTGTCATTAATTTGAAGGCCAGATGTACATATCAAGTCACAGAATAAAGGGACCCACAAATTGGGTCCCCAAACACAGGCTTAATGCTAAAATAAGAGCACGATCTCACCTGTAAGTGGAACTTAATCAACAAAACAAACAGGTGAGCAAAATAGAACCAGGGACATGGAAATAAAGAACAAATGGACAGTGACCAGAGGGAAGGAAGGCGGGAGATAATGAGGAAAACAAGGGGAAGGGTCAAGTCAAGAAACATGGACATAAAGGACCCATGGAGAGGGACAATGGGGTGGAGGGAGGGTTGAATGTAGGAGTGGGGCTGGGCAGGGCAGGGGAGAGTAATGGGGGAAAAATGGAACAAGTATAATTGAAGAACAATAAATTTTTTAAAATAAAAAGGCAAATAAATAAATAAAATACTCTTAAAAGCATCTATATAGCTGTCTAAAAAGCATACCTGTATATAATATTACATATATTTGTACCACCTTTATATAACAATTTTTTAAGATTTCATTTATCCATTTTTTAGAGAAGGAAGGGAGGGAGAAAGAGAGAGAGAGAGAGAGAAACATCAATGTGTGGTTGCTGGGGGCCATGGCCTGCAACCCAGGAATGTGCCCTGACTGGGAATCGAACCTGCGGCACTTTGGTTCGCAGCCCGTGCTCAGTCCACTGAGCTATGCCAGCCAGGTGTACCACCTTTATAACAATCTATTTAGCCCTGGCTGGTGTGGCTCAGTGGTTGAGTGCAGGCCTGGGAATCAAAGGGCTGCTGGTTTGCTAGGACACATGCCTGGGTTGTGGGCCAGGTCCCCAGTAGGGAACGCATGAGAGGCAACCACACATTGATGTTTCTCTCCCTCTCTTTCTTTCTCTTTTCCTCCCTAAAAAATAAACAAACAAATAAATAAATAAATAAAACAAAACCATGTATTTATATAACATATTTCATAATCACTAATAACATCTTCAAAATAAAATTAGATAACTATTGTGTTAGATATTATATTATTATTAATACCTTAATTTTTATATTATATCAATTATGTAATATTTATCTGTCTGATATGTTAGTATCATAACTGTAATAGTTGATTATATATGTCAGCTTGATTGGACCAAGGATGCCCAGATTAAACATTGTTATGTGTGTGTCTATGAGGGTGTTTCTGGCTGAAGTTACCATTTGAATGGGTGGTCTCTGCAGAGTCAGTTGCCTTCCCCAATGTAGTCGCACATCCCTCAATGTACTGAGGGTCTAGAGAAAACAAAGGGCAGAGGGGAGAGAACATTTCCTGCCTCATAGATTGAGAACATCTAATTTCATCCTCTCTTTTTCTCCATCAATTCCCCTGGTTCTCAGGTCTTTTGACTCAGAACTGAATTACATCACTGGCTTTCCTGAGTCTCCATCCATTCACAGACAACAGATTGTGGGACCACTTAGCTTCCATAATCAAGTGAATCAATTTCTCACAATAATATTCTCTATATATTCCTTTGGTTATGTTTTTCTGGAGAAACTTGACTAATACAGCAAAAATTGAAGGGCTAATGAATTCTATCCATGGTATAATACATAGAGAAATAAGACCATTTTAATTCTCAAGTCTTCAGTGTCCTTTTTTTTTTCTTTTTAAGTAATTGATTTCTTCAGCTTTTGCAATAACTTACAGATATTTTGGAATGGTGGTAGTATCATAATAATAGTAAATATTTAAATCAATAGCAATAATAATAATACTTTAAATTTTCATTAGATGGTAAATTTCTCAAAGTGCCATTGCATACCTTTCCTTATTTCTTATTTGATCATGAGTTAATGGCAAGATGTAGAAATCTTGCATGTTGTTTTCCTCATTATAAAAATGAAGTTGGTGATAGTTCATAAATATGTTATTGATATATTTTGATCACATTATATGTAATCTAATTTAAAAGTTAAGTTTAAAAAATGTTTCCACATTTAAATTTCGTTATTTTTCTCTATACTATAAAAAAGCTTTAGTGTTCATGAATTGGAAGTAAGAGTGTAGTTTGCCATCTTCCCATGAGATGGTAAACCGTCCAAAGTTTCTAAGCCTAAAGCCACTGTGAAATTTTGCTTGTTTTTCTACATTTCTTCACTGTCAAATTTATGTCTCCTTTTGTGATTCACTATTTATTCCCAAAGCAGAATGCATTGCTTTCTCATCTCTGCTCCAGCAGCAAAGTTCTTATTTCTGACTTAGAAAATATATCTCATATAAACACTTCACAGGTCTTCTCTGACATATGTAGAAGTTTTTTATTTGGCTATTAAAAGAATAGAGACTCTGGAGCCCTGGCTGGCGTAGTTCAGTGGACTGAACACGGGCTGCGAACCAAAGTGTCACAGGTTGGATTCCCAGTCAGGGCACATGCCTGGGTTGCAGGCCATAACCCCCAGCAACCACACATTGATGTTTCTATCTCTCTCTCTCTCTATCTCCCTCCCTTCCCTCTCTAGAAATAAATAAATAAATAAATAATCTTTAAAAAGTAAATAATATTTAAAAAAAGAATAGAGACTCTGAAATATTCAAGAATGTAAGCACACCTAAGCTACACTTATCTACATAAACTCACTCACGTATGGTTGGAATTCAGGATAGTACTTGGGACCCTGTATTCCCTTATGAAGCTTTCTCCAATGAAGGATAAGTGACAAAAGAGGAAAAGAGGAAATGACCTTACAAATCTAGGCAAGCGTGTGATAAGCCTATGAACAAAGGGATCTTCTGGTAAGCTCAAAAGATGTTAAGGCAGGACTACCTGTGAACACCTGTAAGTGCAGCCATTCCTTCCTCTATTTACACTCATAGTTTCAACCTAAGAGTAGAAGGGAATGCCGATCCCAGGTACACATAAGAGAGCAGTAGAAAAAGCATGAAACTAGGGTTTGGCCAAGAGAAAACTGACTCATAATACATTTCTAATTAAGGCCACAGATAATTCTAGGAGGAGTTGTGGCTTTGGGATGGCCCTTCATAATTGTTTCAAATTGAGGCGCAATGACAAGACCTTTATATCCTTACATAGCTAGTTGATGGGGTGCAGGACACCCTTCCCCAAAATATGACATGTTGCATGACTTAAGCTGATGAAATTTAAGAACACAGCAGAAGCAGGAAGGTCACGTTGACCTCTCTACACTCTTGCTTGCCCTTCTTCCCTGAAAGCAGTAGACATACCTTCCATGTGAAAGATAGGAAACCTGTGGCGAGGGGAAGGAGAACATCTTTATCACTGTAGATAGGGAATGTAGGGCCAAGAAATCTGTATAAACAAACCTTGCTAAACTAACCCGTATCTTCCTACTTAATTTGGCATTTGCTATTCCTAGTCTAAGCCCCTGTGTCTTATTAATTCTTCACACATTTATTGTTTCTTTGTCTAAAAGGCATAAAAATGTCCTACTTTGATCACTTGTTTAAGTCTTTATACTCTTGTGAAGGTTTCTGTGTACATGTAGAAATTAAAAAAAATTTGATTGCTTTTCTTCTATTAATCTTTGTCATTCCAATTTTCAGACCCAGCCAGGGACAGTAAGAGAGTTGAGGAAAACATTTTTTTCTTTTCTGCACTGTCAGTGACTGTGGGCAGACCCCTGGCAGGAGTGTAACCATGGGGGGAGACATTTCCCTGTGGTCCAGAGCAAGTCCCAGTGAGAGCACAAGTGTGAACATTCCACTGCTGATATTTTTAGCTTCAAGTGAAATTGATGCCTTGGCCCTGAAAGGGGCATGCAGACAGATCATCACATTATTCATGACAATATCTCTCAAAGGTTAAGTGTTTCCCATTAGTATAAAATTCCTTTACAGACAGGTCATTTTTTGTCATTATTATTAATGCAAATATTTCTTCCATTATATTTGGCTAAAAGATTTTTTTGATGGGAGAAAATTTCATTTTTGTCTAATAATCAAATACATAACTAACTACTTTACTGAATTATGTTTTTATTGTATTACTTAGGTTCTACAGGTATATGATGATGGCCATCTAGTCAGCCTGTGACTTAAAACAGCAATTTGTTCAATTTGTTCCTGAAAAAAACAAACTAGGTCAATTATTCATTAGAACATTGACTATAAGTGACCTTATTGTTTGCAGTTGCTTCAGTAGTTAACAAATAAAACAATCATGTGATAGTCAAAGTAATTAAAATTCTCAGGCAAAAAGAAACACACACACACACAAAAAAGTGCACAGACAAAAGAAATCGATATCAATGGAGTGCATGCTGCAGGAAAGTGTAACTAGTCTCCACCAGCGCAGCTGGAGTGACCTGCAAGACCTTAGCACTGTGGGGCCAACTGCTCACCTAAGAAGGAAACTTTGCAGCTGCTCCCTCTTCTGTGTTCCGTTGATCTCAAGCCATGGGAAACCAAATCAGTTCAATCATGCAAAGAAATGCCTCTCAGCAGGAAAAAGATGTAGAACGTTGAAAAAATTTTAAGTCAAGTGAGCATATTTCAGGTTATATCTGCTGCAAGAACATTTTTTCTGCTTTCCAGTGTTTATTACATTATAAACTTAGTGAATTGGCTGTCACTTCTATAATGTGTAATACTAAATACAAGTATGCTCATCAACTAATCTTGTTCCTTATGTTAACAAGAGGTTCATGTGCTTTGTCATTAATTATAGTGACAGATATTCCTCTCTTTCATTTGTGTTATTTCTCTATTTATGCACAAACATAAAGATAAAATACAGCTCTGGCTGGTGTAGCTCAGTGGATTGAGTACATGCTGCGAACCAAAGGGCTGCAGGTTCGATTCCCAGTTAGGGCACATACCTGGGTTGTGGGCCAGGTCCCCAGTGGGGGCCATGCAAGAGGCAACCACACATTAATGTTTCTCTCTCTTTCTCCCTCCCTTCTCATCTCTAAAAATAAATAAAATCTAAATAAGATAAAATAGATAATAATACATATATACATATACACAGATACAGAAAAATTATGTTGAGAGTATTTAATTTCTCAATAGGTTTGAATTATTTGGTATGCTTAGAATATTTCTTCTCTGCTGTTTGCTGTATACACCATTCTTTATTATGTCATTTCATTTTGTTGTCAGATTTTTTTCTGTTAATTTATCTCAGGAATGCATGGTGTGGATCTAATTCATTCAGGTTCACATGTTTGAATATAGCTTCTGTTACTTCTCACCTTGAATGGCAGTTTAACTGAAAATAATATCTGTGCAAATTTTCTTTTCCTTCGATATTAAACATTGGCTCCATTGTGTTCTATCGATTGCTGCCCTAGAGAAATTTAAAGTGAGCCTGATCTTTTCCTTTATTGGTTTTTCCCCATGTGTGTGTATTTTCTGGTGTGGATGCTCAGAGAATTCTTCAGTGATGATCTAGTAAGTTAAAAAATCTATGTTGGTATTAATATATTTGAATCATGTTCCCCAAGAATCAATTTGTCTTCTTTCAATCTATATATTCAAGCTTTCCTTTTGTATTTTGTGGAACTCTGTGCATTGCCTAACAAAAGCAAAAAAGAGAAAGTGAAAAAGAGTCTTATCTGAATTATATATAGAACATCAATAACCTAATGAATATCTTCTAGAGGAGAAATTAATCTTCAGAAAATCTAAAAAGTAAACAAGTTAGAAAAGGAAAAATAATAACAGTCATTGAAAAATGTGTGATGAAATAGTGTTTTGGTTTTTAATTTTTAAAAATTTACCCTGCTTCCAGATTTGGCACCAAAAATCTGATTTAAGTACTATGAGCATTCATATTAAGCACATTCTGTTTTTTAAGATTTTATTTATTTATTTTTAGAGAGGGAAGAGAGGGAGATAAAGAGAGAGAGAGAAACATTAATGGTCGGTTGCTGGGGGTTATGGCCTGCAACCCAGGCATGTATCCTGGTTGGGAATCGAACCTCCGACACTGGTTTGCAGCCCGTGCTCAATCCACTGAGCTACACCAGCCAAGGGTACACACATTCTTACTGGATGTGCTTCCAAAATAAGTCTATAAAGGGGAGGAGGAAATCTGCCATATTTTCATTCTAGCAGGCAAAGCATCTGAAAAAATGAAAACAATTACTTTTGACTCCTGAAGTGCTTGGTAACAAGAATAGTGGTTGGCTGGAAAGAAAGCAGATGTTAAAAACTTTCAGAGAGACTTTATTTAAAAAGACAAACATTTTTGAACTATGTATGAATTTTAACCTAAGAAGTTCAGATTACATGTTGGTACAGAGTCTAAAAAACACTTTCAATAGAATCTCTATAAGTTCAGCAATTTTAATTGCTTTCTATCATCTCTATTTTTTTCATTGTTGTTGTTCAAGCACTGTTGTCTCCATTTTCTCCTCACCACACCCCCGACCCTACTCATCCCCACCTCCCACCCTGCATCCTACCCCTCTTTGGCTTTGTCCATGTGTCCTTTCTACATGTTCTTTGATGACCCTTCCCCTTTTCCCCCCATTATCCTCCTCCCTCTTCCTTTCTGGTCACTGTCACTTTGTTCTTTATTTCAATATCTCTAGTTATATTTTGCTTGCTTGTCCTAACAAGTATAAATATTGGGATTGATAACACTTTTATTTCTGCAGATGACATGGTTGCATATGAAAAATTCAAAAGAAATACTAAAAAATCTTTCCTTTAAATATAAATATAGCTTGTATGTTCAATAAAAGTTGAGAGATTAAAAACCTAAAGTAATAATTTGCAGAGATATCTGAAATAGGCTAATATATAATTTTAATCTTGACTAAATGAAATGAGGAGATATTAATCTTGAGTAAACATAATGAATCATTGAATACCCACCAAGGATAAAGCCTGAAGTTAATAATTTTCTCCCTGGGAGAAAATGCAACAATGAAGTTTTGCATTTTTCTTTATCACTACTTCCAACTCTATTTTATTAAAGTGAAAAATCTATGTGAAATAAAGCTTTAATGATCTAAGGAACAAAATTGCCACTTATAATAATGTCTGAAATTAATAGATACAGTGTGACAATTAGAACTAAGAGCAAAACTCTTCCATTTGATATTGGACAGAACTGAAAGGTTGTTTAAATCAGAGACTGCTTTTATAAAATTCTGTTCTCTAAAACTCAGAGCTTAAAAGACAGAAAGTAAAAAAATAAGGCAAAAATCTGCATGGTAAGTAAAGAATGGTATAAATATATTTAGCTATGATTATTTGACAGACCTTAGTAGGATATATTTATAATTTTTAAATTCCACAAATTTATCTGCATGTTCAATTTTTTGCATTTTAATTATGATATCATGAAAGATAACACATGCTAATAGATGGGCTATTAACTTATTCTTCATGTTCTTGTTGGGAAATTTTACTTTCATACATGATAATTGTTTTGCTTAACAGCTTTTGAGAGCATAGCAAGCAGTTAATGGACAAACATATGAAAACAATAGGCACACAATATTTTTATTCATTTTTTAAAGATTTTATTTATTAATTTTTTTAGAGAGAGGGGAAGAGAAGGAGAAAGAGAGAAATATCAATGTGTTGGTTGCCTCTCATACACCCCCTACTAAGGACCTGGCCCACAACCCAGGCACGTGCCCTGACTGGGAATTGAACCAGCAACCCTTTGCTTCACAGCCAGCCCGTACTCAGTCCCCTGAGCCATAGCACCCAGGGCAAGCACACAATATTTTCATGATAAAATACTATTTAAATATAAATATATATGATAAAATACCTGGAAGTTTATAACAAAATACCAAAGTTAAGTATTTATTATTCTATTGGAATCCATTAATCAAAGGCTTGAGATCTTGAGTCTGTTAATACAGGGATCAGCAAACTATGTAAGGCCCAGGGACCAGATCTACTACACTATTCACTGCATATAGACCATAAGCTAAGAATGAGCTTTCCATTTTTTAATGGTTGGGAAGAAATCAACGAATGAATGTATTCCATGATACATAAGATGTATATACAATTCAAATTCCAGTGCCCACAAATCAATTGTATTGCAACACAACCGTGTTCATTTGTTTCTATATTGTCTATGTTTCTTTCATGCCGCATGCCAGAGTTGAGTGGCTGAGGCAGACTACATGGCCTGCAGTGCTGAATGCATTTCCTAGCTGACCTTTTACAGCAAAAGTTTAGCACCCTCTATTTTAGCATATAGTTCACTGGGGAGAACATACTATTGCTGTCTAAGCATATTTTTAAACTTATTTAAATATATTTTCTATTTAATGTTATATCATTTATAATAGTTTTAGGTGTACATCATAGTGATTCAGAATTTCCATACCTTGCAATGTAAATATCCCACTAATTATCATAATCATCTGTCACCTTCAGACTTATACAATATTATTGACTATATACCCCTTCACCCCTTTCACCCACCTTCACACCCCCTCCCTTCTGTTAATTTCTTTGGTCTCTGTTTCTATAAGTCTGTTTTTTATTTTGTTTTTGTTTTTAGATTCCACATGAGTGAGAATGTAGACACTTTTTTGAAGGGATTAAAGCAGCAGAAGGACTGAAATATTTTGGGTGCCCTTTTGTATATTTTTGCTCTGTACCTTAAATAAAAGTGTAATGAGCCTATATTGATGCTCTCCCTAGTGGTGTTACACATAATCTCCCATTAAGAGAAGCTGGTAGTTCATCCAATATAACTGTTTTACTGAATAAATGCATCTGGGTTCATGTACCTTTTGCTTGCTCAGTGACATCCTTATGGTTCTAATGACTTTGTGCAGGCATATTTAGAACTGTACTAATTGACAATTTTAAATAATGGATAATGTACAGTCATAACCCATTTTGTTTAATGAAACATATCTTTTGTCTTTCCAATAGCCCTTATTTGGGGGATCCACGATTTCCTATTCCATACAGATGATCCATGTTTAAGTTAGGCCTACTGAGTGTGTTGGAACCGTACACAAGAAACATTTTTTTCTTTTTAGGAACTTGAGATGTGAGACCAATATAAGTCAGCCCATGTGAGGATATATGACAATATCCCCAATCTATATGTTCAGCCATGTTCGGTAGGAAGAAAAGAACTCCACACTTAGAAGTGCTGATTACAAGAATGAAGAGATGGAGGACTCACATAGTTGTTGAATCCCTTCAAAGGAGAAGCACCTAGAATAAGCAGAACTCAGAATCTCAAGGTCGTGAAAAAATTGATTATTTTTTTTAATTTTATTTATTTATTTTTAGAGAGGGAAGGGGGGAGAGAGAGAGAGAGAGAGAGAGAGAGATCAATGTGTGGTTGCTGGGGGTTATGGCCTGCAACCCAGGAATGTACCCTGGCTGGGAATCGAACCTGGGACACTTTGGTTCCCAGCCCGCGCTCAATCCACTGAGCTACGCCAGCCAGGGATTGATTCTTTTTTTATCTTAATGTAATCTTGTAGAAATTTGAGTTTTGATTCTTATAAATAATATGTCCTTGCTAAAAAAGTCAGATTCTAAATTTAGATGTACTTATTCAGGATTTTTCCCTTTTCATAATTTTGTGGATGGAAAGGTAAACTCTTTAAGTACTTTGAAGCAGAAAGTGCTCCTTCTATCCATTCTTCAAAACTGTTCCTTGAAACACAGCATCTATTTTAATAATGGATATGATTCACACAAAGTTTTTCCTTTATTTCTGTCATCTTCATAATAATATATTACAATATATACTTAGTTTCTAATTTTTTAAAAATGTTGTGTTGCTAATCAGAAAATCAGTTTGAACAGATTTTTACAAACAGTCCCATCCAATGGGTCACATTGTGTTTTTTCACTCACTGTCCTTCTTTATTGCTTATTTCTATTGTTTTCTAAATTGAAAAAGTGTTTTAAAGATCATGTTGCATTGATTAGCAATTGAAAAGCTGTAACTTCAAAGGGCATTATACTAAATGTCAGCAAATTGATTTCATATGTTATAAGATTTGTGATGAAAACTCATTTGGACTTTAAGCATATGGCTGAAAGTAAAAACGTAGTTTATTAGTGAATCAAATTGAAAGATATTGAAGACCATAGAAATAAAAATTTGGAGCAGATTTGACAGTGGGATATGTCCTTTTTCAGCAATAATCTCCTTACTGTGATAGTTATTAGAACTCATGCTTAAATTTGTCATTTTTTCAGAATGCTAATGATCTTTATTTCACTGTCTCTAGTTTTCCAAAAAGGAGTATGTGTTTTGAATGATTAGTCAAGGTCAATTTCACTAATATTTAGGAATTTATCTTTCAGAAAACTATATGAAGAAAATGGGAACTGATTTCTCTTTCATATAGACATTTTCATAAAATACAATAATACATTATTTCTTGTAGTTTACATGTTCAGAAAACTTTAGTCATCTACAATTTGAAATAAAGTACAATATTTTGAATGTATGAGATAGCTGGGTGATGTCTTCATACATTTCTGTGATCAATTTTCAAATCCTTTCTTAGACCAACTGAAATCTTAAACACAAAATATAATAAATAATTTGGAAGATTCATTTAGCTAAAACACACACACTTTATAAATGATTAAAGATACAAACAAACCGTATTTAACACTTCAGGAAGCAAACAGTCTTTGTTCTCAAGAGTCCAGCTAATTGCAAAATGGAAATGGAAGGCAGGGAAATTTTTTTAAAAAATTAAAACCAAGGAAAATAAAAGAAAATATTTGATTTACTTGGGTCACATAGTCAGCCTTGCTTAGGGTGAGAAGAAATAAAGAAACAAGTATAAAGCCCAAGATGGTTTGCCATTTGGGGATTGGCTGAATGGATAAACAGCATTTCTGGCCAAATAGAGCATTTACAGGGCTGCAAAAGTTACCTAATTCTCACTTTGCTGATGTGGCATCCCAAGCAGGAGTGGCTCCATCTTGCACCTAGAAAGTTCTTTCAACAGTTGCATTTTTGGATTATCCTCATAACTATTCAAAATGTTTGATTTAAAAAAAAAAAACAGTCTGACTGTTGCTACTTTGAGTCTAAGTACAGTATTCACAAGAGATGATGTCAGGCTCATATTCCTGGGAACTGGTTAAGTTCTTCTTTTATCTTATGTTGATGAAATCAGAGGGAGACCATCTGTTTATTGGAGGTTGGCATACCCTCCTTTGTGGTGGTCTGAGATATGTAAAGGATGGTGTTATCTTTTCTTGCCAGAGCGGAGAAGAGGGTGCACAAAAGACTTATAAAGACCTTTATGGTGTAAAATTAGGAACAAATGGTCAGAAAGAGCAGGGAGAACGGAAAGAAACATTTTCAACCCCATGTCTTAGAAGGAAGCAGTCTGCCTCCATGTCAGTTACTTCTTTTTCCCAGTCAGTTTAATTTTGAGATCTCTTGAGTTTATTCAGAACCAGATGTCGACTAAAGACTTCTTTAGTTGTAAAATATGCATCCACAGTTTGATATCTTGAAATTTGGCAGCAGTGTGAGTAGTCAAACTTGTTGGTAGGGTCTTTTACAGGAATTTCACTTTTGCTAAAGCATCAGAATAGAAGAATAACTCTCTGTAAGGGAGAAAACACTTAGAAATGCCCATTGGTAAAGATCTGATGAGAGTTCATTATAATGGAATTGACAGGGAAATTTTATTATTTCTGTGACACACTAGTATTCTATGAATTGACACATTTATAAATACATTTCACAATTTTTACAAGTATACTCATCCTCAGAGTAAATTTTACAATGGATACAAAACATGTTTACTAATAGACTCAAATATCTTTAGTTTCTCTGTAAGGAAGCCAAAATTAGAAAACCTATGTTCAGTAATTAATATTTCAGAATTTCATTTTATTTAGAACTAATCTAGATATTTAATGAATATATATCATTAAACTTAGTATAATTTTAAGGATTCAAACCATCAAATAGATGATTCGAGGACTCATGTTTTCAAGTGTACTTTTTTAAATGAACAATCTTGTCTAAATGGAAAGTTCCCCATAAATGGCCAATGTAATTCTAAGTTGTCTTAGTGATATTTTGTCATTTTTATAGATACCTACCTCTTCCAGGACCACAATTCTTAGACATTAAATAATTAAGTGTTCCAGAAAGTGGCTTGCTTAATTCTTTGAAACTTGAGGATTGCACTTGCATTGTTAAGTCTTAAGACTCTCAGACCCAAATTAATACATAGAGGGATATATTCCCACACTACTGGACTGGGGATTTTGTGGCAATTTACAGTGTATCTCATTGTGTGGGAATTTTCTTGAGGTCGGCATGTGACTTAGTGTTGATCTAATACATTTACCCTAGCACGGGAGTCTTAGAGTTAAGTGGAGACAGTCCAATAGCTTTTGAGTACTTGATCCATGCCCACCAATTCTGTGGCTGTGCCTTCTAAGAGATTCCCATTAGCAATAGATCTATTGCCTCTTTCACAAGACAATTATTTCATAGTGGCAGATACCCTAATGGATTTTAATATTTCCAGTTGTGCTTGCTTGGATGCCGATGTTCTGTTGTTAAAAGAGTCTGAATTTCTTGTCTTATTTCCCCAAACCTATCAATGATTCATGCTGTGGATCAAACTTTAGGTTTTCTGAATTCCCTAATAACTGCCGCGCATGGTGGGTTCCCAATGTAACTATCCCAGAGCAGTTTTGGGAATTTAATGAACCTCAGAACGTTCCAAACCTTTCTGAGAGCTGTCAAAAAATAAACAACAAACAAAAATGCTACACATTAAGTAAGACAAAGCAGAAAATTGAGTGTATTACATGGGTTTTAACCTTCAAACCTGAAAACTCAGGGCTATTCAAGTAATGAGTTCCAAGTTGCTCCAGGACTGAAGGCATTTTTATGAGGTAAGTATGGAAGTAACTTGGTTCTTTCAGCTCATTGGTTGTCTTTTGGTTTTCCTTATTTTGATGAGAGCAGCTGAACCAGGGGAACAAGTTCAAAGATGGCATGAAAAGAATTGGCATTTAGGGATTCACTGGCATCCTCTGCTGATTTCAGAGAAAAGCTGTGAATTCCTGCAGCTCAGGTAAGTTAAGTTTCATTTTTCTTTAATGTGACTGCATTGGCCAACTTTGTTTTTCCCCCAACATAAATAACTTTGTTTTTGTATTGGTTCTACAAAGTTTAAAAAAAACCCAGAACCTTTTTTGAACCCCAAGACCTTCCTGGGAAATATATATTTTTTAAACAAAGTTTGTTTGGATCAGAGAGCTGCATGCAAGGAAGCAGAGCTCAAATCTGAGAACGACTTACCCGTGGTCCCAGGTAAAGATGAAAGGAATAGTGAGCTCAAAGGGATCAGCAAGTGCATTGCCTGGTTGTGTCTTTGTCCTGTAGGGTCATTAGCAGCCAGCTTGGGACTTCTTTCCTCATGGTCAAAAACTATTTAAAATAACAAAAGAGGACAATTTATTTGATACAATAAAATTTTGTGTAACACTGAATGAAACAGATAGTTTTCAGAGGACTGCAAAATGAGCTGGAAGGCAGGAAGCTTTTATAGGATAAATTTTTTAAAGGAATAAAAAATGTAAAATATTGGTGTAGGAGACTGTTCTGCATGGCATGGGTCCAGCTCCCACTCAGAGAGGAACAGGCCCACGGATAGGTTCTCCCATGGGGAATCAGGCCTGCAATGTGCTTAGGCTGCTTTGAGTCTTGTTTTTGCTAAAAGCTCCCTTACCCTGATTTGCAGCAAACATTTACTGTGAAGTAACTTCCTAAAATCCATGCTAAACCTTCCAAGGATGAGTGTAACCTGTCCAACTACTTTTGCCTTTTCATTTGCAAATATCCCTCTTCTGTGATGTGATTAGCGGCATTGGCTCCTTTGTTTTCTGTAAAAGGTAACCACCTAAAGCCAACTGGTGCACAGTAAATGAGGACCATCATGTAATGTGCTGAGAAAAGAAATAAAGGCCTGACATGGTGGAGGACTCTGCTTTTGGCTCCTCTTGAGGTCAAAGCCACTCACCCTTTTCCTCCATAGAACTTGGTAGTCTGTGTGAATGTCTCTCCCCCATCTGTTACCGAACAAAAAGGGGGGGGGGGCTGGGACAATATACTATTACCTGAAAGGAAGCCCCCAGGTTCATTATATCTGCCGCCTTATAGGAAAGACATCTCTCAATGCCAGAGATTCATGAAAAGAAAAGGAAATGTTTATATAATGCTATACAAACTTAAAGTAGTGACCTAATGTCTTCATCAAAATCCCAAAGTTCCTTAAAACACCCACAAACACACACAGTCCTTCCCTCCCCCTTTGCCCAGTTTGGGGTACCGTATCTCTGGAAAGGAAATAGAAGCCCTTGGCTCAGGCAGCCCCTGGTTCTTCTTAGTACTCTGTCTTGGCTGGTAGGCCACCCTCGGTTCCCAGCACCATCAGCTGTGTCGCCCGGACCTCTGCTAAAGCTGGATGGTGGTTCCCCCTACAAATGCCACGGGGGTCCCCACTCTGGCAAAGCCTTGAGGTTCTTTCTCCACTGCCCCAGCCACATGGCCTTCTCTGCACAATGGCAGTGGGAGTCTCCACTCTGCCAAAGCCACATGGTTCTCCCCCCACTGGCTGTGGACCTCTCAGCACTGCCACAGCCGTGTGACTCTCCCAGCAATGGCTGCCACGTCTGGGTTTAAATCCCTGCACCAATCCTCCTCTGCAGCCCATTTCCGACTCCTCCTACAATCAGTCACACCTGCCAGTACTCTCAAAGCCTTCCAGGTTTATTGGGCTGCCATCGTCAGTCTGGGCAGGCGTGGTCCCATGTCATGGAGCCAATCTTCTCTAAGTTCCCACTCAGGTGCTGTAACTCGGGAGACCTGCCCCCCAGTTATGTCTTGGGGGGAAGTTCCTTCCATTCCCCTGGCTCAAAGCATGGCCACAGCTATTTAACATATCTATGTAACCAGTTAAAGGTTATAGATATGTTAAATGACCACGCCAGAGGCTAGCTGCAAGGCTGTTGCTATGTGAAACAGCTCTCAATGGCCCTTCTCCATTTGTCCCTTCCCCCAACCCACACCTATGGGGGGGTGAAGACATTTTAATATTTCCTGGACACCCTGAGTTCTGGACCCCATTTGAAATCCCTATTTGGGGCCCCCCTCTTGAATGCACCCTGTTACACATCTACAATGTTACAGACCCCATGAGCCGGGGTCTGCATCATATTTGATTGGCTGGGACCACATAGACAACCTTGTTTGGGGTAAGAAACAACATAGAGATAAGTGTAAAGCCTAGTGTTAGCTTGGTTGACTGGACAGACTGCAGACTCCTGGTGGAACAGAGCATTTATAGAGACACAACAATTATTTAAATTTCAGTGTGTTGATGTGACACCCTTGGCAGGAGTATATCCACATTAGATTTAGAAAGTAATTTCAACACATATGTACACACGTGCTTACAAAACCTGAGCTGGAAGAAAAATTTAACAAATAAGAGTCAGGTGCTACTTATAGATGCTAAGGAAAATGTATTTTTATTTTTTATATTACAGGGACCAGGCTACATATTTGGAAAATATAACTATCAAAGACTTACTTTCTATATATAAATTCAGGAAAATCAATTCAATATTGTTCGTTAAAATATGGCAATCTGATCTGATGACATGCAACCTATATATTGCATTGACAGGAATAATCAAAAGCATATGACAAATAAATATAGAGCAAAACTCAAATGATATTTGAGATATGTAAGTATGCATGTAAGAGGAAAGAAACAGGAAAATAGGCAGTGGTGGCAAGAATTGACATCTAATTTTTTTTCTGGGTGGCATAATATATTATGGGAAAGTTAAGCTAGATTTTTTTTGTCTCAGTTTTGGCTGATGCTTCAAAGGTCAGGAATTATCTAAGAGATGCAGAGTACGCAAGATTCTAAACTATAGAGGCGATCTACCTCTCAAAGTCACTGTAAAATAGGTTCTGCTATCTCTGGTTTGCATAAGAACTGGAAGTTGAAAAATTCACCTGGGAGAAAGTTTCAGCTTTTTGCCTTCAATGATCTTTTTGGGGATGAAGAGGTGCTTCCCCTTTTCTTAAAGCTAATATAGGGAGATTTTACAACAATCACTGTGTGTTTTCTGAAGTCCAGGGGCACCAAAATGGAGTTGCCATTTTTTGACAAAGGAGTGAATAAAAGCAGCATATATCTGAACTCTATAACAAGTACATTTCTTATGGACCAAATAGAATAGTAAGTAAGGGAATCTATCTGGGGTCATTTTAAGGGAGATCACACTTTAAAAGGATTGCCTAGAGCTTTAAAGAGGGGCAGATTTCTTGAAGTCTGAGGGCTAAGAAACAGCAGAAAGTTGTCCACAGGAAGCATTGTAATACCAAGGAAGTTGCAATTTGATTAGAAATTGAAAAGCTATATCCACCAATTATACACTTGTCATTAAGAGGGTAGCAACACCAAAAGATATCTTTACCAGTTAGATAAGAACCATCAGCATATTTTTGTTCCTCCTTCTCTCCACACGTACTTGTTTCAATCCAGAGGGTCCCCAAATAACTGACATAAAGTTGGATAGAAAATGTAGGAAAGGAAGAAAAAGAAAAAGAAACAGCTTTTCGCAACTGCAATGTTTACAGCCTGAGGCAGACCTGAGAAGGAACTTAAAAGAAACTTTAAGCTAAATTTAAAAAGAATGTTTTAATATTAGACAAAACAGAAGCATTTAACTAATAAAGTGAACTTTTACTTTCAATTCACATGGACTAGAAAAACAATGAGATCTGCATAAAATTTTATTTGTGAGTCCAAAAGAAAAAAGTCTAGAGCATGGTTTTAAAAAGTCTTTGGAAAAATAAAGTTACGGTCTGCTCATCCTTAATAAGGTCCTACTTATTTAATTTGATTACAAATATAATGTTTGAGGTGTCATATGAGACAACAAGTGAGACCCTAGGGACCTTCTAGACATGAAATTGAAGGGAGATAGGGCAATTAAAAGAACAATACATGTATATATATACAGTACATTATGCTAATTACCAGATTGAGAATAGGGATTGTCTTCAATATAAGTTTAAGTTATAGCTTCCTCATGACAGGAAGCAAGCTAAATATGATCTTATATTTGCTTCCACTTTTGACCATTCAGCTATCCCTTTCCTGTAATGCCTTCTGCTCTGGGAGATGTAAGAAGTCATCTTAGTATCACCATATCCTACTCTCTTGTTCTCCGCTACTTGCCACAACATACTGAATAATACTCTCCATACTATATTCCTTTCTGACTCATTCCTTAACTTCTTATTTCTTATTCTTGTAATCTCTGTTTAGGCATCCTCATCTTACTAAAACATGGGTGTGAGTTAGTTCCTCCTTTCCTTTCTTTAAATGCTTTTAGTAATCTAGTAACCTCTTGATTTCAACTCCATGTACAATGGGCTATCGTGGTGGAAAATATTACAGAGTAAGCACATTAGATAGAAAGACAGATAATAGACCAACCAATCTCTGAATCTTTTTGACATCTTAATTTTATATAATATTTCTTTTCTGGAGAATAACCTGAGCATGTTTGAAACAGAGAGGTAATGTCTTCTGTTAAATTAAAAGATATTGGATAGGATATTGATCTTATTTATTTATTTTAAAAAAGCATTATTGATCACTTTCTCCATGTCAATTGTTGCACTAGGCATAGGGCTACATGTATAATGAATTAAGTGGAAAAATTCCTGCATTAAGGTGATATGGGAGAGAGGGAAGACCCAAGTAACTTCCATGAAACAATTAAATACACACACACTGTACAATTGTGATAATAGCTATAAATGAAACATGATGGAGCTAAAAGACAAGGTACCCAGAAGTCCCAGGGGAGTCCCCTATAAGGAAGGTCTGTTTCAGTTGAAACTGGATGTATACAAGGTTTTTCCAGAAAGAATCCAGCTGTGTCATATGAAAAATAGACATTTATTGAAGATACAAGATATTTGCAATGTATGTGTACATAAAGAAACATTGTACATAGGACAATGATGCCTCAGTCCCCTTCAAAGTATGCACATTGAGATCTCACAAAATTCTCCCAGTATCTCTTCCACTGTTCAACACACTCTGCAAAATCACTTGTAGGAATTGTCATCAGCTGCTCTGTCACACTTTGCCATGAAATGTTTCATGTCAAGATCCCGCATCAAAATCTCTGACACAGTAGTCTTTAGAATCCCCAGATCAGCTTCTAGTTCTTCCACTGTCAGTCACTGATCTTTGTTGATTGCAGCCCATACATGTTCAACATTCTGTTTTTTTGTTTGTTACAGGCCTGCCAGAATGTGGATCACTTTCAGCGGATTTTTTACCATCTTTCAACCATTTCTACCACACTTTTATTTGCGCTGTACTCATTCCACCATTCTGGAAACCCTTCTGAATCATCCTAATAGTTTCCTCAGAGGAATGTTCAGGCTTAAGGCAAAATTTTATGCAGATTTGTTGCTCTACTTGCTCAGGTATTTTGAATGTAACAGGCACCCAATACACACACGCTCACTCAATAGTGTTTACCACCCCCACTGACTAGTACGGTGAACTCGTCATTGTTCATGCATGTGCATTTCAGCCCACTCTCCTTGGGTGCCAGGTTACACTGAAGTCAAACAAATCGTTCTTATATTAACAATGTCTGGACTTTTTCTGGGCAGATGTTCATATGTAGATGTTAGAAAAAAAGAAAAAGGAGTATTTCAAGGGAGCATTTGTCATCTGTATAAAAGCTCTTAAGGGAAAAATAGGAGCTTTAGGGAAATTTTGAGGAAATCTTTATGGATGAAGCAAGCATAGAATGGGTGGAATTAAGTGACACACAATGATGACAGATAAAAAGTTAAGGATCAAATCATTAAAACTTTTGTAGATTAAGATAAAGATTCTGAAATTTATGCTAAGTGTAGTGGATAACAACCATTGAAGGGCTTTAAACTGGTGAGTGAAATGATAAATCAGTGCCACATTTACCAATTTTTCCCTCAAAAGTATCTTTCAAACTGATTCTATATTCTCATTACTATGATCACTACTTTCAAAATTCTAATAAAGGTCCTTATTATTCCTCACTTGAACTATTAAACAAGACTTTTGAAAGACCTCTCAAATTTAGATTCGTGTTGAAGTATGACTTTGATCCTCTCTTTCTCATTCAGTGACACTTCATTAGCTAAAGTTACCCTATTCCTTAGCATGGCATTAGAACTTTTTATTTTGTCTCCTCTTTATTTTTACATCACAACTTAGTTAGCAATCATCTTGAACACCTCCACATTTTCTACCCATACTTGCAATGACTATCCCTTCTCATTATTGTCCTCAAACTCTTTCCCGTGCCCTTACTCTATTCACTACATGCTGACATTCTTTCAATGCATGAAAATATAATCCTTATGCTCCTTGTACAGCCCACAAAATCTTTGGACAACTCAAGCTAGATATTGCTTCTTTCCCTCTTCATTTCATTATAATGTGGAAGGCACTCTGCTAGCCACTTTTTTAAAGATACATACAATAAGTTTTCTAGTAGTGAGAAACATGCCTTTTCACTCAACTGAAAGGTGTATTATATACTATCAATGTGAGCTCAAAGGACAAACACTAAATACTTCCTGGAGGCGTCAGAGATGGCTTTACAAAGGAGGCATACCTAATTAAGCCTTGAAGACAAGAGTTTTTATATTAAATGAAATCAAGGGCATTTCAGGGAGGAGAAATGTCTCTTTATGCCTTACCACTTCTGAAGTTTATACACCCTGACTTTGGGAGATGGGTCTACTTCTTCATATATTCAGCAGCCACAGTGTCCTGCCTTGCACAAAATAAACAATAATCTCTTTCCTGCCCAAAACATTCATCACCAGGCACTGAAGATTGCAAAGCTCGTGGACCCATCCCTGTCATGTTCCATCATGTATCTTTAGGCAGTTGACCTCATAGTTCAAACCCAAGTTTGTCCTCCTACAAAACCTCATCACATACTCTCCCCAAACAGATAAGTTATTGGGGAAACACTCAGTCTCCACCCTTGATATTTTCTTCCATGATCAGGGCCACTCTTTAACATTGTAGTCCTGGCTGCTGTCTGTCACCCCTTTTATTCACAGGATAGGAGGAATGCATCAATTGAAGTTGAGTGTAAGATAAGTAATGCAAGGATGTCTCTGCTCTTTCATTTCTCCTTTTTCTTAGCATCTTAGCTAACGTCAGGAGACATTCATTCTCCTGTTTCTATATATCGAGGGAAGACTTGGGATGATCCCCCACAGCCCTAGAAGGCTACCTGTGAGTGGGTGGCACAGTCTATCCTTTTTGGATCCTACACTAGGGACCCTATTTCTTTTCTTTAGCATTTTCTAACTTCCTTTTTAATTTTCTTCTTTTTTTCATGGACATAATCAATATTTTCCAAAAGGCAAAAAAAATTGTTTTTGTTTTTATTATATCCTTAATCCTCACTAACACTCACAGTGGTTGTTTTAATTGAAATAAATAACTATTCCCTATGTGCCACACTCTAGTCAGATAATTTCTTATTGCACTAGAAGGTCAATATTTATTATAAGTGAATGTCTTGTGGCTGTTAATCTATATTTATGACAATTTTATATAATTAATATTCTTAGAGTTATTGCTTATTAGTGTGTAAAAAAAAGATGCCAGGAAAAATATTTTGTTATGATCCTCCTCTATAAATTTTATTTGTTCACATATAAAATATAATAATTTTTAATTTTAAAATTGTTATGAAACAATTTATATTAAATTCCACTTCATATTCACACAGTAGCATTAATATTAAGCACACCATTTCTACTTCAGACTAAAAATAGTTTGAGGATTTTTCATATTTTTTAACTAAAGCTTTTGATTAAAATGTGCTCTTTTTTATTATTTTATTAGTTGAGATGAACATTTACATTGTATTCCTGATAAAAACAAGATTCCAGAAAGTCATTCCAACTTGTATAACTAGGGGGAAGAAATTTTAGATTTTAAAATTTCTAAAAGATATTTTAGAACCACAATCTTCAAAAAAATCAGTGTGCTTAAGCCAAAATCTTCTTTTAAGTTAAACTGAAGAAAAAAATTATACACCTTAAAAATTCAGACTGTGCAAAATTTAAAGCATGATAAATGGCCTATACCTTAAAGACAGTCTTATTACTTTGGTAGTAAGACTGGTTAACAGTTTTAACTTTAATGTTCTTTTTTCATCTTTCTATGCATGTACAATTATGTGCGTAATACATATGTACCTGGTATTAATTACTTGAAGATATTTCATGTTAATAATAAATACATATTTTTACCAGAGACTATTTTTATGGATTTCATTGAAACTGATTACCTTATTAGTAGGATAGAATGATATATATGCAACTGAAAACCATATATTTTCAAATATTTTACATATTTCCTTAAATAATAAATATAGCTACAATTTTTCTTCTGGAGACTGAAAACACTTGATTAGAAAATTTTCTTAAAATGTCAAACTTAGCTTATTAAAGTCTTTATTGTAGAATTTCAAATTATAAATCAAGAGAAAAATGTTTAAAGAAAAAAAGGAAGAGGAAAAATAATTAATCACCCATTTCACTTAAATATAATGCATTCCTATATTTAAAATCAGGATCAATGACATCTCTATGTTTGAAATATGAATAAGAATAAATAAGTGAATGATTCCATTTCATTCAAACATTTGAATACTCTATAAACCACAACTTTTCTGCTCATTATAAAGTCATTAGGCTTAATTCTGATCTCCCAAGAGACGTAACACAAGATTGGCAAGAGGAAAACACCAGGGAAAGTAGTTTATGTTTTGTATATATACCATGAGTACCAGCTAAACCAGTAAATGTGGGCAAATTTTCCAAAAGATTCAAGGTCCTTTGTGCTTTATTCAGATTTAGAACTAAAAAAAAAAATCCAGTTAGTTACAGTAATTTCAAACTGTATTTTCTCTAAGATTTTTTTTCTTCATTTTATTTGCAGATTCGTTAACTTGCTCATACTAGTTTAAAAAAAAATGGTCCTGGCTGGTGTAGCTCAGTGGATTGAGCGTGGGCCTGTGAACCAAAGGGTTGCTGTTTGATTCCCAGTCAGAGCACATGCCTGGGTTGCAGGACAGGTCCCCAGTTGGGGACATGTGAGAGGCAACCACACGTTGATGTTTCTCTCCCTCTCTTTCTCCCTCCCTTCCTCCCTCTCTGAAAATAAATAAACAAAATCTTTTTAAAAATTTAGTAATATTTTTAAATAAAATTCCTTTGTCAATCAGGTGTCAGTCAGTGTTACCTCCTTGTGATCTTAACCTAGCGGTTTTCACTTTTTTGGATCCTCATGTGGCTTATTAGAAAAAGAAGACACAGAACATACTCAACCTTATTTAGCAAATCATTGGAATGACTATTTCAGACATAATAAACATGTCTAAGTTATAGTGATATCAACTGTGTCTATCACTTTTTTTGACAAGACATGGTACTTTGGCATGTAAAGAATTAGGTTAAATATATATAATTTTTTCTTTACAAATTTACCTAGTAAGTAAAAAAAGCAGTACTATACTTCTTCAAGAGACTCATATATTGATTTTGTGGTTTTGTATGCTCCACAGTTTTCCAGAAAAAAAAAAACAAAAAAGAAAATTCTCAAGTCATTTTAAAATTTAGGAGGCAAAAAAATTAAAAATAATTTACATGGTAATGTTTTTAAATATAGTTATTCTAAGACTCTATGATAAATAAAAAAATAGTTTAGGGTTACATAATAAAAAAATAAGTACTTAATTTACCTCCAGGAAATAACACTAGCTTGAATTTAGAGAAATGAAAATATGTTTGATATCACTTTGCAAAGTCCCTTTAACCAACACCTTGCAAATGATCATGTTATACTCAACCATACTCAAGTATACTTCTCCTATTGCACCATTTTCTTTGCAGGTGAGAAGGCTAATAATACATGCTTCCACTAGAAGACATATTTTTTTCCATTTTTGTATCTGCTAAAGAAATGTTATTGAATATTAAGAATGAAATTATTTATATATTAAAAACAATTAGTGTTTTAAAAACACATAGTTTTATTTGGAACTTTTAAAATAAATATAAAAACCAATGAAGTTTGGCTGGGGTTGGGGGGAGTGGTGGTGGGGAAAATGCAGACAACTGTAATTGGAAAATAATAAAGTAATTTAAAAAACAATGAAGTAATATCAAATGTCCAGAAGTGAATTATTGAAGACTTGGTTCCCAAGACATGATAACAATAGATTTCAGAGGCTATATTCTTCAGAAAACTTATATTTGACCAAATTAAAAAAGGGAGGAAAATTTTACTCACTTCTACCTGTTTTTTCTGGCACTAACATTTATTTTTTATTTCAGTATTTATATTTAAGAACATAAAATAAGAGAACTTGACTAGTTTATAGTTGGAACTGGGATAAATGAGGGCAAGAAAATTCATCTGTTTGTGTGTAATTATAAAATATTAAAGAAACAGTATTTTCTCTCAATTGAGTAATCAATCTTTTCCTCCCACCAATCTTACAAATAAAGGTATTATTATTGCTATTATTGTTGTTGTTGTTGTTGTTATTATTATCTGTACTTAATGTGTGAGAAGGCAGATGGACATCTTAGGCAGTTAGTTGAGGGTCACTCAGTAAGTCCCAGGACTGAGATGATTCTATGTATTGTCTACATCCCTAATGACTACATTACAGCATCTCTGACGTTTCCCTGAAATGTTTTTTAAATATACTATTCTCACTAAAGACTAAAAATAAGATTTTTTCTGTTCAATAATTGAATATATTTAAATCACATATCAGAAGCAGACCACAAATCATTTTAAGGTGATTTTTCATTGCTGAGAACAGTTTCTTTTTTTATTTCTTTAACTTAGAAATACTTATTTTCAAATTGATATATTAAAGTAAAATATTTCACGTGTTACTTATACAATATGTCATTTTTTTAGCTGGGATGTGCATCAGTGAGAATAAGTGACTGAATAACTTGAATAAATATTGAGACATAATTTAAATAAGTGATTTAAAGGATTAAGAAGAAATCTCCTGTGATATAAATAGATATCTTCATTATTTCTATAGTTCTAATATTTTTAAACATTATTAAATTATATTGTCTGTTTAACCTTTGCTAAAGATGTCTGAAGTTATATAAGTTATACTTCTATTCTCTGTAAATGTATCAGACATCGATGCACTTATTTAGGGTATCTACTAGGACTATCAGCCATCTGGTTTGCCCAGGATTTTTCTGTTTTAGCACTGAAATCCCATACCCAAGAAATCTATGTCAGACAAATTAAGATATTTGTTAACCTCTTTATATTGGATAACATTGGAAAACAGAATTCAGGAATATGAGCCTAGAACTCAATAGAAGGTTTCCCCTAGAAATCAAATCATTTACTTCTTTGTCAACTTTGGCTTTAATATATGGAAAGATTCTAATAAATAATTACTTACTATAACCATTGGTTTTAATTCAACATTTGATCATTAGGAGAACATTACATATTGAACTCTTTGTCAGGTTTTCAGGTAGAAAAGTAAATAGACATATTGCATCTCTACTCAGGAAAGAAAAATAAAATAATTATTCAGTCATATTGTTATGACACAAAACACAAACCATATACACAATAATATAGAAGTTCAGAAAAAGAAGTAATGACATTCAGAATCATGTTGAGTTGCATGCAGGGTGAACTCCTAAGTGACCAATATAATGAAATAGAATAGAGTTACTAGAAATGTAACCAGATGTTGAAAATTATACTTGCTGAAGGTTAGTACTAAAGTGACAGCCACTTCAACAACAGGATGGAGAAAGTTGAAAAGGATAACAACCAACAACAGAAATATTTCTGGATAGTAATAAAAATATGAATACTAAAATTTAACATTTACCAAGATTTTATTTTGCAGGGACTGTATTATGTGGTTCATCTGAATAATCCCAATTTATCTTCATAACACCATTCTGGGTGTTTTATTTCCTTATAAGAACTACTGGAGGCATAGAAACAAATGATCTAATCTTTTAATTTACACCCTAATTGGCTATACATAAAAATAAAATTTGATCTTTTAACATATTATTTAATCTTTTAATATACATTTTAAGTTTAAAAGGCAATTATTAAGGATTTATGTGAACATACTATGTAAAATAACTAATTTCAATACTTTCCAATTTAAATATTTTTTAATATCTAAACTTATTTTTAGAGAGATCAAGCACTTAAAGTAATTTATGCCATAAAAATATTCATAGAACTCTAAGTATGTATATGATATGTAAATTGGTTGCAATACAAAGCCCAAAGCACCTGGGTCTAGAAGACATAAGGTAGATATGAGATGCCCCAAAGCTCAACCCACATTCTCTGTGACTGAGCATATGTGCACATTGCACCCAGGAGGAGGCAAATGATCTCATCTTATAGATGGATTCAGTTTAAGTTCATAGGAAGCATTCAGCATGTGTTATTTAAAAGACAAAAACCAAAACCTTAATTCTCCTCTGGCTTAAACATAGAACATCAACAGAAGTAAGAGAACTAAGATTGCAAAGATTAATTAATTTAAACAAATTCACTACCTAAGTTGTTTCACATTTATTGTTAATGCTTCAAATTTGAAAAGAACATCAAGAGCTATAGGTAAAATCCTTTGAGTAACACCTGAGGGAAGCAAATATTCCAGGAAGAGGGAGAAGGAGGGAGAGGCTAGTGGAAGGAGAGAGTGAGGAAAAGGGATCATGTTAGAAACTTTAAAACAAAGAACATCAAAAAGAAACATGCAAATAGGAAAAAAGTCTACTATTTCAAGTGTAATTTATTTAATTACATCTTACCAAGTTGTAAATTATCTTTTAAGAGTGAATTAGATACAATAGGAAACACACTCTACAGACTTCAAACACCATATAAATTTACTAATTTATATTACAGTCTATTATCTACTTAACATTGGTACCTTTGAAAAAAACATCATTGTTTTACCAAAATCATACGGGCCACATACTCTTGCCCAGAGTGTGGAAATACCTTTCCTCCTAAGATTTATGCTATTCAGTCAGTAGCATTGTCTGATGGTGATTACCACAATAGGTAGCATAGAGTCATGAAAACAAATGAGGTCTGAGGCACAACTTGCCAGTCAACTCATATATATATAATTAGAAACACCTTGTTATGCCATGGCAAAAGCATGGCTCTAATGAGGGCTTCACACACAAACAAAATTCCAGGTCCTTTTTGCTGAGCAACAGGTTTTGAATTGACTATATTCAACATTATAAAAAAAATATGATCTAACAGCACCTTTAAAGGTAAATGTTCAGCATTGTTAAATTCACATGAAATGTTAAGGACAGTGGAAAAGGAAGGTTTCAGTCTGAAATACAGAGAACACAAAATCCCAAATTTTTATTCAATTTATTTATCACAAAATTTTATGCAGATTTCTCTCTCAAACACACATATACTATACACACACAGATTTTCATACTCTGTAGAGGCTAAACCTTAAGATTCCACCAAAAATCTGTTAGAACTTATAAATAAATTTGGTAAAGTAGCAAGATACAAAATTAATATTCATAAATCAGTGGCATCTTTGTTCACAAGTAATGACTATCAGAAAAATAATTTAAGAAAACAGTCGTATTTACTATTGCAATAAAGAAATAAGGCACACAGGAATAAATTTAACCAAGGAGGTAAATGGCCTGTACTTAGAATGTTATAGGATACTTAGGAAAGAAACTGAGAAAGATACAAATAATTTGAATCATATACTGTGTTCAGGGATTGGAAGAATTAACATCATTAATTCTTTCAATATTTTAATTTTATTTCAAACCTCATATTATACTCTTTTTCTTACTCCATTTAGCTTCATCTGTCCTTTTTTTAAAAAAAGATTTTATTTATTTATTTTTAGAGAGGGAAGGGAGGGAGATAGATAGAGAGAGAGAGAAACATCAATGTGCTGTTGCTGGGGGTTATGGCCTGCAACCCAGGCATGTACCCTGGCTGGGAATTGAACCTGGGACACTTTGGTTTGAAGCCCGTGCTCAATCCACTGAGCTATGCCAGCCAGGGCTCATCTGTCCTTTTTAAATTTATGTTATAAACTTTATTTTATCCTTTTCTTCATCTTGTTTCTATTCCCAACCCTTACTATTTCTCCTCCTTCTACCCTCTCTCTCACAATCATTTTCTGATCTCATATTCTTTTCTCCTTTCTTATTCTTATTTGCTTTCCAGCTTTATTAATCTTTACTCGTTTGTTGTTGATATTGCAGTTGTGGTGGGGGGTATTTTTGCTAGTATGGTATTTGTTTACTGGATTGTTTTATTTTGTTCTGGCAACACCTGAACAACAGCATACACACCATGGTAAGGGTTGTGACTCTCAGTCAGCCTGCTGGAGGGGAGTACCCACAAATGAATGAGCCAATGACAACCAAAACCTAATTACAACATGAGAGCCCACATAAATTGCATGAAGGGCATCCAGCTCAGGAGATCAAGGAGATGCACCATTGATTTCACAGGTCTCCTATCACAGAATGTCATCTTGTGAAGACAGGGAGTCAAAGCAGGTCAATCTACTATGCAGAAACAAATGAAAAAGAGTCACCTAAAATGCAGAGACAAAGAAACAAATCCCAATACAAGGATAGAAGAAATCCCCAGGAAAAGTTTCAAATGAAACTGAGGCAAGCAGCTTATCAGACATAGAGTTCAAAGTAATGGTTATAAGGATGCTTAAGGAACTCACTGAAAACTACAAGGAACTGTATGGGAGCTATCAGATAATTACTGAGAATTACATTACCATGAAAAAAATAGAATCTATTAATAAGAACCAGGAGGAAATGAATACAATATCTAAAATGAAGAATATGCTAGAAGGAATTAAAATCAGACTAGATAAAGCAGAAGATCAAATCAGCAAGGTGGAAGACAAGGTCGGGGGAAAAACACCCAATGAGAGCAACAAAGTGAGAAAAGACAGAAAAAGAACAAAGATAGTTTAGGGAAGCTGCAAAACAACATGAAATATAAAATATGCACATCATAGGGATACCAGAGGGAGAAGAAAAGGAGTGAGAGATAGAAAACCTCTTTGAAAAAAAAATGACAGAAAACATCCTTAACTTGGTGAGGGTAAATATCACAAGTTTAGGAACCAAGTAGGTACTAATCAAGATGAATCCAAAGAGGCCCACTCCAAGACACATTATAATTAAAATGGCAAAATTTAAAGACAAAGAGAATAAAGACAATAGGGAGAAATACCTACTAATATATAAGGGTGCTACAATAAGGCTTTCAGCTGATTTTTCTACAGAAACACTGCAAGCCAGAAGGGAAGAGCATGAAATATTCCAAGTAATGAAAAGCAAAGGTCTGCAACCAAGATTCCTCTACCCAGCAAGGTTCCCATTTAAAACAGAAAGTGAAATAAGGAGCTTCCCAGACAGAAAAGGCTAAAAGAGTACATCTCCACTAAACCAACATTTCAAGGGATGCTAAAGGGGCTACATCACAATGAAGAAAAAGAGACAGAGAGAGGATCACAGGTACAAAGGGAAAACATGGCAATGAATAAGTACCAATCTAAAATAACCATAAATGTAAATGGATTAAATGTTCCAATCAAAACTTATAGTGTAGCCAAATGGATAAGAAAACATGACCTTAATATATGCTGTCTATAGGAGATCCACCTCAGAGTAACACATGTACACAGGCTGAAAGTGAAGGGAAGGAAGAAAATATTCCAAGCAAATGGACATGAAAGAAAAACAGGGGTAGTAATATTTAGTTTAGACAAAATAGACTTCAAAACATAGGCCATAACAAGAGACAAAGAAGGTCAGTACATAATACTTAAGGGAGTGGTCCAACAAGAGGATATAACCCTTGTGAACATATATGCACACAACATAGGAGCACCTAAATATATATGGAAAATCTTGGAGGAGTTTAAGAAAGATATCAACAGCAATACAGTCATCTTAGGAGATTTTTAACACCCCAGTGTAAATAATGGATAGATTGTCCAAACAAAAAATCAACAAGGATATTGTGGAATTAAGCAACACTCTAGATTAAATGAAGTTAATTGATATCTATGGAGCATTCCATCCCAAAGAAGCAGAATACAGAACACAAAACAAATCTCAACAAATTCAAGAACATTGAAATTATATCAAGCATCTTCATGGATCACAATGTCTTGTAGCTAAAAACCAATGATGAGGAAAAAAATTTAAAACATTCAAATACATGGAGACTGAATAACACATTATTAAATAATGAATGGATTAACAATGAGTTTAAGAAATCAAAAAGTATCTGGAAGCAAATAAAAATGAACAAAAAGTGACAAAAATCTATGGGACACAGCAAAGGCAGTCCTGAGAGGGAAGCTCATAGCAATATATCTCTATCTAAAAAAATGATAGAAAAATCTCAAAAAACAACCTAATGCTACATCTAAAAATACTAGTATTTTTATTAGCAGCATCTATTGGTATGATCATGTGATTTTTATCCTTTATTTTGTTTATGTAATGTATCGCATTGATTGATTTGCAAATACTGTACAGACAAAGCCCAGAGCAAGTAGAAGGAAGGAAATAATTAAGATCAGAGCAGAATTAACAGACATGGAGATTAAAATAATAATAATACTAATTCACAGGATCAATAAATCTGAGAGCTGGTTCTTTGAAAGATAAGCAAAATTGACAAACCCTTAACCAGCCTCATCAAGAAAAGAGAGCCTCAAAATAAATAAAATCAGAATTGAAAGAGGAGAGGTTAAAACTGATATCACGAAAATACAAAGGATTGTAAGAAATTGCTGTGAACAACTATATGCCAAGAAATTGGACAACTTGCACAAAATGGGTAAATTTCTTGAAATGCAGTCTTCCAAAACTCAGGAAGAAGCAGAAAACCTGAATAGACCAATAACAACTAGCAAAATTAAAGCAGTAATCAAAAAACTCCCTCCTGGCACACAAAAGACCTGGACCAGATGGCTTCACAGGAAAATTTTATCAAATATTCAAAGAATAACTAACTCTTATTCTTCTCAAACTATTGCAGAATATTCAAGAAGAGGGAAAATTCCCCAACTTTTTTCACAAGGCTAGTGTTATCCTAATTCCAAAATCAGGTAAAGACACAACAAAGAAAGAAAATTATAGGCCAATATCTCTCATGAACATAGATGCTAAAGGCCTCAACTAAATATCCACAAAATGTTAGCAACCTGAGTCCAGCAATAACTTAAAAAAATCATACATGACACATGATCAAGTGGAATTGATTCCGAGGATGCAAGGATAGTACAGTATTTGCAAATCAATCAATGCGATACATAACATAAACAAAATAAAGGATAAAAATCACATGATCATACCAATAGATGCTGCTAAAGCATTCAATAAAAGTCAGCATCAATTTATGATAAAAACACTCAGTCAAATGGGAATAGAGAGAGCACACCTCAACATAAAAAAAAAAACATACAAAAAACCTACTACCCACATCATACTCAATGGGCAAAAAATAAAATATTTCCCTTAAGATCAGGAACTGGGCACAGCCCACTTTCACTACTCTTACTCAATATAGTGCTAGAAGTTCTAGTCACAGTGATCAGACAAGCAGAAGGAATAGAAGGCATACAAATTGGAAAGGATGAAGCAAAACAATAGTTATTTGCAGATAACATGATAGGATACATAGAAATCCCTGTAGTCTTCAAGAAACAACTACTCAATCTTATAGGTGTATTTGGTAAAATAGATGATCCAAAGTCAATATTCAGAACCCAAAGGCATTTTTGCACACCAACAATGAACTATCAGAAAGAGAAACTAAGAAAACAAATCTAATTTACCACAGCAACAGAAAAAAGAATAAAGTTCTTAGAAATAAATTTAATCAAGGAGGCAAAAGACCTGTACTCAGAAAACTATAGGATGCCAAATAAAGAAACTGATGGAGATACAAATAAATGGAAGCATATACTGTGTTCATGGATTAGAATAATTAACATCATAAAATGTCTATACTACCTAAAGTGATCTGTATATTCAATGCAAGTTCTATTAAAATACCAATGACATATTTCACAGATCTAGAACAAATATTCCAAAAATGTATATGGAACCAAAAATACCCCAAACAGCCTCAGTAGTCTTGAGAAAGAAGAGCAAAGTTAGAGGGATTATGATACCTGATATAAAACTATACTACAAGGCCACTGTAATCAGAATAGTCTGGTACTGCCATAGGAACAGACACATAGATCTATGCAACAGAAAAGAGAGCTCAGAAATAAACCCATGTCTTTATGATCAATTAATGAATGATGAAGGTAGCAATAGCATACAATGGAGTAAAGATAACAACCTCTTCAATAAATGGTGTTTGTAATGATACATGTAAAAAAAAACAGAAACTAGACCACCAATTTACACCATATACCAGAAAAAACTTAAAATGGATAAAAGACTGAAGCATAAGCCATATATTTACAATGGCTGGCCCTGACTAGGGAGGCTTAGTGGGGTGAGTGCCAGCCTATGAACCAAAGGGTTGCTGCTTTTGATCCCCAGGCAGGCCACATGCCTGGGTTCCTGGCTAGGTCCCCAGTAGGGGCGCAATGGTTAAGAGGCAACCATGCACTGATGTTTTTCTCTGTCTCTTTCTCTTTCCCTTCCCCTTCTCTAAAAATAAATAAATGAAGTAAAGTAAAATAAAACAATTGTTGGAGTTTATCTAGATAGGACTGGTGTGTGTATATTTATGTGTGTGTATATATATATTACAAAAAAGTATGTATATATTATTATATATACACATATATAATATATGTATATTAAAAAATAGTAAAAAATAGTAAATGTATAGTAAAATGTATAGTAAAAAATAATATATTATGTATATATTATTTTTATATATAATTAAAAAATTATGTATTATGTATTAATGTATTATATACATAATACAAAAATTATGTATATATATATATTTATATATACATAATTTTTCCAGAATAGATAAAAGCATCACAAATGTCCTTTATTTCAAGGAGTGCTACATACTGTTTATATTCTGCAAAGAAGTTTCATACTCTTAAAAATAATGTTTTGAAGAATACTTGAATATTAAAATATTTTATAGTTATAAGTATCTTCATCATACTAAATATCACTCAAGTAAAAATATATATATAATAAGAACTGGTAAGACTGCCACATACAGCTAGGGAGGTTGTGCATTGCTCTAAATATAAGGTGGCTATATTCACATAATAAACATTGTAGATATAATATTTATTACAACATAGTAGTAGATTATGTATTGACTAACAAAGATCCACTTTTTACAATAGTCTTTAAACATTTGAGAGCAAAGAACCTTGAGAAAGAATCAGCTTTTTCTCATTCCCACAAAGGTGTCATAGAAACTAGGGCAGCCTTGAAGATCTAGAGCAAGAGAATGTAGTGCATGAGGAGTCACAATAAGTCTCTGAACTCATCACTAAATATGTTAATTAAATATAGTATTTTAATGTCCAGACTAATAGATTTGTCTAATTATATAACTTCTACTACTGTTAAATGGCTCAACTATGGCAGGAATGAGAATTACAAGAATTACAAGAGTTGTAATTCTGAGGCTCTATTTATCTACTGTGATAACTTATCTCCACAGACTACAATTCTGTCCACAGTGGAACAGCCTTCTCTCTAATGACCATAGTAAATTTATCTAATTTGATGTGACCCAGGGGGAAGAGGTCATAGAGTGAGCAGGCCACTTGGCTTCTTTTTTTTCCCCTTGAAATAATTTGAATGTGGCATTATTAAAACAGGGTTAGATATTAGGTGGCAATATTCAGGAAAATGTTATGGAGACATTTTCTTCCACTGCACAGAAAAACAAAGTAATCTCACTGGCAGAGAGAAAGATGAATGAAGCAGTGTCCAGAGAGGAGCCTATGGAGAGAGAGAGGTAGTGCTGGAGAGAGATTGGTAGAGACAGTGTGAGTGGAATGGCCACCAACACGGTGAGTCTCTCAGTCAAAGAAGGGAGTCAGAAAAGGCAGTCAGATTGCAGGGACAAGTAGGAGAGATGAGAGAGAGAGAGAGATGAAAATTTACCTTGGAAACTTGGCAACTATTGGATTTTCAGTTCTAATCCATCAAGCCTGGAAGGTCTTTCTATCCTTACATTTATATGTTCATCTGATAATTACTGGGGTTTTGTCCTTACACCAGTAAACATATTTTTATCTTATTTACAACCAAAGATAATATTTTCCTTCTTTTCTTTGTATATGATTTATTTCAGATATTTCAACATTTTCTCTAAAACTTCATACACATGAATATTGAAATATTCATTAGGAGGATTTTTGAGGTATATATATGTGTGTGAAGACATCCTGTGTGTAGTATTATAGCTATAAACTATTGCATTATTTTTACTTAAAACTTTGAAATTCCTTCCTACTTTCCAATCATGCATTATAGTAACCAAATTCTAAGAAAATAGAAGATAATTAGTAAATCTACACTGTTTAAGGCACATGCCCTAAATGTGGTACTATTTGTCATGATTGTCAATGCGTATTGCAGAAGGAAAGTATTTTCAGATAGAGGCCAGCTTACCTACTGAAAATGTTCCATGGAAATTGTGATGAAAATAATAAAAAGTACATTTTCAATTTAATTGTACACTTATTCCAATAACTGTGTAAGATGATATATAAATATAAAAATAAAGTTATATGATTTGACAGAAGGGCACTTTAGTCATATAATTTCCTTATCAATATAATTTCTACAAGGAAATAATAAGTTCAAAACACATGGTACACAGTTTGTGTCTCAACTCAATGCCTGTTTATTGTTTATAGTATGTAGCATAGACTCAGTATGTACTTGACATATATATTCTTTTCATCAACTTCTACCATAAATTCCACTTTCAGTGAAGAGTAATAGGTTCTGTAACTTTTTCTTATTTCAATCAGATAATCTGTCATGAGTGTTACAGTTCTAATGACTAAGTACCTCATTTCAATGAGAGCATGTTTTTCCTTTTATAGAGAGAACAACATGGGTCTTGGCTTCAATAGGTGACAATTTATATTATGTCTACATAAAAGTACTCCAAACTTTTAAGTATTTAAAATTTTTTGAAAACTAAAGAATAAAAATAATTAGAGAAAATAATGCTTTGATTATGAATAATGTGTATCATTTTCAGTAAAGCAAGAAGTTACTTTTAAAAGGAAGAGAAAACATTTAACCTTTTAAGTTATTTATATTACTTTCCTTATATTAGGATTAAAATGACTAATATACAGTTCATACTGGTTTAATATACTTAAAAACTTGAGAAAATTGTCTAAGTGCATAGATGGGTATATTTTTTTAGATAGGTTTTGTTTAAGAAAGGCTCTTGTGGCTTAAGAATTTAGTGGGGAGAGAAACAAACCCAAGTTAAGGAGATTTTGGGGAGAATTTATTTAAAAATCAATGCCTAGCCCTGGCTGGCATAGCTCAGTGGATTGAGCGCAGGCTGCGAACCAAAGCATCACAGGTTCGATTCCCAGTCAGGGCACATGCCTGGGTTGCAGGCCACAGCCCCCAGCAACCGCACATTGATCTCCCTCTCTCTCTCTCTCTCTCTCTCTCTCTCTCTCTCTCTCTCTCTCTCTCAATCTCTCTCTCTCTCTCTTTCTCGCTCCCTTCCCTCTCTAAAAATAAATAAATAAAATCTTTAAAAAAATAAAAAATCAATGCCTAAAGGATGTCAAATATATGGTGATACAAGGCAGTTAGATTTTAGGTCATAAATGCATGCTGTAATATACAGATAATGTATTACAGAATTGTACACTGGAAACCTTTAGAATTTTATCCATCAATGTTACTCTAATAAATTTAATTTGAAAACTGATTATTGAATTAATATATAATAGGTGAAAGGTATGAGGAATTAGGTAAAATTAATAATAATAGTAATAATTATTATAACACTGGTAGTAATAGTAAGGCCAGATTGTTTAAAGTGAAGTTCCCAGGGTCTAGTTAAGGTAGTGTGAGTGGGATGGCCACCAACATGGTGAGTCTCTCAGTCAATGAAAGGAGTCAGAAAAAGCAGTCAGATTGCAGGGACAAGTAGGACACTGGTAGAGAAAATTGTAAGCAGAATTTGGAGTGTGTCATAAATAAGAAAATAGAGCAACAGATCAAAAACAGGACTTTGGAGCCAAGGTCTAGTAACAGACTAAAGAGATTGTTTACCAAACATGATAGATACTTCACATTGTTTATGATATGATATAAAATGGATATTTGAAAAATACTAGGTATCCAACTCATACTCAATTTAAAACATGTAACTAGCAACACTAATTGGTGATTTTATGAATATCATTGCTTAGGCATAGAGGTAGATAGGTAAAGTGGAAGATCTCATGAATTACAAGCATATACCCACATAAGTCTTTCAAAACTGCAATAACTAAATCTTTCAAAATTACTGTTTGGTACCAATTACATGAATTATGGGTAATTCAAATTGTTACTTTATTTCCAATAAAAGGTTATAATGTTACTTTTAGGAGAGAATAGTTTAGTGTACCAAAGGTATATATGCATACAAAGTATGAATTGATATTGGAATAGGATCTGAGTTACGTTCCCTCCTCTCTTGCTCGTGGCTCATATGTTAGATTCTTTTTTTAAAAAACTATAAATATTTGAATATATAGTGATATTGGCTGTAAAAAATCTACCTAATATTTGTGACTCTTGCTTATTGATGAATCTCTAGCACCTAGAACTGTGCTTGTGATACCCAGTATTTTCTGAATGAGTGAGTATAATTAGGTAGGTTTATAAGACCCAAATTAAAACACACACATACACACAATTTTCTTTTACAGCTGTAAAATACCCAGGCTCAAATGGAAATAAGTCACACAAACATAATAAAAACAATTAAAATTTAAAGTGGATTTAATGGTTTGATCATGAAAATGAATTTGGATCTGATCACAAATTCTGGATTAGGGCCATCAAATCTGAAACATCAGTTAAAAGCTCAATGAATAACTGAGTTAATATTATTGAAGTGTTAGAGCAAAGTAGAAAATTTCAATATTACTGAAGAACAATTTGTCACATAACAAGTGAAGCTATTGCAAACAGTTAAGGCAGGTACTATATAATATTTCATTTCAAATGCCACAGATATTGAAGTAATTTCCAGGGTCCTCATTAAAACTGTTTCAAAACAAATGATTATTCTAATCCTGTGATAAAAAAGCAATAGCATTAATGAAGTATTCCTTCATTTTGAAATTAGGTATACATTCAGAAAATATAAATTATCCAGAGTAATACAAACTCAAAACAATTTGCTGCAAACAGACAAATTCTGGTTATGTTCATTCATCTAATCTTTTCGAGTTTGTCAGATATAAATCTAAAATCCATTTAAGTAAGCCAACCTAGGAGGACATAAAGTGAATGGGAAAAATCTTTAAAAATAAACCAGTGCCCTCATAACAAGTCATAGTGAGGAGTAGAAATAATGCATCGAAATAAACTAAATCAAATAATGTATTGGAATAAACTAAACTAGATTTTGCACTTGATTTGTGTCATGATTATGGCACTTGATCCTGGAGATACACGAGAAGTGTTAAAACAAGTACTTAAAGTGAAGCTTTTAAACATTTTAACTGAATTAAAAGAGATTTCACTGAGTTCCAGGATTTTTTAAGTCACACTTTTGAAAGAAATCAGCCAGTGGCTACTATATAGTACTGTTCTATACCTATGTTTACTAATCATTGTGTGGGAAATGTTCTAGATATACTAAATTTGTAAGAACATCATGTCTCTTTTGATGACATCTTCAAGCTACAAGCAACTTTGCATGATTGACAATGGTTTTGCAGAGTTTTCTAATTTAGTACATCTTTTTCTTTTTTGATGATCACTTTTCAGATGGAATCCTTCTTCTGGCTGACATCACGATTAAACACTGGAGTCTTTTTAAATATTTTATTGTTTATGCTATTATAGCTGTCCCAGTTTTTCTCTTTTCACTCACTGTAATGCAGCCCATTCCCCATTTTCATAATCAGACCCTTCACCATTGTTCATGGGTCCTTCACCAGTTCTATGATGCTCTGCTTCTGATTCTTTTTGCTCATTAGTTTATTTTGTTCATTAGATTCCTGTATTTATCTTTCACTAACTAGCTTATTCACTTAGCACGGTCATCTACAGTTCCATCCATGCTGTCACAAAAGGTAGGAATTATGTAGTAATTCTTTTTGCCCCTGCATAGTATTCCATTATATAACTGATACACAGTATTTTTATCTACTCATCCATTGATGGTCACTTAGGCTGAACCATCTTAGTGGTATAGAACAACATCCTTTAAACAGAACAAATTCTAGTCAAATAGTCTTGTGGTTCTGATTTTTAAGTAGCTCTATATTTCTTACGATCAATATATGTTTACATTGTTGTAAATTTAAATAATTCTAGTAGCTTTAATGAACAATATATTTTGAGTGAAATATAGCTTAAAACATTGAATAAGGAATAAATTCAGTTTCAAAAAAAGAATAACTGTGGTTAGTAAATATAAAACTTTATTTTTGCCTGATAATAGAAGTGTACAGGTAAAAGGTTTAGGGCTTTAAAGGTGTTCAGCCCACACTCTTGATGATTTTTTTAATATGAAGTGATTAAGGAAAAGAGAACTGGAGTAATTTTAAGGTTTATCTTGAGCAGATAGATGGAATGAAGACTATTAAAAGGATAAGGAAATAATAGTTGAAATTTGGATATGATGAGGAAAAGCTATCAATGTAAAAATTTTAAACATTTTAGCTGGATATTGGGAGACTGCTTATGTCTAAAATTCTATATTTGAGAGTCATCTGTTTATCTGTGGTAGCTTTGTTTGTTTTGTTTTGCTTTTCAGGTCATTATTTCAATTTTGACTTGCATTATATATCTGAATAGTCACTATAAATTTGTGATAAAAATAAATGGCAGAAAAGTAATATTAGAACATTAGAGTAACTAAGATGATTCTGTCCTGGATTACCCATTATACAATTTGTGTACAGTGATGCACATAAAATTCTTGTTATTAAGAGTGGATATGTAAGGGAAAGAATCTTCTTAGTTATCAATATCGGTAACCAGAATACTGGTAAATTAGAAATGTTCCTAGAACTTCACAATAGGAAGAGAAAATAAAGTCATAAAAAACATTGAGATTAGGATTAGAAATCTGGTCATCATTAGAATTCACATGGAATATACAATAGAAATACAAAGTATGTCCAGAAAAAGTCCAGCCATTATTAATGTAATAAAAAAGTTTTGCACACCAAGTTTTTGTAACCTGGCAGCCAAGGAGAGTGAATTGGAATGTGCATGTATGAACAATAATGACTTCACTGTACTGGCCAGTGGGAGTGGTAGATTCCATTTACTGAACATGTGGTCTATGTGGCCATCACATTCAAATTGACTGAGAGAGTAGAACAACTAATCTGCATCAAATTTTGCATTAAGCTTGAATATTCCTCCACGGGAACTATTTGCATGATTCAGAAGACTGCCCCTATGGGCAACTGGTTATTGGCAGCTTTATCACAACAACTCACCAGCTCCTGCATCACTTCTCACACAGAGGTTTTGTTGTTGTTTTTTTGGCAAGACATCAAATCACCCAGGTGACTCAGCCCCCCTAAACAAGCCCAGATTTGGTGCCTTGTGACTTCTGGCTTTTCCTCAAATTAAAATCACATTTGAAGGGGAAGAAATTTCAGACCATCAATGCAATTCAGGAAAATATGATGGGGTAGCAGAGGGTGACAGGGAAAACTGTGTGATGTCCCAGGGTGTCTACTTTGAAGCAAACTGAAGCATGATGGTTCTATGTACAATGTTTCTTGTACCTTGTATCTTCTCCAATAAATGTGTCTATTTTTCATGTGATGTGGCTGGATACCTTCTGGACATACCTCATATACAGCTTTATCCAAAAAGATTGTATAAAGGAGGAACTAAAATATCAAGAAGAGAATCACTTAAGTAAAGGATGTAATAATTAATGAGAGGAACAGTAACCTTATGGTCAATGAGATAGCAAGGGAAGCCTGGTGTCATGGAAACCAAATTAAGAGTTTATAAAGGAAGAAGGACATAGAATTGACAAATCTGAACCAAAGAACTGATTTTTTACATAAGGTTATGGGAAGGGAGGGACAAGTTTCTCTCTGAGCCTTGTGACTGCACTGAAGTTCTGATTTATGGTGACTTTCTGAACTATTCCAATGTGGATTTAAGAAATGTCAGACAAAAGAAAAGAAAATGAGGAAGATTGGGTTTTGTGGATCTGCAGTCTCTGCTCAGTTCCCTAGTCTATGTTCCTTTCTATGAATGACAGCTTCTGTCCACAAACAGACATGTGTCTAATTCTGTACTTGCCTTCATGGCATTCAGATGTACAAAGGTTATTTTTCACATGGTGCTAAGGCATCAATGTTCCATTCTTTAATCAGCTTGCTATCACCACTGAATTTATAAAAAAAAAAAGAAGAAGAAGCTTCACCCATTTCCCTTCCAAGTAGGAGAAAGATTAGGATTGCTTTTTTAATGAGGAGTGAAAACATAACATTTTTATTAACCACACAATTGTTCAACCGTTTGAAGTAGAACAAAGACTTGAAAAGAAGTAATGGGATGAGAAGTTCACTGATTTCTTAAATAAAAAGAGATTAGCACATAGTTTGGAAAGAAACTAGATTATAGCACTTTGGGGAATAAAACTCTGTTATTGAAAATTATTCAGTAAATGGAGAGTTTTGAAAGTAGTTAGATACCAAGGGACCATTAATTAATATTGAGGATAACAAATTAAGATAATAAGTGGAATAAAGTGAAAAATTAGACTGGGAAAGATTATAAGTTTAGGCAAGAGAAAGGAATAGTATTAGAAACAAACCTGTATTTTCTGTGAAGACATGAATTTACTCTAATACGTTAAAGAGGATAGAGTAAGTGACTGTAGAGGAATTATTACACTATGAAACTTTCTGATCCCTTAAATTCTTCTTTAACTCCTAAATATACCTTCTATGATTTACAGAATACACCAAGTGAGATAATGTGGACAGGCAACAGCCACGTGTCACTCTTTGTTGTTCCATTCTAATTTATAAACTTTTGCTATTAAACTCATATCCCCAAATGGTCATAACTCTGGTACTTACTCATTGCTTTCTCTTTTCTTAATACTAAGCACAAGAAAAATGTTGTTGTGGCTCCTCTGCGTCTATCTAGAACATCAAAGAAAGAGGCAAGATTTATCAATGAATAAAATATATTACACCTCCTATCCCAACTTGTTTTACTTTTTGTAAGGATACAATTAACTGTCTACTTTGTTCCCTGCTTCTATTTAACAAGAATCTCTGTTAATTGCCCAGGGCTGCCATAACAAAATACCAAAAACCTGGGGGGTATAAAACAACATACCCCCCAGGGTATGTATATCACTTCCAATATATCACTTCATAGGCGTGCAGGCTAAACCCAGAATCAAGTTCTTAGCAGAGCCATGCTTCTTCCTAAACATGTAGGTGATCAGGGTGGTTTTTGCCTCTTTTGAGTTTCTGCTAGCCTTAGGCATCTTTGGCTTGTGGCAGCATCATTCCCATCTCTGCCTAAATCTTCATGTGGCTGGCTTCCTTCTCTCCATGCGTGTCTCAATATTTTTTACATGACCTTCTCCTCCCTGTGTTTTTGTCTTGTCTTCTTATAAAAGCACCAATCATATTGTATTAGGGCCCATGCTAATTCAGTATGACCTGTTTTTAACCTGATTAAATTTACAAAGACCACATTTCCAAACAGTGTGAAATTTACAGGTGCAGATGGCTAGGACTTCATTATATGTTGGGGGAGACAAAATTTAACTCATAATAACATCCTATTACAAAAAAGCCAGTATTCACAATTTTTCATTATATATTTTTTGCCTCCTATTGTCATTTCCTGCCCTTTTAAAGGAAAGTCAGCTAGGTTATTGAGCACTGGTCAATAAAATGATAGTCAAAGATTGAGAACAGATCTCAAAGCTGGCTGTGGAGGTTTTTAGAAGCCACACTATAAATATATGGTTTCCACACAATGAAATCTGGTTGAGTCACTGAACCACATATAGGGAATAGCTTCCATGAAGCTCAACATTAGAATTTGTACATTTAAGAAATAAACTTTTATTGGTAAGCCTGTGAGATGCAGATAGACTACCATGACCAACATACACACATATATTAAGAGAAAGTCTCACTCTCAAACTTTCATTATTAAATTCTTCAACACAACATCCAAAATAAAGGACAAAATATATAACTCTCCCAAACCACAATTTAGTTCATGCTATATTCATATATCTAACTTACTCTGAAGATTTATTATACACCTGCTATTCCTGGGAGCAATATTATTAAGATGAAAAAAACATGTGATTAATAATTATCTACCCAAGTATTTTCAAAGCATTGTAAAAGTGACTTAATTTCCATAAGTATTATTATAAATGACACTTAAATACCTGGAAAACAAAGGTATTACCAGATGTTATTTCTGGCAACAGGCTCTTATCATTCTCTATCTTCTTAGTTAGGAACTCCTACATTTGTGTGTGTCATAGAAGTTTGTTTAGACTAATGTATTTGCATTCACATGTTCGTTTATTCATGCTTTTACACAATGATTTAACATACTTTTGTTCCTATTATGTTTAAAGCTCTTGTTGGTGTTAGGTGTAGCATAGTGAAACAAATACACAGGTTCTTGTTGAGGCCTGCCCTGTCTGGTCTCAGCAAAACTGTAACTGCCCATAGCTAAGACTGAGTAAGAGGCCTCCAAACCAAGAGACACTAAGGAGACAAAACTTATTCCCTGGCATGAATGCTGCCTGTTCTGTGCTGGCCCCCAGTGCTTGATCAGTTAGGCAATGACAGGTAAAATTTCCCACAAGGGGAATTGCCTAAGACAGGCATGATCACGTGGAAGCCTCAGGGAAGGACTTGAGGGGTTATGGAAATGCAAGGGTGATTGACATCGACCCCTGCCCCCTCGGCTTTGTCAAAGCCTGAGTCCTTGTTCTTAGTTGTGAGAAATCCAAGTCTCCTGGCTGCCTTTGTGTCCTCTGTCCAACTCAGGTCTATGGAAATAACAGGGATGGTGCAGTCCAGACCAGAGTCGGATGACCCCCAGGGTAATTGGGCCTGAGACATAGAATAAGAAAGATCCTGTAAGACCGGCTTGCTGGAGGATGCTCTTTAATTAGAATATGAAGGCAGGGGCAGGAAACAAAACTAGCCTTTTAGGTCCTATAGACTTTTTAAATGATAAAGCCCCTTTCAAAGTTAACTACTTGTAGCTCAAAAACTGTATCGGTATATTTAATAAAAGCCTGCTTTGATGGGAGAACGAGGCGCTCTCCACTAGAGAGAGTGGCCATTTCATCCCTATTTCCCCACAGAACTCAGTTGTCCATGTGTATGTTTTTCTTGTGTTTCGACGAGCATCTGCAGCACAGGTGGCTACTACTGGCCAGTATCCTCCACAGTTCTAGCTTGCACTGAGTTTCCATGCAAGATAAAGAAAATGAACTGATGATACAGGTATAAAAATCACATACTGACAAACTGTTATGAATGAAACACAGAGGGAAAACTGAAAGCAAATAACAAGGGAATGTGATTTAGCCTGGATTGATCAGAGACTGTTTCTGTACAAAACGATATCTTTCACTAAACTTGTAATGCTGAGTAACAATTACCTGAGCCAGGGTGGTGGGAAGTGTCTGATGCAGAGAAAAGAGGCAGTCCAAAGGCCCTGAAAAAAATCAAGATTAATTCCAAAAGTGTGGAGAGCTTATGAGAAGTGTGAAATGAGTCTGAAGCAAAGTCAAGAAGACTGAAGAAAAGAACTGGCAGGAAGCTGCCTGCCATGTTAGGGATTTTGGTCTACATGCTAAGATGGATAAAAATAGGTTCACGTTCACAATTTGAAAATATAATTCTACAATTTGGTGATAAAAATTGATTCAGGAAAGTAATTTAGTAGATAATTATAGTATTTCAAGTAAAAAATATTTATATCTTGGACAGGGGACAAGAATATTGGAAATAGAAGTAAAAGAATCTGATGAATATTTAAGGGGTATAGCATGTATACACTATAATACAAATATGAAAAAAATCAGCTATTTCTTATACTGTATATTACCTCTCTTTAGAACACCATTCCTTCTTATGCTGTATCTGTGCTTAACCATATTCTATAAATATATTGGGAAGAACAATAAATGACATACATTAGGAATAAGGCAAACTTTGCCAATGAATAGTCACTCAGTACACCTCAGTGTCACTTCTACATTCTCTTTGGTATATTCAGTCAACTCAATATTCAGCTCCCACTCAATGTTGTTTCCCCTTGATGGTATTTGTTTCTTTTATCCCTCCACATTTGAGATGAGAGGTCTAGATTATTCCCACGCTGGTTGGAAAGGACTGCTTATTTACTTTTCCATCCTCTCTCTGCCATCAACAAGTTGCCTTTCACTGGCTGGTCACTGGAGCCATTCTGAAGTCAAGTCTTTTCTATTATTTAGGAGATAGAGCATTTGCTGTTGGTAATTTTGGATTATCCCAAATCTGTCTGGGTGTTTTCCTTCCTTATACCCCTGAGGCCTTCATTACAAATCAGGAATCCACAATGTTTGTGTTGCTATTCTAAACCTCTACCTTCCTTACCACCACTCCCCAGCCTCAGTATCTCAATAGTCTTTCCAATTTCTTGTAAGAATTAAGTAACTTTTCCTACATCATATCTTGTATTTCCATGTTGTATATCTTCCCTGCAAAAAGTATTATCAGAATTAACTATAATACCCAAGTCTTTTTCTTCATATACAGATATAACCTTTCAATATTAGAGGTTTTTACTTATTTCTATAAAACTTAGATTTTAAAATTAACATTTTACCACACACACAAATTCTATTGTAATAGTCAGAGTTGAGCAAAGAGCTATTTGTTACTGATTATTTCTACCCTATATAGTATGTAGAAATTCTATCAACTAAATAATTGATATTCCATTATCTTATATTAGATACATAGAAAAAAGAATACTCATTTG